>NC_138242.1:8952500-9552500 GCF_964197995.2 Scardinius erythrophthalmus
TTGGAGTTTTGGCAGCAATAATGGATCAGCTGTAGCTTCCCCCCCCCCCATGAAGGATATATCTGAGGGGATAGTTTCAATAATATGAGGCATGGAATAGAGATGAGATACTCAACACCCAGCCAGCCCTGAGAGTGGACAGTATGGCCATAGAGCTCTATATGTCTGTCCTTCAGAGCGGTTCAGAAAATAGCATTGTGGGTATAGGCTGCTGTCAGCCTCAGTGGACTCACCGCCTGGGCGATAATTGCTTAAAGCTCAGTGTTAAAAGGTATTTGCAGATTGTTGCATTTGGGCCTTAGGCCAAGGGTTTCTAAAGCATGAGAGAGCTAAAGAGAGTGCTGACTAGAGACATTTTTAGTTTAGGGCCGTTTTCTCAGGCCCTTGCTTTCTCTATTATTCAAAGTGTGAGTGCTTTTTCCATGGTGGTGATTTAAATGTCTGGCCAGTTTTCACCCTAGTCCTTATTTTGAATGGCATTTGCCTTGATCCTGAATGCTTTACTGGAAATATCTGAAAGGCTGAAAAAATACACGCTGAAAGAGGGGGAAGTATGTTACGATCAAATGGACCTGCGAGAGGAACAGCGTGTTATGACAACCTTGCTGTTCAGGGTTATGGTGTTGTACCACTCTTACAGCAAAAGGCTTCTATTAGAGCGACACAATTAACAGATGGACGCTTTTGCCATTTATATTACATCAAAAAGAAATGTACATTTTATTTGAAAATTTTATTTATTTATTTCTTGCTGCTGGTCGGTGTGGCTTTTTATGTTCCTTTCGAGTCCCAACAGCTTATGTATCATTGGTCATTGACCTACACTGGGATTTAAAAAAAAGAAAAAAAGAAAGTGTTTCAGCACAGTTGAAATTTTCACATACTGTGTTAAGGTGTTTTAAAGGGATGTGTTGTTTTGGTTTTACTTTTAAAGGTCACACCAAATGTGTGTCAGTACACCTTAAAAGGACACCTTTGGTTTCTTTTTTAGAAAAACAAAGTGTACTGTTTGCAATGCAGTACTTGTTTGTGGCATGGTTCATCTCATATGTCTGGAAGTATGATAATATACTGTGTTGGGGAGTAACTAGTTACATTTAATGGCGTTATGTAATTTAATTGCAAAATAAACGTAACTGTAATCAGATAGTTACTGAGAAAAAATGTGTAGTTAAATTAGTTATGAAAATGTTAACGATTACAAAGGGGTTACATCTGAATATTTTCTGTAAAAAGCTAGGATATGTTGTATAATATTAATTTGTTGCTTTGCCTGTGTTTGTTGTGCACGATGCCTTCTGCCATTTAAAGGCTGTTAAGTAAAGCGATGCTATTCTGATGCTTTTGATTGGTTCTTGTTTGAATTTGCGGCGCACAACGCCTGCCAATTACATCAATCCTTATTGCCACTGAAAGCTTTAGACTACAACCTATTTAAGATTTGCCACCATGGCGAGTGATGCAAATGTGTTCCAGTGCTGGAAATTAAAAAATCGTTTCATCCAGAAATCTGTGTTATACCTCAGAACAATCTCAAAGTAAAAAGAAGAGCTAAAGTCTGATTTTGTGGTGGCTGTCCTTTATTTTTTTTATTTTTTTTTAAATCTTAATTCAAGTGATGACAGATTTTGAAAGTCTGACAGTAATCAGTGTTGAGTAGTACTGTAAGGTTAACCTGGCCAGGTTTAAATGTTTGAAAATGATTAACAGTTGAAAACATTTGTTAGAAATTTAGAAAAAAATAATCAAATATAATCAATTACATTACTTTAATAAAGTATTTTATATTGTTACACTACTTATTACATTTTAAATAGGGTAACTTGTATTCTGTAACCTATTACATTTCCAAAGTAACCATCCCGACACTGATAATATAGTAGCCTATAATAAGTATCACTGAATCGCTGTACAGAAAATAAACCGCAAATGGATGCATTACATGAATTAAACAACAAACTAATCTGAGTGCACTTGATGCAGGGTCAGATTAAGAGGGGCTTTTAATTTGATTGTGCCAAGAACAACATTGCAGACGTACAGGACCTCCCATTCTCCGTCTTCATTATTTTACAAATACATTTTGAAAGAACTGTTAATCAAAGAAAGTAAATGTGAAAAAGTATTACAGCATTTGCCTTTCTATTAGTGGTAGTAGAAAGGAAAACACTGTAATACTTTCTCTTGTACCATTGGCATTCAGCAAGTACACATTTTTATCATTTAAACAAGTCTTTGAAAATTTGAAAACAAGTTTGCATTTGTAGCCTGCATAAAAGCTTGTGTATTCTGTTGATTACGCTCCATGGATGCGTACAGGTGCTCACCAGAGATATGTTCATAAAAAACAATGGTAATAACAAGGGGAAAAAAACACTCTAGCAAATGATTCAGTTTTAGGGACCTTTGCTACTTAATCTAAAGAAAACCATAAAGAGGGTAAACAAATTATAAATGCAAAATATAATTCACCTTGAGCAGTTTTGGAGCTGTGTAAAAATAGCTGTTCATATTGGCCTGAAATTAATATAATCTAAATGAAACTGAGCTGTGCATGTCTAATTGTGATGTACAGAGTATTTACTGAACTGAAACTACACCACCAATATTTATGTATCTGTATTCACTTTTGTAGTGCTGTGCATACTGTAAGCGCCTTGGAGCATCCATAAAGTGCTGTGAGGAGAGCTGTGGGCGCTCCTTTCATTACCCCTGTGCAGCTGCTGCCGGAACCTTCCAGAACATAAAGACCTACACCCTCCTCTGCCCGGATCACATCCAACAAGCCCTCATCCGATGTGAGTTTCTCTGGTACACACGTTCCCTTCTGCTGATTCATTGACAAAATCTTAAGGCGTTTTGTTTTTTAGTTAGATAGTTTTAGTTTAGTTGGATGAGAATTGCTTTAAGTGTGTAAAATCAATGTAAATTATATTTTTAAAAAAAACTGAAAATGATATAACCAATACACCAAATTTGGGACACTCTAGGTCAAAACCAAATATCTATAAGGAAAATATATATTGAACTTTTTTTTTTTTCCATGATACCACAATTTGATTTGATTATATATATATTATTTTTTTATTTTTTTTTTTTATTTTTATACATACGTCCTATATATTCAGACCTACTGTACCTCTGGATGTAATATAATGTTACACATCAGATGATTTTCCCCAACAGTTAACCAGACGTTTATTTAAGAAATAACACATAATGTTTGCGTGAATCCTCGCCAAGACAGATATATTACTCTATCCAAGACATACCGTGTGGAGTTCAAGACCCATTATATATATTTTCTCTTTTCAGCAAAAGATGAGGTGAACTGTCTGGTGTGTGACAGTTCTGGAGACTTACTCGATCAGCTGTTTTGCTGCACATGTGGCCAGCATTACCATGGGGCCTGTCTGGACATCACTGTGACCCCGCTGAAGAGGGCCGGCTGGCAGTGTCCTGAGTGCAAAGTCTGCCTGGCGTGCAAGTGAGTATCCAGCTCACCTGGACATTATTACTCATCGCAGATTCAGACTTCTGGAGAATTTGAACACTCGTCCTTCAGAAAATTGTACTCTTTACCTTTAGATTTGTGGCGGATTTTTGAGAGTGCTTTCAGCTCAGCCTCTCTCAGCTCTTGTTTTATATGTTCTACTATACCCAAGTAAGCTCTTTTCTGTGAATCTGCGAGACTTCTGAATCATAAACCGCTATAGGGGAATAACGAGAAGAACAAAGTGCAGTAAACGGTGAAACTATTTGGACTATAAACCAGTGTGTTTATAATTAAGACAATACATTGAAGTAGTATGGTAAGAAATATATAAAAGCAGCATGACAAGCTCTTTCGTACATCTGAAAATAATTGGAAGCGGATGACACCAAAAGCCAAACACAGTGAATTTACACAATGAAAAATAAGGTGGATATAAATCCATAGATTTTCAGATCAGTGCAGAAAATGTAATATACAGTATATTGTTAGTCATTGGTATACTGCATGATCTCATTAGACATCTTCCTCTCTTTCATGTTACCTTTGACAAGCCAAAGTTGTTTTTGCTTTTGCTAACTTCATATTACTTTTTGAATATCTATGTCATGGATGAAAACATGGCAACCCTTAGATAGCCTAATTTTTTTGGCCTTTTTTTCATCCCAGCCACACACTGACTGTGACCGCTGGGATATCCATTTCATCTGATGTCAGACAGAAATCGAATCTGTTTACAAGCCTTTCTATATGTGTATATTGTTTTGAGGAGGCAGAGAAAATCTGAATCTTTTACAGTGAATTGTTACAGTGGAGTTTGCAGTGCATGTTTATTCGTTTAATGCTTCGATTGCAGTGTAGTTTAAACAGATTGTATTGTGTTTAAGCTCTGTATTCTCCACTGTGATGTGCTGCTGGACTGGGAATCAGATACAGCACGGCTGGGAAAGGCAAAACGTGCATCTGTCTTGATCTGGGTGAAAATGAATGTAATGGCTCAGCGCGGCTGTAAATATCAGATGACGTGGATTTGCATTGGCTGAAAATATAGGACTGGAAATGGATAAATCTCCGGAACGTCCTCGTAGCTCTATAAATCTGACTTTCTCCTCTCTGATTTACCACTTAGACACATTTTGGCTCTGAAAAGCCACAGTGAAAGTGTTATTGCTCATGGGGAGAATTTAATGGGGTGTTTGTTTGCTTGTGAATATGTAAAATAAGGTTGTATTGGGCTGAGGAGGGGTGTCTTTTTAATGGCTGATGCTGATGTCTTGAGAGTAGATCAGTTGATATAGTGTTACATGATGTTTGACCAATATTGATTTTTAAATTGGTTGCAAAAAAGTGGAAATTAAATGAACACTTCACTAAAATTCACAAAAAATATTGGAAAATAGAAAAAATATGCATTGTGTTTGGAGCAGACTGTCTTTACGTTTTGAAACGGACAGAATGGGGAACAAACCCTTCTGTTAATCAGCTGTTTCATCGATTAAACGTCTCTCTGCAGATGGTAGTCTCTAAATGGATCATGACAGTTAATTTGATCAAGCCCACGGCCCAGTTACAAACTTGAATCACTTTAATAACAGTAGCAGATAGAAATGGAAAAATAACTCATTAATTAAATGACTGCTTCTGATGTTTCTCACTGAATTATTGTAGCATAACAACAGGAGTAATAACGATCATGTCGGTTCATAACTGGCATAAATGTGTTTACACTGGGATCACGATTTACACAGTATTCTTCGCTCCTCTCAGCATGGTCTTCCGGTAGTTCATAAAACATGTCAATACTCCATGGCTGATAGGGCTTTAAATTGTCAGACCTGCTTCCAGCTAAAAGAGGCACATGAATTTTGCCTGAAAATGTTTTTTTCACAAGTGTTTGCATTGTTTTACTGTAAAGAGCTTTTTAAAGGGGCTATTTAAAATAAAACGTATTATAATTACTATTATTGGAGAAAATGTAAATGACAGAAATAGAGAAATCAAAAAAACATTTTTAGATGCGTCACTTAACTGAGTAAAAAAATTATATCAATATTAAAATAGTATCAATAAAATTATATTTTACAATAAAGTATGAATGCACTGAAATCAAAATTCTGGGCCAAAAACCAAAAATAAATAAATGAATTAATAATCTATTAATTAATCAAACGCTCAAATAGCTACAAAATGGGTTGTACAAACATTTAAATAGCACATCAGGCAGTTTTTATATAAACTTTTTAATAACAGAATTGTTTCTACTCCAGTTTGTCAATGAAATATAAACATTTAAAGAACTATTAACTGTAATAACTTGTTTTCTTGATAGATTTATTCAAACATACATTAAAGACCACTAACATTTTAAGTAAAAATATAATGAATATGTAATACAAAATGCTTTTCTCTAGAGTTATTTTCTTCTAACTAATGAGTTTATGGACATTAAATAGATTTTTTAAGGTAAATGTAACGTTAAGTGACATTGTATTGCTTACAAGCTGTATAAGCACACAGCTGACATGTTTAACTGTTGTAGCTTATCCACATTGTGTTCACAAAATAGACGCTGAACACAGTCGAAACGTGCCATTGGAGAAGTGCTAATTAACTGTCTGTTTTGGGTCAATGATTTTGCCCCGAAACTGAAAATAGCTGTTTATGCTGAAAATTGTCGGTAGCCGAAATTTCAATGCATCCCTACACAAAAAGAAGAAAATGCTCAATGAAAAAGGCTGAACTATAAAACAAAGGGCTAGATTGCAGCAAACAACAGGTCATTTTTGCTGTCCATTTCCGCTCTACATAACTATACATTAAACATGAATTCTCTTCTGATTAGCTAAAAGCACTTTCACCCAGGATAGGCAGATTTCTTGTCACTGAAACTTGCCTAACTGGCCATATAATATAAACAGTATAATAGGTCATAATGTCTTATTTGCAAAAGCCACTAACCCTGTATCTGAAATCATCCTCTGTTCTAATCTACAGTATCCTTTTTTCTGGTCTGTAGGAACCCAGGGGAGGATAGCAAGATGCTGGTGTGTGACATGTGTGATAAAGGGTATCACACATTCTGCCTGCAGCCCATCGTGGACACAATACCCACCAGTGGCTGGAGGTGCAAGGTAAGCTTGTGTTTGTGTATGGACTACAAATGGCCTGCTTTGAGAAGAGTTGAGACACTGTGCTTTCATTTCTGTTTTGAGCCTGTAACACGCAACCCGTGGGTGTTTATGGACTGTGGGATTGAAGAGTGCATTGGTTTTTCATCTCATCAGCATACTGTATATTCCCTATGGAATGAGATTTAATCACCATGATGAATTCATTACCTGGGTGTAATTATTCCTAATGTGCATGCTGCACTTCTCCTGTACCCTCACTTATGGTATCGCCGACTTTGAAGAGCTGTGTGAGTGATTTGTGGGGTAGATGTTCATCTCCACTATAAAAGCCTTGTATTTTTCCCTGTTTATTTTCTCCTTAAGGATTTTTAATAAATAATAAATCAAAATCAAACCAATTAGCTTCCAGATGAATCAGAATATAAAAAAGCCCTTTGATTTAACCCCAACATTTTTTGACATGTTGTAATTGAATCAGAATGTTTAATACACACCTCTTGACTAGATGTCATTGATAAGTGTAAAAATAAAAACAAATGTTATGCATTTTAAGTAATACCCCCAATAATTTTCAGGTTGTTTGGGACTGTAGCAAAGCCAACTTAAGATGGTCAAATGCCCTATGAAATACACTCAACAGAGCACTATTGGGCCATTGGAACATCCCCTTTGTTTCTGTGTCGATTGATTTAAAAATCTGTCCTCCCTTTGCCCAGAAATAGCATGAAGTCAGCCAATCAAATTGGAACTTACAATTTAAAGAAAGATCTTTTTGTTTTTTTGTGTGGTAAGCAACAGATGGTCCATGATCTGCGAGTATGCCATCTGAGGCTGAGACCACACAACACTTTTCTAAATTGAGTTAGATTGCTAGTAGACCCCTAAATATCTTGCATATCTGAACGAATATAAAAGCTGAACCAAATCCCACACAGATCCCACTCAGACTGCTCCCATCAATTTGTGGAGGCGGCTAAGAAGCCCCACCTGTCATCCAGGACTCAGTAAAGGAGTCTGCCCATCATCAGAGGCTTGACAGGGCTTGGTTTTTTTTGCTAAGGGTCTGTGGGTGGTTATTAGAGATGATACTTGCCCCTCTTCAGCTGGCTGAAAAGCTGCTTTTGATGAGCTTGAAGTGCCTTTTATTTATGATTTTTTTTAATTGACATGGAATTTTCTGGTGCTTTACTCCTATTGAGTGCTGATGCAGACTGATGAACATGATTTTGAGGATTTATAGAGCTGTAATTATGCTGGAACGCAATCCAAATTGATTTAAGAGAGCCCATAAAGTTTTCAGTTTGCAATTGTTGTTCAGTTCAAGTGTCATTGTTCAGATACTAGTTGTCATTTTTTCTTTTTTAAAATCATTTGTTTTGATCATTTAAGTTGGTCTCTGCAGTACATGAAGCAACAGGGATGAAGCAATAGTATTGCAATAGTATAATTTGCTATACTGTTTACACCACTGTAGGTATATGTATATTTGCCATCACTTGGCAGGACTGCTTTACATTACAGTATGTACAGTTTATTTAAACATGGAATAGTGCGAAAATAGAGTGAGACATGTCCGAAGTAAGTCAAGATGAGGAAGGCAGTTCCACATGGTTGTTTAATATACACTAATGTTCCAAAGTTTGGAGTCAGTAAGATTTTTTTCTTTGACAGAAAGTAATGCTTTCGGCAAGGATGCATTAAATGGATCAAAAGTAACAGTAAAGACATTTACAATGTATAAATACTGTTCTTTTGAACTTCGTTCATCAAAGAATCTTGCAAAAAAAAAAAAAAGTTTCCACAAAATGTTTCTACATTGATGATAATGCTAAATATTTCTTGAGCACCCGATCAGCACTTTAGAATGATTTATGAAGAATCATGTGACATTGAACACTGATGCTGAAAATCAGCTTTACCAAAATGCAATGTAATAAATTTCATATTAAAATAGAAAACGGCTATTTTAAATTGTAATAATATTTCAAAAATAAATATATAAACTATATAAATTATTATTATTTTTTTTTTTTTATACCCAGAAAAATAAATCAGTATATGTTGTTTTTTTTACTAAAATTACTCATACCATAGGATTTTGGTAGCATTTGCAGATGCAATGCCTAAAACCTTAATTTAATCAACTAGGATTTAATTGGGTCATAAAAGTTATGTTGTAAGATAATTTGTTCTTAATATTGTAATGTGCATTTATCTCATGCTCAATAAGAATAGGAATCAATAGGAAATGGTTCAATTTGATTTCATGTTCACTTTAAATGGTTTTGCTGTCATGACATGAAATGATGCCAGAGTGAATTGAACGTTGTGTTTTGCAGAACTGCCGGGCGTGTGCTCAGTGTGGCATGAGGCCTAACGGTCAGTGGTCATCTAATGGTGTAATGTGTGAAGGATGTCAACAGCAGCATGATTCAGCACAACTCTGCCTCATCTGTGGGCAGAACCAGGACTCTGGCAGTCCTACAGACAAACACTCATGCTGCACATGTAAGAGGTAGGAAATGAGACCCCTTCAGCTGTGACAATAATCACACAGTCTTGAGTGACCTATTGCTTTAATGAATCGGTTTCTGCATAAAAACAATTTTCATTCAAATGTTATTTTATTAAGAAAATTCATTAAGTGTCATCCTTCAGCGTTTAAATGTTTGGTTTCTAAATGTCAGTTGAATTTCAATGGTTTCCTGCTCTCAGCAGGCGGTAATTCACAACTCTAAACACATTGTGGTTGACAAACCACGTTCAGACACATTGCAACCCATGTGTAATATAGTCTAGGTTATATTTAAAAAGAAAATTCACATTCTTTTACTTTAATTTTGTATTGGTTTTCAAGAATGTTGGCATCTGCCAAATTTGACTACCATCTACCATGACATAAATTTTTAAGTATTATTACTACATTAAAAACCCAATTTGGGCTGGTTTTAGCCTAACGGATGGGTAAATATTAAACAGTGCTGCCATACTAGCACCTGCTCTAGAGTTTTCCTTTGGGGACTAGGAACATAAACAGTGGGTAATGAACGTAATCGATTACATTGATGTGTCCTTACAGCCTAGTGGTGTTGTCCATTACTGATGTGAAGACTGGTATTGATGAATATTAGCTCATTTCTTCTCTGCAGGCTTCAAATACTATGATTAACTAAAAGAGAAATTATCTTGCAAAAGGTCTCCATAGAACGTTGTAATTGAATCGCCAGCTTTTTAAAATGGCTCAATGATGTCTTTGTGAATGGAAAAAATGCTCACATAATTTGTTTGGCAGATGGATTTGTTTCTCTTGCTTTAACAACTAACTAGGGATCATACATGTGATCATGTATGTCACATTATGTGTCATGTATGTGCAAATGTTTCGAGAGTTGCAAAACGTGACTGACATAATTCGTTCAAAGGTCGTTGTATTTAATTAGCTCAGAGTATATTATAGTTACATTGTAGAATATTGTAGCCTGAGATTAGTTTGACACTTATAAAAACAGTTACAGATCATCATAGTAAACAATGTCTATGGACAACATGATGGATGCAAGAACTTTTCAGCTCAAATAACAAATTTCAACTTTACCAAACCCACATGCTCTACATTCCTGCTTTAGGTGCTGTTCTTAGAACTTTAGCTTGTATTAACACTAGAAATTCCTGTAATGTAAAGGTTAACAAATAATAACAGTTTACCAAAATTAAATAAATACAAAACAATGAAATTACGCCGTCATATCGATTGGGTCATTGATGGTTGTCACAGATGGTTGTTTATTGTAATTTTCTCTATCAGATGGGTTCACGTGGACTGTGAGAGGCAGGAGGGTGCTGACCCTAACAGTCAGGTGCAGGATGGGTACACCTGCAGAGTGTGTAAGCAGGTTCAAGAGGAGAGCGGGCACAATCAGCCCATCAGCAACCAGGAGCCTTCGCTCGCTGACCCAGAGCCAATCGAGGGTGAGTACATGTCTCTCAGCACTCCACACACTTCTGATGCTTTTGTTAGCCTTGCAGTTGGCTGTATTATAGAGTACTAGAGTGCTGTTGTATGAAAATGTCATTTATTTTGTATTACTCTAGAGCAAATACTATCCTAGAATGTATTTTTGTGGGATTTTTGAGGTTGGGGAATCTAAGTGTTGGGACAAACTTTGCTCTATGCAAAGACCCTGTTTACACCAGCTTTTAACATCTGTGTCTGGTCAGCTTAGACAGATTGCAGTTTATACGTGGCATGAACCTGCATATTGAATTCATCTCCTGTTATCATTTTTGATCAGATTTCGCAGGAAGGGTCTTACTTGCTACATCCGTGTTGATATAGCACAAAAAAATATTTTTAAAAAACTAAAGCGTTTATCCCTAGCAAATTACAGGGTTTATACTACAGATGCTATGTAGTCACGTGCGTTTTTGGAATAGCCTCAAATGTGATTTGATTGGTTCATGTTTACACCTGTATTTAGTGCTGAACACTTGAGATTAAAACAATTAACATAATTGATCATTAGATCATTGCCATCTCTTTCTATTAACACACAATTAAACATGCTTGTATATCTAAAAATGTTAAGAAAAGGTTTGTTGGTTTAGTTTCCTTTTTGTATTTAATTTTGTTATGCTGTGTGTTTGGTATAGTGTTCAGGAATAACCAATAATTTATTTTCCTTTTTTTCTTAAATTATGTATTATAATTTATTTATTTTTATTGACATGTTTGCATAAAAGGTATATAATTAAAATCAAAACTTGGCTTTTGTGCCAGTTACATAAATGTAAATACATACAATTATAGATTTACAATTTTAAGTTGGTCTTTTTATTTTCACACAATTTCCATTTCTTCCAATGGTTTTTAAACATATAATTTCAAACATATCAGTTTTTCCATGGAATAAGTCTGTATGTTTAACCAGTTCTATCAACTCTCCATGTGAGTTTTTTATTAAATTTTTTTATAGCTTATTCTATTTTCTTAAGTTGAGGTATTGTTTTCCTGTTGACTCTGTCAACTGATGTTCTATGCGTGATGTTGATCAACTGTAAATTGCTGTAGGCTGGGTTTTTGTGATGTTAAGCACTCTTCATTAGTCACAGAGGCTCTGTTGAGGCTGTGTCAGAGATGTAATGTGTGGGCCTCAGTTCTGTCACTGATTGTAATTACAGTGTGTTTGTCAGTTCAGCCAGAGACTTGAGCGTTTGAGCAGGTTGAGAAACACCGCTGCCATATCTTAATACATCATTCATAATCTGCCCTAAATGAGCATTTGCATTTTTCAGTGTCATGTGTTTTGGAGGAGGGACGCATGGGGACTGCATACTCACTCTCTAGTACAATGTGAAGTCAGCATGAAATGAATGTGGCCCTGTTTACTTTTTACATACTCAATCAAAGGGGAAAGAAGTGTTTGTCTTTGTAATCTCTGAAATGACTGTCCACCAATCCCTGTCATTCAAATCACGCCACTTCACATTTTCTCATTTAACATCCAATTTCACATGGCAATACATCACATTACAGAAGTAAAATGATTTGCAGATGCCATTTCATGTTGACTTTATGGCTAGTTTTTGAGTTCACCAAGGAGAATTGGGTTAGAGATTTTATACTTTATCTTTTTGCTGCACACTACAAAGCTCTCTAAAATGCTGTTGAAGAAAGAAAATGAATCGGCTTCCTGTGCTCGTGGTCCCAGCTGGTGAACTATCATCAAGACCCTGGAAGCTAAAAGCAAATCTTATTTTCTTTGGGCCCATTATTAGGAATTGTAATGAGAATGGACTCTTCCTGTAGCCTGATGGCAAAGAGATGAATTTGCAGTGAGCCCTTTGCGGTTGTTACATCCCCCAACTGCACCTTATTACCAATGATTTTATTTTCTTCCTGTGGGCCTGTGGTGGGGAGTTGATATATGTTGGCATGTGGTTGGCAGAAAAGGATACAATCAAACCCGGTTGTAAGGGCTCTTTGTAAAGCCAGTCATGCCAGCAGCAATGCACTGGGCCACTGCCAGCAGCTAGAGGAAGCAATCATCCCATTGTTGGGCCCCCAAGAGAGACGGCTCTAATCAAGACAGAGACGCCCACCTGTTAACCAACCCTACCACACCCCCACTTCCTGATAAACACACGCTGAGTGCACACATGCACACGTACATACTAGGGTTGTCACGACACAAGCATTTTAGTAGCTGAACTTTCACAGCTGAAATATCACAGTCCACATTGCCAATATTAATACCACAACAAAAACTCACATGGCTAATGTTTAAAAGTTTACCCAATTAAAATAATAATAATTTTAAAACATTAGCTGTCAAGTACAAAGTACTTCTCTGTGAAGTAAACATTGGTGTAACAATAAAAAAGAGGTAATTATTGACGCAAAGAGAGTAATTAAAATGAACAAAAACAAAGTGTGAAAGTCAGATAATTAAAAACAATATACAGTCAATAGACTAAAAAAAAGGTAATTATTGATGCAAAGACAGTAATTAAAATGAACAAAAAAAGAGTGTGATTAAAGTCAGAAAATGAAAAACAATATACAGTAAATAGACTAATAGAGTCACTGGACAACTTAATTTTTCAGTGTCGTGTTTTGGAGGAGGGACAAATTGGGACCGCATAATATCTCTTTCGTCCTTCCCTAATACAATGTGAAGTCGGCATGAAATGAAAATGGCCCTGTTTACTTTTTACATATTAATTCTAAGGGGGAAAAGTGTTTGTCTTTGTAATCTCTGAAACGACCGTCCATCCCTGTTATTTTGTCAATTCACATGTTCTCATTAAACATCACATTACTGACAATAGTTTGCAGATGTCACTTCATGTTGACTTTAAAGGTTATTAAAAAATGAATTTTAAACATTGGCTTTCAAGCATGAGGTACCTCTCAGTGAAGTAAACGTTGGTGTAATAATATAAATGAGGTAATTATTTATTTAAACCTCAGTAATGAAATAAAGCATGATTATGAGAGAAAATGGAAAAAATGGTTCATAGACTGATAGACTCACTGGACAACTTAAGAAACAACAACAAAACAAATCTCTGTTGTGCTGATTACAATTAATTTCATAATAAGGACATGCTATTATTTTTATCTCTGCTGGCCTGACTGTACACTTTCTAACCATCTGGGTTGACCACTGAGACAGAACTCAAATACCAGATTGATTTATGTAGAACAGTTTTATTTTTGGTTTGTATTTCCACCCTTATTTTCTGTATCAGCTAAGGATTGCACCAAGTAGTTGATTGGTTCTGTCACTAGTTGAGTTGTATACTGTATATAAAACAAGTCGAAGACTGTATATACTGTATAGCAATATGATTCACTCAGTCTCTTCGAATGGGGAAAAACTGCAATGGAAAAAGTCCCGCCTTCTAAATAAAAGAAGCAATTGGTTATCACGTCACTACAGTCACTGCTTTTAGAAGCTCCGGTTCCCTTAGAAACAATTTTGCACTTAAACATACGTATTGGCAATACCAACCTAAAATGTATATTTTTATTTTTATTGTTATTTGAGAATAAAGTTCCATTCACACTAACAGTCTGATTTTCTTATGTGATGTTTCTTGTCTGTTGAGGCCTTAGAGGGGGAAAGAAATGGCAAATGGGTTGAATAAAATCTCTCTGACAGTAGGTGGCACTTGTAGAACAGCAGTAATACAGTGGTTACCCTAATTATTTTGGTACATACAAAGCTGCAACTTTCTTGTCAGAGAGAAGCAAGTAACTCAAAAAGTGTTTCCATGTTTTAAAACGGCCGTTTAGATTTGTATTCACTGTGGTGTATGTTATCAAACCCCAGCAAATAGAGAAGAGAGTCGGTTCTGGTTTCTTCATATGCTATTCACTATCATTTAGAAATAGTATGTATGTTCATGAGCGCCACCAAGTTGTAGTTTTATGTAAAAGCAGCGGCTCTAGGCATGTGAACAAAATCTTAATGGTTGGCCAGTTGTCTTCACCGCGCAATGGAAAAAGTTAAGAACCCTTTATGTAAAAAATGTTTATACTTTATATAATCTGTTGCATTGATGGCATGCAACTGTTTGTGTCAGTCTGAACAGAATCATTGATAAAAATGTTTATCGCACTTAATTGTCACGAAAGACCAGTTTAGAGCTGTCTTGTTCTCCTCTGCCTGTTGACTGTTTGGACACATGTGTCGTAAGTGTTTGTTTCCTCAGCACAGTAGCACAAAAGTGTTGTTTGTATTTTCCTATGATGCTGTCAGTGTTGAAGTTTGACTACCACAAGATAGGAAGTATGACTGTAACAATGTAAGAGCACTCGACGCTCATATAGTTCATATACCGACCAGAGCAAGCGTGTTTCAAGGTTTCTGGGCATATTTCATATACTCTAGTGAAGCAGCGCTGTGTATTTTAGGGTTTTTATTGGTTGTTTTCTCCCCTCTTCCCACCATCTACACTCCCACTTTTGCATAGCTTTACAAGCCCATTTCTTGAGACTTTTTCTACTCTGAGGTGTGAACGACCAGGCTAAAACAGGGGGGTTTCATGAAACTTTAAGAAATTGAGGTATTCCCCATTGAAGTGAGATATTCCCCATAGGAGTTGGCTTTGCATGCTAACAGCTTATCATTCGCATAGCGAGTTGTTAGCAAATTTCACTGCATGTGCTGCGGGTGTCTGAGATGAAGTTCAGTCAGAGTGTTCACATACAAACCAAAATTTTTGTGAACCATCCTGAAAATAATCCAGTGTTGCCCAGAAGCAGTCATTGGGTCATTCGTTACAATGCAACAAGCATGTGGCAATGGAAATATGCACTTTCAGTTCTTTTCCCTCATCACAGAGAGTCTCTGGAGTTGCAGTTTCTGGCAAGTCAGGCACTGTATCTTTAGCCATTTACGTAAGGTAAACATTGACTAATCAACTGTTTGGGTACTTTTCTAGATGACTGTTCGACTAGTAAAAATCAATAATCTTTTAAGCCCTCGTCTCTCGTCTTGTTTTGGCATTGAAGCACCAGTATTTTTGAGTACATTTTGAGTATCCTTAGTACATTCATTGGCAGGTAATTATAGAAGCTCATTATGTGTTAGTCATATGTTTGAGGGGGTATTTTCCCAAGGTTGTGGTAAAACGACTCCACCACCCATCTGAAGGTTTTTGTTGCCATGGACACGTGATGCCATCAGTGATTCATCCTGACACTGCTGAAAAGAACCATAGTCACGCTTACTCACATGACCCAGTTCACAAACAACACAATCACCTGTGCTCGGGCACAGATGACTAATGGTACTGTAGCTGCTGCATAGCTGCTTTGAGATCAGCTTCTTTCAGGAAGCTACTGTATGAAGTGTCAATCTGTTAGGCTGGAGGCCAGAGCCTGTGACCGTCTGATGTCATATACACACTGGGAATTATAAATCCTTTAAGTTCTTCTGCGTTGCTCTCAGGCGGTGTGCAACGCTGCCGGTTGACACTATCAGGTGAGTATTGACGAGTGAAGTCAGTGTGAGGGCTTATGGGAGTTTGCAGACCCTGAGGCGCGCCCGATCAGGAATAATAGGTGTTTGAAACACAGCGCCAGTGTGAAGAATCAGCCAGCAGGACTTCTCTGCTCTCTGGAGCGGGATTGTGTCAGTATCCTGTTATAAGCTCCTCTTCTCCCTTGTCTGTCCAGCCGGACTGCAGTCATTGTGCATCACTGCCTCGTGACCTCAGCGGCCTTTGCTCTTGTTTGAACTCTACATGTTCACTGAGGTATCCCGAGGCATGTTTACATGCAGCCGCTCATGGGAATCTCGGCTAATCTTGAACCTCTCTCGTTCCTGAGTGGCACACTGCACAATATAGTTCCTCTGATATAGTTCCTCTGTTTTTTCTGGGTGACACAATATATCCTTATTGACGTGATATTGAGGCTAATGTATATTATCAGGCTAATGTATACTGATAATATAGGAATTTTAATAACGCACCAGTAATTGTTAGACACCCCAGTCTACTTGAAGTGCTGCAAGTTCTTAATGTATGTATTTGTATAGTTATGGTTGCAACCTCTTTCTACCCACCATAGACTGTAAAAAAAGATGGACGACGCCCCTTCGCCGCCAGAGTCCCGATATGGCGCTGACATCTTGGGGTTTGAGTTTGCGCAGTAGCGATCTCGGGACCAGACCTGCGCAGTAGTGAGCAGGAAGTAAAGCCGCAAAATCAACGCTCCGCCCTCACTCTCGCAGAATGCACTCTCCCTGAGTGCACTTTTTAAAAAATTGATTGCAGTACGACAAGAGGCTTGTTAAAATAAATACAATCTCCTCAGTCCGAAGATTCCGAAAAAAATGTCCGTTGGTACTTAAGTGACTACTTCGCTCAGAGAACCTGTCAATCACAGCTGTCAAACATGACGTTACACCACCGTTTTTATAGCATCACGTAACTAGCTAAAAACCAACTTATTTTTTAAACAGACACTTGAACTTACATCAGCATGATAAAAACGACAGCAAATGAAAGAAACCACCTTTGGGAAAAAGATATTTGAAGTGTAATTTAATTGTTTAGTTAGTGAATAACACGGGGAGGCGGGGTTTATGACCTATAGTCACCGGCCACAGTAATCATGTAGTAGAAATCTTTTTGCATTAAATTGATATTCATTGATTAAATTGATATTTTTTTTAAATATGTATGTAGGTGTGTGTAGGTAAGCATATTACAGTGTTCTTTGTAGGTTTGTCGTAGTGTTCTTTGTCTGGGTCTATGACTTGTCTGGTTAAAAATAGCTAGCAGCTCTAAACTAGTGAGGCTTTCATCTTCCCTGTGCTGCTAGTCAATTGTAAGTATGAAGACGTTATCAGGACATTGCAGTCAACCTCACTTCTCTTTAGCACTCTGAATGATGGCAGTTCTATCCTGAGTCTCTGATGGTTATCTTACACCCCAGGTTACATTCAGATTCAAGATGTTTTACTGGTGTGATACAGATTTTACATTGCCAAATTATTAAAGGGGGTCATGCAGAATAGAATTTTTATGGGGGGAGTAGTTTAATATACAATTGAATAAAATACTGTTTTCACTTTAAGCTCCTCCCCAAACCATTTGTTAAAACTAAACTACACATTTACATATGACACCCCTAATTTACACAAAAACACCTATTCGTAGTGGCTTCTCATTCATTCAGTCTACAGCCCATATATACACATTGGTGTTGCACAAATGTGTCCTTAGAAGTTTGGAATCCTGCATTTGTAAGGCTTAGCATTAGAACACTGTTTGTTTTTGGTCTAGCAGTTATTCTGAAGTCTTACGTATGAGCGGAGAGCATTGCTTGTGTTTTGTTTATTCATTTTTGTGTGCCCTGTATGAGACCATCTCAGCAGTGTCTAACAAGAGCAGGGCTCGTGAATGTGTTGTCATGGTGATGCCTGGCATAATGGGCCACAGTGGCAGCTTGAGTATTCCTGTTCATTGTTTAGAGTGAAGGAAGTGCAACAGTATGGTGGAGGAGGAGGCAAAGAGAGCGCAGTTTAATTGATATATAAGATAGATGTATAAAATGTTGATTAAATAATAGTAGAAAATACGATTTAATTGAATGAATTATGCGTTTAGTTGCGATTTAGGTTTGAAAAATGGTTGTTCTGTCAAAGCAAAGCAAATCTCATTTGCATCTCATCTGATTGATGGTGTGAGTGGTCACTTTAAATAGAGTTGTAATATTTTGTAATATATTGTAATTGTAATAAGATGCCAGATTTTGTTGTGGTACAGTTTTTGAAGATAGCACATGTTGTGAATGGTTTCTAAATGGTTGCTGGTTTGATGTGCTGTTCTTTAAGGAACAGGACATAAGCAATCATTGTTGTGTCCTTTGTCGAATTATGCACTAAACCTCAAGTTGCTACAGGGAGATTGAACCTGTAATAAGTTTGTGGCGCCATTCTGTGGTTTAACTCATGTAAAAGTCTCAGTACAAATTCCGCTGCACTGACCATAGTTGTGTGGCAATAAGATTCTAGGCTACCTGCTGTTTTATTATTTCAAACTGTTTATCGACTGTTGTTTATGCAGTGCTCTGTGTGTCAGATTCTTTTGTGCATGTTATGATGTAGTTTGGGCAAAGATCTGATGACCAAACCAATTTCTTTTTATTCTGGAAAACAATTTGGAGTTAATGACAAGAATGTCTTAAGATAAAGACAATATTCAACAAAAGTTTAACTTAATGCTTTAAAAAATTTCACTGTTGTAACCAAGTAAAAAGTCACGTTTTCCTTACACCTTGAATACATGGTATATTCAAGTTATGGCTTGTATGAATTGCATTTGTAGTCAAATCAAGTCAAGTCACTTTTATTTATATAGTGCTTTTTAGCGCAGCAAAATAATGTCATAGTCCAGCTTAAGTAAGTTCAGTGATGGTTAATTTCTGTTGTAAATAAAGTTATTAATTTAGTTAATTTATCTGTACAGCTGCTCTGGAGAAAACAGTGATGTCATCATCCAGCTCAGTTCAGTTGTGGTGTCAATGCAGGCAGATCAATAATATTGTTGAATATTAAGTGTCCCCAACTAAGCAAGCCAAAAGCCAAAGGCTTCCAATAAATTAAATTGAACAAAAAATGAATGTCATTTCATTGGCCCTTGTGCCTGTTCAGAATAGATCAGAAACTATTTTATCCCACAGTCATTTCCTTGTGCAACTTAACACTTCCCTTTCCTATCTAGATGTCTTCATGGCTGTTGAAGAAGTTAATGAGGCTGAGGAGGAAGTGGCGTTGGAGACAGAGCTCAGTACTAGTCCCCTTCCTACTCTGCCAGAAGAGTTTCTTTCATGTAAGTTTTTTTTTTTTCTTAGCATAAACAAGACCAAAGAACGCACATCACCAGCAAAAATCTGCTCAGGGTCAGGTCGACAAAAGAAATAATAAAAAACAGAAAACATTCGGCACACCAAAGCTCCAAAATATAAAAAAAAATCAATAGTGGACTCACACACGGGATACGTTTCAAGCACGCAAGCTCTTCGTCAGACAGTTCGAAGTTTTAACCAAACAAACCTTTATACTCACAGGTGATTAATCAAGAATCACATGACGCATGCAAAGAAAAAGAAAAAAAAAGAGAAGAGAAGATAATAATAATAATAATAATAATAAAAAGTCATGGAACACAAAGGCAAAAGAAAAATACATGACTAATGGAAGTCAAATTTAAACATGCAAAAGTAATAATTAAGAAAAACATGATACCTGCATAAACACGTTGCTGTATCTATAATTGCCAAAAGGCACTTAATTTTAAAAATGTGAGGGAGGGGTTAAATCTGCTCGAACCAATATATTGTGAAAACTAGGTGGTCTCTTATATACTACACGCGGTGGTTTTTCAAAGCATTTTTTGAGAATAGGGTCACTGTCCTCTGTGAGTATAAAGGCTTGTTTGGTTAAAAAAAAAAAAGAGCCTGCATGCTTGAAACGTAACCTGTGTGTGAGTCCACTATACATTTTTTTTGCGTATTTTGGAGCTTTGGTGTGCTGACTTTTCTCAGTTTTTTTTCTCAGTCAGTAAGTCTTGTCCATAAACATGCATAGTGTTCTGTATTGTTGTTTTCTTGCCACAGAGTTCTTAGGTTTGTGTTTTTTGCAGCTGCTGAACCTCCCCAGGAGATCCAGGTTACAGTCACTTTGACAGAGGGTCCCGAACCTCCTCCATGCTCCTCTACTTTAGTGGGCGTACCCTCCCTCTCCTTTCAGGCCTCTACCACTTCTGAAGACCAAAACCAGGAACAGAGTCTAATTGGTGCTTTGGAAATGGGGAAGGAAACAGAGGATAAACTGCCTGAAGCTACAGAGGATGAACCTGAAGCAGATGTTTCAAAAGCTCTTCCTGCTTTGCCAACCAAAGAAACATCCCCCAAACTCTCTCGAGCCCAAGAGGAAGAGCCTATGTTAGTCTGTCCCTCAGACACCTCCAATATGAAGGATAAAAGGGTGACTAATGTCCCAGAAACCCAGAGTGTTGTGGAGGAAATTGAGCAGGGACAGAAACAGGACCAACCAGAACATGAAGAGAAGGAGGTGGTAGATCCCGAGGTCACTTGTATTTTACCTGAGCCTGATAGTGTCCCACTGGTTGCAGAGTGCAGTCCTACTGTGGAAATGGACACTACACCTGTCAGCGAGCACAGTTTCTCCAGTTTTAGCTCTCCCATTGAGGATAAGAGCCTAATTTTAAAGCATTCCCCGGGAATGTCGTCCGAGGGCTCGACCAAGTTGACCCAGTCCCCGTTTTCCACTGAAGCCTCGCCCAGGGAGATATCTCAAAGCCAGACGCCAACCCACAGCCTGAATCCAGCTGGATACAGCCCCAGTGTTTTCAACACCACCTTCTTCCCTCTTACGCCCAAGATAGGTATGGGAAAGCCGGCCATCTCCAAGAGGAAGTTCTCTCCTGGAAGGCCAAGGGTAAAGCAGGTAAAACTCCTGGTTTTTGGTCATTGGTCTTTCTTGCTGTTTGGTGAAGGCTCCTGGTTTGCCTTGGTCTCTTTAGGACAGTGATTCTGTCTGTGATCCACATTTTTAGCTACACAGTAATTATTCCTTTGCTCTCCATGTTTCGTCGTCACATTGATTAGTGCCAGAGCGTTGCGTGTATTAATTAACATGTAAAGGCTCTTACTATGCTCTCTCTGGCTCAGTCTCTGCCTCGCTCACTCATTTTTTTTCTAGCTCTCTCTCATGCCTTCCAGTCCCCCCCAATCCCCCCACTGCCCTTCTCAAATACATCACTCAAATTATCCCAGGAGAGAGGGGGCTGGGAGTTGGCTTCAGAGCCAGGGTTTATGCTAGTGAAACATAAAGGAGTCTTTTTGGAGGTGTGTAATTCGGATAAATGCTCACTGAGCTGGAAAGCACAGCACAAACCCATTTCCCCTTTGAGCTCTGGAGCAGGGAGGATGCTGAGAACTCTTAAGTTGTCATAAATCTAAATTAAACATGGTATTGCGGTGTCTTTGTGTCCAAGAGAGTAAACTTCAAACTACAATTAATTCACGCATTCTTCGAAGTAAAGATTAGATTAGGTATATGACCCTGTATTTGAAAAATGTGTGATAGCATTAGATTCAAGGTAGTTTTTGGTTACGGAGGACGATTTTCAAACATATGTCAAGAAAAAGAATAAATGAAATTTGTATAGGAGTTTGTATGAGTACTGAGTTTGTACAAATTTGTATATTTTGTATTTGTATAGTATCAGAGCCTGAGGAAGCATGGTGTATGATACACTTGTCTTCTGGCATTCCCTTCTCCTTTTCAGTGTTGAAGTGGATAGCACCAACACTAAGCCTGAAACAGCATAAAACATTTGATTATCACACCTCCAGAAAAGTACTTGCACAAAATTCTCAAGTAGAATTCCGTGAAAAAGTCCAAATCAGAAAAAGCATGGGATCAAAACACAAAACAAAACAGCCATATCACCATAAACTGTTGTTCAATAGAACAATTTTTTTAAACGATTTTCAACGTTTTTCAGCGCCCCAGAGGCCTAGAAAGGTGGTTGACGCATAATTTTAAAGCCCCGACACTGCCTCTTCCAATGCAAAAAACAACCGTTTGGATTATAGAAGCATTTTTCTCTCTTGTAGTCACTGAACACCTTACCTTGAAATAGGATGATATAAGTGTTGATTTCTCATGAAAGCTACCATGGATCGGATGCTATCACACATTTTCCAACATTTTCCAACAGTAGAGATGTGTACCTTCATGAAAATCAAAAAGAAATTTAATCCCTCAAAATGGTACCGGTAGCCCAAGTTTGGGGTCCCGTCTCATGGCCTATTAGTACTTGAGTTACAATTGTACATACCATTTAAACTAGATGTCATTTTTCTATAAACATGTAACAGTTTAACAAAAAGTAACCAACGGCTAAGCACTCAGTGCTTGTATTTGGACACTGTATTTTTGGAACTATATGATGTTAAATTGAATGACTAGAAGTGTATAGGTGTCTGTATTATTCCTGTTAGTTTATATGGCTCTGGTCGCTTTTCCCTCTGGAGTATGTGCCATCTGGGCACAGTGTAATTTGAAGGGTGGGCAGCTGTCATTGGCTCCAACTGAGATTTCCGGTTGGGTGTGTGTATATGTGCGTTCATGAGTATATGCACACCCCTGTGTTATCATGTCTGCTCAAGAGAGGGATTTAGTTTTGATGTGTAAATGAGCTTCTAGTGTTTCATCGCTTTCTTGAAGTAACTCCCGCTGACTCTCTTCAGCGACGATCAGGCGTGCTTTTCGGTCTGAATTTTGTAGAAGTTTCAGAGTCATATTGGGATTAGCTTTGAGTTTATCATTTGGAAATATGTATCTGCTGGTTGATAGTGCTTTCATATTGCCCCGTATATCTTGTTAAAGTGTCTATTGGGTGCCTACTTAATAAGATTAAAGTTTTCACCTCTCCATTTATTTAACATTTGTACCATATTTGTCCCTTTTGAAAAGCCTAATGGCAGGAAATTAAATGCATATAAAGACATAGCCTACTTCATCAACATCCGAACTGACATAGCATGGTCATTGATTAGCAATGTAAGGCATCACCAATATCAACAACATTATTATTATTTTTTTTATCACTGTCAATACTTAATCAAATTATAGTATTATTGTTGTATTTATTTTATTTTGATGTCTTTATTCACAGGCATGTTGGCATGATGATATTTGTTTGTTTCTCAGTTGTCCCCTTCACTCACTCTTTAACTTGTGTTAGAGAAGAGCTATTCTTTTCTTTCTTTCTTTTTCTTTCTTTTTTATTCCATGATAACAATTCTTGGGTTCTGTGCTTAAGGAATGGTAATTTGTGTCATTAAGTACTTTTGTTTTATTAGGAAGCAATGTTCTGGGTTCAATACGAGTTACGTCCAATCCACATCAAGCATTTGTTGGTTACCATAGAAAATAATGTTAAATAAAGACAAAATTTCAATGGAAATGAAAAACGATGCCCTTGTGGTCAGTTTATTTTTGTATAATTAATAAAAAAAGTTGTCCTGAGACATTAAGTTGTATTGAAGCTCAGACATTTCTTTAAAGTTTGGGACAAAACGATACATGACAGCAAAAAAAGGAAAAAAGAGTAACCAACCAACGGCTGTTATTTATAACGTATAATTCTGAAATCATTTTCTCTTTGTAAAACAAAACAGGCCTTGCGGTGTTTGTGTAATGCAATGTAATTACAAAGACTAACCCTCATTAGCTTGTTAAATAGGCTAAATGCTCCCCATGACACTTTGCGCTTTACAAAATTCTCAAAGAGCTGCTTGTTGTCATGCTGATATGATCACGCTTGTTTTGTACAAACAAATAAACAATGTTGTTTCCATGGAGGCTGACGCTTTATAATAAGGACTTAGCAGACTTTCCCTACGAAGTAAAACTCGCTCAAAGCAAATACTCACATTTGCTTCTCTTAGGACAGAAGCATTTTACATAACATCACTGTCATGTTTCAGGAATTTGTCCCAAACGTAATATCTCACTTTATTAGCTTGTATGATGCATTTGTGTAAAATTATTGCATTCATTTGACATGCTGTGTTCTTGTTGCTGGCTTCCACATTTATGTTGCTGCATTTTGTCATCCCTCATCTTCCCCTCATCACCAATATACCCCCTCCCCCCTCCCCCGTCTCTTCTCCGCCGCTTTACCTTAGGGTGCATGGAGTAACCGTAGCGCAATGAGCTCACCTTCCTGGTCTCCAGAGCGTTTGGACGCCTGGGACAGCCCTAAGACCAGGCCGATGCACGGGCTGCCCATCTGGACCATGAGATTGGTAAATGAGGGGAGGGTGTTGAAGGGTTTGCCCCCTGCAGGCGACTGTGATTTTAAGGTGGGTGTGGGCTGGTTTAGTTTAGAAGGTAAGATCAAATAAGGTGTTGAAAAGTTACCATACCTTAGATGGCTATGAGATTTTATTGCTTAAAAATGTGAGTCTGTTGCATGAGTTTGATATATCAGTGCAACATTCAGTCATTGATAGTAGATTATGCATCTTGTTCATGATGTAATGTTCATTTAGTCATTTACTCCAGTAGAAGTCCACTACAACCAACAATACAGCCACTTGAAAACCTCCAGTGAAAACATTAAACAAGGCTTTAATACAGGACACATTCTTGCTTTCAAAAAACTAAAATGTACCTATTTTTAACATGAGATGCTGTCTTAAAAACATAATGCTCATGGCGTGAGTTTCTTAAAACCAATGAGACACAGCACACTAGCCAAAGTCTTCGATCTGATACATATGTGACCCTGGATCACAAAACCAGTCATAAGTAGCACGGGTATATTTGTGGCAATAGCCAACAAAATTATCGTATTGGTCAAAATTATCGATTTTTCTTTTATGTCAAAAATCATTAGGATATTAAGTAAATATCATGTTCCATGAAGATACTTTGTAAATTTCCTACCGTAAATATATAAAACATTTGTTTTTGTGAGTGAATGCAGCACAAGCACGAACATAAATGGACAAGTTTAAAGGCGATTTTCTCAATGTTTTGATTTTTTTTGCACCCTCAGATTCCAGATGTTCAAATAGTTGTATCTCGGCCAAATATTGTCCTATCCTAACAAACCGTACACACCATGCTTTCAATGGAAAGCTTATTTGTTCAACTTGCAGATTATGTATACATCTCAATTTAAAAAAAAATTGACCCATGTGACTGGTTTTGTGGTCCAGGGTCACATATTATATGTGAACAGAAAATGATGCACATGGACCAAGTGGCTGTTATTTGTCAGGGATACATTGAAAGAGGGTAGTCATAATGTACTACTACTTCTACTCATGCTTTTTAAACACAACATGAAATCAAAAATAACCCAATTGACCATAAATGTCCCTGGTCACAATTCATCAGTGCCTGTTACTGTCAAAATCATATTCTGACATAAGCAAGGCCGTGTGACCAGGAAAACAGCAATATCATAGTGTTTCATGATTCAGTCAAGTCCTGATAGACAAATCCAAGCCTTCATATAACAAACTCTGCATATCTTTACCAATGCATGTGCATGAAACACCAGAGTTGCACCCTTCCTATTGCAGCAGTATCTCATCAGAGTTGCTGTTCTACTGTGTGGCTGCACTCAGGCAGATTTAAAGAAGTGCCTTCCTTAACCCTAGTCTATTTTTTCCCACTCCATAATTCATTTCTGCACAAATTAGACTGTAAAGGCGATGGAGTGCGCCAAGCTTCCTTAGGCAATCTCTCTAAATGAAGTTGACGTCTCCTGTCTGAGTAGTGCTTCTTGGCTACAGTGAGGTAATTACCTGGGAGGAAGTGGGAATTGGGCCAGAGCTTCAGCCTCGATGCAAACGCAACGTGACACCTTCAGAAGCAGGGCAAGTTGGCGGAAGCCTGGCCTGAAATGTGATCTGTAAGTCAGTGCAGTGTTCAGGGAGTTGAGCTGAACCCCAGAGGGCCAGGTCTTGGGATGGATGGATGAGTTTCTATCACAAACACAGATGCAACTAGTTTGGTGCCTTCTCGAAAGTTTTCCACCGTGTCAAGCTAGGTTATAGGTGGATAATTATTTCATCTCAACAGCAAAAGCATTGTTTAACCAAATCAGTCTAGCAAAAGTACCATGTGCTGTTAGAGGATCATTTGTGTGCATTTCTCTGAAATGCAATTCAGTGCAATGAAAAGGGACATTTTTTTCTTCTTGCAGAATGTTATAAAACACTGGTACAAAATTTCTTTACGTTCAAGAGTAAGTGTTATTTTTAAATTCTGGGATTCTGTTAAAGAGGACCTATTATGTTTTTTTTTTTACATTTTCAATATTCTGTCATGTGTAATGTTGCAGTTTGATCATGAAAAAAGTCTGCAAAGTTACAAAGCACAAAGTCCATTGTTTCTAAAACCCCTGAAACACCTGGGTTGTAGTCTTGAGTTTTCTTCCGGGAACGAACAAGTCACAATATTCCTTATTTAAATCATTCCCACTCAAGGCATACGCAAAATAAAAGTACACCACTGGGTTTGAGACACAGACAAACAGAAATTCTAATAAACGATATTATACTACTGTTTCACTACGTTGATGCTCTGAGCAGCCATGTTGGATTCTGAAGTCGGGGTTGTTGCAGTTCCCCTGAGTTTCCCAGCTGCTCCAACTCGAGTGGGCGTTCCAGTTAAAAGTTCCTACTGGGAATGAAGTATTTCTCACTTCCAAGGACAAATGGAACACACCATAAATACTCTCGAATTATTCAATAAAAGTTAGGACCACATCAATAAAAGTCTATGCAATTTTTTTTTATTTTTTTTAATAGTTTTGAACATCCATTTTACAAAAACCTGAAGTTTGATCAGTAAGAAAAGAAAGATTGCATAACAAGTCAGAACATCCTGAAGGTCTGTGCTGAGTTTAATGGTCATATCTTGAAAGCAAAGATGCAAGAAGCAGCATCTCATAGATAAGAATGTTGGCTTTGTCAAGCCATCATAACTAAATATTTTACATGAATGCGTGGAAGGGAGATATTTTATTATAATATTTTTCTTTAGGAAATAGTTATGATACAAAACTGAAATCCGTGTTTGCAACATACCGGTAAATTTCAAAATAGCTAATTTGTGGAAATGGATCGAACTTCCCAACTCAATTATCATTTTTTCAAGGTTTAAATCAGAGATGCTATTATAATACAATGACCAGAGACAAGTGGCCTACTGTCGCTGTCTTTAGGGAACTTAATGGCTTAATAAACCACATTAAATTCAACATGATATTCTCATTACCAACAAAACAATATTTGATATATCATCTAGCCCTTTTAGCAATGATTATTTGCCCTTTTGTATTATATATTCACACTAAATTTTCACAAAGTGTGCCTTCAAAGAAATTAAATAATATTTTCTTTCCCTGTCTCTGTCTGCTAGGGTCGTGGATCTGGCTTTCCTGGAAGGCGGCGACCCAGGGGAACTAACCTGTCTGGGAGAGGTGGCAGGGGACGCTCCAGGCTAAAGATGGAGAGCAGCCCCGTGGTGACCCCTGGGGTATGAAGCCCCCACCTCTACAAGCATAAATAAAACAGCACTCAGATGTGCTTAATGTTCACATTAAAGCCTGAGAAATGCACTCACGCTCAGCAGAGCTTCAGCTGCAGTTCCCAACCCAAATGGCCTTTTCAAAATAGCAAATGCTGACATTTTCCCCAACACGAACGACTTGTGATGGGGGAGACTGAGCCAGCATGTACTTGGCTGCCAATATGATAAAATAGGCAATTTTATTCTCAGCAGCCGTTCTGTAGTTAACACACATAATGAACATCTTGTCTTAACTTTGTCAACCAGTCTCATTATAATCCAGTGGCATACTAAATTGTCATGTAACTTTTTACCACGACAAGCCTTTAAATATAAACGATCCATTCCTGTGGCAGTGTTGCTAGATTAGGTTGGCGATTTCTAGCCCAAAAGCTCTCTAAAATGTTAGTTTTTGACAGTTGCCAAAAACTAGGACTATCCATAGCTGATTTTAATGTGAAAGTAGACCATATG
The DNA here is from genome assembly GCF_964197995.2 of Scardinius erythrophthalmus. Taxonomy (NCBI): domain Eukaryota; kingdom Metazoa; phylum Chordata; class Actinopteri; order Cypriniformes; family Leuciscidae; genus Scardinius; species Scardinius erythrophthalmus. Next base: position 8,980,745 of record NC_138242.1, read on the forward strand.
GTATTTGGTTATCTATTTAAAAAAAAAAAAGTGAGAGAAAAAAAATTGTGAGATTGACCACATTTGACCTTTTCAGTTGCATGATTACAGTGAAAAAATGTCCAGAAACAACCATGGTATCATTAGACAGTATAGTAATGTTTTAGAAACCGGTGGACGGGATCTGTTGTCTAAACTGGTGTCATGTGCCCTGTTACAGGTGAGCTTTATGGATTCTCCATATGTTGTAAAAGAAGAGGAGGAGAACTCCATGCACAACACTGTGGTCATGTTCTCCACCTCTGACTCCTTCACACTTAAACAAGTAAGTATTTGAGGAAGCTTGTTTCATGCAGGTTTCATGTTGTATTTATTAATCACGTAAAGTGGCCCTGTATTTTCACACTTTGAATGACATTGCATTAGATAAAAACACAAAATACCAAAGTTATGTCATCAATATTTGAAATTTAGCTAGCATAGTAAAAACACCTCTGGTCTTATCTTAGACCTTTTTTAGGGCACATAATCCTGCTCTTAAAAAATAGCATGAGCACTGGGTCTCTGATCTCTCTTGTGCCTCCAGGACATGTGTGTGGTGTGTGGGAGCTTTGGTCAGGGTGCTGAGGGCAGACTGTTGGCCTGCTCCCAATGCGGCCAGTGCTACCACCCCTTCTGCGTCAATATTAAGGTAAGTACCCCGCCTCCATCAATCACAACTGACCCCGTTCACGAGCACCGTTCATGAGACGTAATGGTTTAAATTATGAGCTGCTTTTATCTGGAGTGAAGGTTAATGGTGCGTGAGATAAGTGTGACAGGTCAGTGTGTGAGAGGACCTGGATGAAAGCAGCCTGAGGGTAATGCGTAATATGTTAAGAGGATTATGAAGCACACTATAAAGACGTGTCTTATGTTGATAGACTAAAGCAGAGATCTTTATCATGTGAAGACAGCAGAAGAATACATCAGGGTGCTTTCAGTATCTCTCAGCGCTTTGAGATATGCCAAGTAGAGAAACCTCCTGATCTTCATTTAATAAAAGAGGCCCAGATGGATTCTGCTGATTTTTTTTTTCACTTTCCCAGTGTGGATTCTGGACCTGATTAAGAACAATTAAAGTAATAAATCTCAAGAGGCTGTGCATTAAAGAGACTGTTGGTGGTGGAGAGTGGCTTATTAAGTGTTTAAAATGGCAGCACAGCAATATGATGAAAACACTAGTTTTCTATAAATGTATTATTAATAATAACCACAGTAATATAGTGTAGTGTAGTGCTCCTTCAATAACACCAAACCAAAAATGTATTCTTATATCTCATATTATACTTAAGATGTTTGCTACCAGAAAAGTAATAAGATTAAATGATTAACTATTGTGATTTTTGACAGCCCTGATATTTTATTATCAATTGCAATTTCTGGGTTTTTCAAGCAATTTAAAATGCTAATCTTTACCGCCTGGTATTTGCTTAAGGACCACCTGAGGGAACACATACCCCTTGTTGTGAATCCCTAATGTAATTCATTAGCTTATCTGCAGGCTGATTAAGGTTGCCAAGCAACATACAGTTCATCCTTTTGTTGCAGATCAGTACATTAATGTAGAATTCAGCTGAGCTGTGTGTGCAGGTGAACGTTTATCAGCTATTTTAGCACAGCTTCAAATATGGCTTATCACATCAGAATGTAGAACTTGGTATTATCCATTCCATAAATATGCACGTTTTTTTCAAATTCAGTATCTAATTGGCAGATATCATGGCCAGGTGTCTTCCATTCTGAGCGAGTCCAGCTTCTGTGATAGAGCTGTCTACCTCTCATTCATTTATCCATTGGTCTGTGCAAGCAGCTGACTAATCACAGCTGCTGAAGATAATTGCTCATCTCAGATAACAGAACAAGGATATTTATTTAAAGATAATTGATGAAAATTCTGCTATTTACTCACCCTCACGCTGTTCTAAACCTTTTAAATTTAGAGAATTTAAAGAAATTCTCTAATTCCGAGAAATGCTAGTTAATGCAATAGAAATGCAAGTTAATCTTTTACATACATGGAAAGTGGATGTCAAATACAAAAAGCACCATATTATAAAAGTAGTCTGTACAAATTGTGTTCCATATTCCTTCTAAAGTCTTCTAAAACCATTTGATAGCTTTGTATGACGAACAAACTGGAATTGTAAATCATCAAACATCATTGGTCATCATTCATGACTGATCTTTTTTAGTGTCGAAACACAGGCGCAACACATTTTGAGGTGCCATGATGGAATGTGGACAAGTTTGAATGAAATATGAGAGCTGCAGCAGAGAGGAAATTTTATTAAATAATGACTTAAAGGGCTGGTTTACCCAAAAATATAAATTCGGTCATAATTTACTCATGTCATTCCAAACCCATGATACTTTTGTTTCTTTTTGAAACACAAAGATCTTTTTAATTAAACCTGAGAGATTTCTGTCCCTTTGTTGAATGTACATTACACCAAAATTGTCAAGCTTCAAAATTTCATAAAGACATCATAAAAGTAATCCATACGAATCCAGCTGTTTTATCCAAGTCTTCTGAAGAGACAGTTGCTTTATATGATGAACAGATTTAATTTAGGCTTTTATTCAGATATAAACATTGATCAACACGTCACACACACACCATTTCATTTTGTTCTTGCACGTCAAGCAAGTACAGTTGAGCTGAGTTTCCTGTTCATTCCATAAAGCAACTGTGTCTCCTAGAAGACTTGGAATAAACAGCCTAAATCGTATGTACTTTGCATAGTACTTTTACAATGGTTTATCTACAAACTTTTTGAAGCTCAGAGTTTTTGGTTGCCTGGACTTTGGAGGGACAGAAATCTAACAGGTTTCATTAATAGTATCTTCATTTGTGTCTGCGCCGATAGCCTCGTGGGCAGCGTGCCGACATACAGCGCCGTTTCATTTCCGGCGACCCGAGTTCGAGTCCCGCCTCGCGGACCTTTCCCGATCCTGTCCCACTTCGATTCCTGTCTGCTAACTGTCCTGTCATGATAAAGGCAAAAACGGCAAAAATAAACATTTTAAAAATGTATATCTTCATTTGTTTCGAAGATGAACGGAAATCTTGTTGGTTTGGACCGGAATGAGGGTGATAGTAAACGATGGCAATTTTTTTGTGTGTGTGAACTCTATAATGAGGGCTCATTATAGAGATATGTGGACTTTTTTTTATGGTGCTCTTTTTGAGTTTGGCAGCTCATGGTCATTCTGTATGGAAAAGAGTAGCATCAACAACTCTTTGATTCATGGGGGAAAACAAAGTCATATGGTTTGGAATGACATGAAACAGAGAAAATGACATAATTTACATTTTTATTTGAACTATTCTGTTAACTGAAACTTTACATCTCCAAATAGCTGTCATGTCGACCCTATATATGTAAATTTTCCTTTATTAATATGGATAAAATGATCCCTTTCCCCAGTGGAATACAAACCCATAGGTGCCGGTGAACAGCAGGCTGACTGGACATGCTTGTTAGTACAGGACGATGTGGTTGGATTGAATTATCACCACCCACATAAATTGATCTGTAAATACCAGCAAATCCTTCTGACAAATACCTCTGACCCTAGAGACATGTAACAGCTGTGTTCTTTGTGTTTTTTATATCCATCCAGATAATTGCCTGCTAAATATATAACCCTCCATTGCCCTTTAGACTAGTGCTTGACCTGTGACCTGTGACCTCTGACCTCAGGTGTGTGTGTGCCCATTTTAGATCACAAAAGTGGTGTTGAGTAAAGGCTGGCGCTGTCTGGAGTGCACAGTGTGTGAGGCATGTGGGCAGGCCAGTGACCCCGGGCGCTTACTGCTCTGTGATGACTGTGACATTAGCTACCACACATACTGTCTGGACCCACCACTGCAGAATGTACCCAAAGGCAGCTGGAAGTGCAAGTGGTATGTACACTCTCTCTCTCTCTCTCTCTCTCTCTCTCTCTCTCTCTCTCTCTCTCTCTCTCTCTCTCTCTCTCACACACACACACACACACACACACACACATACAGAGAGAAGTCTTCTCTAAAATTAGAAGCAGCTTTGGATCACAGCCCAGTTTTGTACTTTTTAGTAGTTCTGTCTTCCTCTTTGTCTGTCAGTCTTTAGGATATATATATGTGTGTGTATATATATATATATATATATATATATATATATATATATATATATATATATATATATATATATATATATATATATATATATATATATTTATATATATATATTTATATATATATATATATATATATATATATATATATATATATATATATATAGCCTACATTTTAACTACTGGCCTGACCGTGCCAGCTGAAAAAATCTTTAGCACTGAACTCTGAGATATATATAGACAGACAGACATAGACATACATACAGACAGACATAGACATACAGTACAGACATAGACACATACAGACAGATTTTTTTTTCTGCTGGTTAGTAGTTTCAGTAGTTAAAATGTTTACTTGACCTAGCACAAAAAAAAAAAAAAATAAGAATAGTTTTTTTTTTTTTTTTTTTTTTTTTTGTCCAATGTATTTTAATATATAAGCCACCAAAAGTTTAGATACCAGTAAAATTTCACAGCTTTTGATTAGAATTTTGATACCACACAAAAAACTACAAGCCGAACTAATATAAAGTTCAAACATTATTGAAGACATATTACAAGCAATATCACAAATAAATATAATAAAAAAAAATAAAAAAATGTGTGTGTGATTTTGTGTGACACAGTTGTGTGTGTTTGTCCGTTTGAGGGCAAGACTGCACAAAAGAGAACACAATTCAGTGATTGTGCACTTTATGAGACACGGATCTCTCTGTGATATCCTTTCTATATAGTCTGTATTTTAAACAATCAATATAAACTTTTAGCTAATTAATTGGCCCAGGTATCAGTGATAATTTGCGAATAATCTCTCCTAAGATTAAAATTTGTAATTATGAAAACATTGAATCCCCAAATTAATGTATATTAATGGAACATGGGGAAAGGTCTCTCTGGAAAGATATGATTGATATTCAGCAGTCAGTGTTGAAATGTGAAGTGTGTAAACTTTGTTTTTCATTTGTGAAACTTATTTTGTGAATATAAATTTGGTTGTGAGTTTGCAATGTGAATTTTGAGCTGCAGTAGAGGGGATCATTTCCATGAATAACGAGCTGAATATTGGACTGTTCCTCAAACAAAGCTATCATATGGCTTCAGAACCCTTGGTATGTATAGTGCATTAGTCGTGTGGACTAATTTGGCAGAAAAATGTGCTTAATGGTCTTGAAGTTATTTCATAATGTTAAAATGCGAAGTCCTAATGATCCTAAAATGGGCTTCAGTTTCTTTTCCAAAAGCTTAATTTTCTAAAATATAGTTTCTTCTTTCTTTCTTTTGATTTTTAGGTGAAATACCCATGCATTTTCTTTACAGGTGCCATGGATTCACGAGTCTGTGATATTCTCTCTCAATTTCTTCAATTTAAATTTCTCTCCTGCTCTCAACACTTTAGCTTTATCTCGTTAGCCTCAAATCTCTCTTTGTGTCCCCCTCTATTGTTTTTTTTTTTCTTTTTTTCTACCCATCTAACACTCTCTTGATCTTTAGCAGCTGTTTTCAAACAAGACCGAAGGGGATTTCATACATATTTGCTGTAATGTCACGTGTAATCCTCGTTCAAACAGACTGGGTTTGCATTACATTGTGCAGCATTCGGTCAGAGCTTTACTTGGGTTGAAGCCATTTAAATATTTATTTTTAGGGCAGCGTAGTCGATGCTAAGCCTTGTGCAAACAAGAGGTGTGTCCATTCACAGAAAGGCTACAAAATGAGCGTGAAAGGATGGGTTTAGATGTTTATGATTAAAAGTGTGTGTATCTGGGATAACATGTCTTTGCACACTAATCTATGTTATATATGTGTGTAAATACATTGTTCTCCATCAGGTGCGTGTTGTGTACTCAGTGTGGAGCCACGTCCCCTGGCCTGCGGTGTGACTGGCAGAACAACTACACGCAATGCGGCCCATGTGCGAGTCTCACTGTGTGTCCCGTGTGCGCGCGCAACTACAGAGAGGAAGAGCTCATCCTACAGTGCCGGCAATGTGACAGGTGGGTGGCACTCTATCATGCCAAATGTCATAACGGCAGAATAAAAGAGTATCATTGGAAATGGCTCAGCAGTAGATTAGTATATGAATAAATGCAGGTGTTGATGGAGAAATATATTCATTGCATTGAGCCTGTGATATTTACATCCTTTGTGACTTCTCCTTAATGGCTGACTGGTTATTATGAATGTGGCCTAATCATGATGTATGGTCTTCAGGTGGGTTCATGCCTCATGTCAAGGGCTGAACTCTGATGAAGAGGTGGAGAATGCAGCGGATGAGGGCTTTGACTGCTCTCTATGTAGAATGCACACCATGCCAGCATCTGGTAAGAACTACAAACCTCTGGGGCCAGATATGTGAAACATTCTCAAGAATGTGTATTCCTGTTTCTTCTTCCACTATTAAGTTTATGGCAGGCAGCCCATAGAAGCACTTGTGGGAAAATTATGAAATTTGGTACACAGATAGAGGACATCCTCAACATTAACCACAGCAATTTTGGAGTCTTTTACTCAATCCCTGTAGCGCCACCAACTGTCCAAATTTGCACTCATGTTTATGCTAATAACATTTGAACCGTATGGGCTAGAAATAAAAATATAAAATTCCACTGATTCGCTTGATTAATTTTCCATCATGGAAACTTCCGCCATTTAAATTTTTCTGACCCAGGCAGTTTGTCCAATTTTTACCAAAATTGGCTCTCAAACGAGAGCTTCTTAAGAAATTTTCAAGAATTGCACTTAGGAATATTCTTACAAAGTTCTTGAAATTTATCTAAAGCATTTGCTTTTTCTAATAAGATTTCCATGAATCCTGCCCCTGGAGTTTTTACATTTCCGAATATCACATTTAATCGGCACGTGATTTGTATGATTTTGGGTTGAGTTTGTAAATTGATTTCGTGGCTTGTTTTGGTTGTTCAAACTACAAAGAACTAAACAGATTTGAGTTGGATATGCCTAAAAATCTGATTTTGCTGCATGTCTGAACAAAAATGCCCTAATCGTAACCTCAGGTGAAGACGCTTCAGGTATTCTCTCTTGTTTATTTCTGTATGATGTGCACGTTGATGCTTGATTCTTCTTTAACAGATGGAAACTGGAGTGTTTTGGTCAATGAAACTTTGTTCTAGAAAAATGTGGTTCATTAAAAAAAAAGCAGATGGCCTGAATTTTAAATCAAGCTGCAACCTGTTCGTGTGAATGAAGCAGCAGTTAATGTAATCTGCCTTTAATGGCTCCAGACTGTCCCGTTATCAATAAATAACTAAACAAATGACTGTGAATATGCAGCGTTAACCCTGGAATGAGTCAAGCTTCCATCTTCCTCTTATGTTGTTACAGGTGACACAGTGGCAAAGCTCATGGACATCATTGAGCCTCCTTTAGTGACACAGATTCTTACAAAAGTCAAGGAAAATGGTATTTATAAATACTATTTTGATCATTGCACTCTGCTTCAACATATTTTCTGTGTAACAATTATGTTGCTGTCAAAGGGACATTCTCGGAGCACTTTTGCAATCAATATTGCTGTGTCTGTTCTGTTCCAGAATTCCAGCGGACGTATACTCAGGACGGCGTGTGTCTGACTGAGTCAGGCTTGTGCCAGCTCCAGAGTTTATGTGTCCCAGCTGCCCGCCGCAGACGACCCAAACCTAAGCTAAAGCTGAAGATCATCAATCAGAACAGTGTTGCTGTGCTGCAGACGCCCCCTGACCCTCAGTCTGAACTCTTCAGGGACGGAGACATGGATGACAGTAGAGGTAAAGAATGTGTTTGTGCTTAAAGGTGATCATTTTATTGATCATATTTGATCAATTACTGCTTTACCACTAGATTTTGTTTTCAGGGACCAGTCCCGAATCCAACTAGTGCTATTTTAGTATCATTAATATACCATTACAGTTTTTGAGAATATTTTAATTTACTCTCTTCATTTTTCATTGTAGTTAAAGTTTTAGTAATTTTATTGTTTTGTCATTTTTATTAAAATGTCTATATAGTTTTTTAAGGGCTAAACAAAAAGGCTACCTTGGTTCCAAATGCTGTTACCAAAAAATAATTGACCTCCTACCTTTTTTCCTTCCTGGGTTATTGTATGTCAAATAAGAAAGATATGCAACATTTCCCTTGGGCACACTTTTTTTTTTTTTTTTTTTTTTTTGTCTTTTGTCTTTTATCAGCAGTTTCTCAGCATGGGAATGTCCAAATGTAAAAAAAAAAATGTTTCTAAAAATGTGAACGGTTTTCTATGAAACGAGACCTACCTTTTGATTCTTCCTGCTAGGAGTTATTAGTCTTTACTTTTGTTTATGTCTCAAAAAACAACTTTAAAAATACCTTCAGAGCTTAAAGGGTTAAACTAAAAGAGAATGAGAAATGTTGCCTTGGCAACTAGCTGATTGATTGATTGATTGATTGATTGATTGATTGATTGATTGATTGATTGATTGATTGATTGATTGATTGTATTGAGCTAATTTAAGACCTCATTTATTTTATTTCAAATAATGAAAATGCGTTTTTATAGCTTTAGTTTTCGTAAAAAAAAAGAAAAGTGGAATCATAATAAAATATCTGGCTTTGTTTATTGTGCCACTTGACTTTGACGGTGATTGTGAATTGGTGATGACAGCCATCACACAGCTGAACATAACAGAGAAAGACAGAATAATTTAGAAAATAGATTTAAAAAAGAAAAGATTTGTTGAAAATGTAAAAAAAAAAAACGAGTGGAGTGATTGGAGAGAGCGAGAGAGAAATCGACAGGAAGGTGAGCCGTGTAATGAATTTGACTTGGAGAGAGAAGAGAGCCTTTGAAAACAGCATTCAGCAAATGATACCTGGCTTTGCATTCCAGTGATCAGAGGCTGGACGGCTCTAACTGAATTAATGGCCAACCCCTCCATCAGAGCACCAGTCTGAGAGAACAGGCGGGGGGTAATGATGAGGAATGGGGCCAGCAGTTTAACCCCCTCACTGCCAGGGCATACTATATACAATTGCAATTTACAACTTTAAATAATAACTCCGTCTCCTAGGTTTATGTTAAGACTTCACCACATGATTCTGTTACCACATGATTTCCACCCCATGAAACAAATTATGGCGTAAAAATGTAACACCCAAGATATGATGCAAATGATAAAAAATTATAAGATATAATTGCACAAATTGTTTCATTGTTTGTAGTGTTTCTATTTTTTGAAGATGCTTGTCCATCCATTCTCTAAACCGCTTGTCCTATTTAGGGAATGCTGGAGATTTTTTTTTTTTTTTTTTGTAAAATAGTATTTTCTTTATTGCTAGAATGTAATTATCTTATAAAGAAGGTTTTTAATTGGTATTCAGAATGAACCTCATATAAAAGAAGGAATATTAGTTCCCACTTTTCTCCCTTTGTTAAAAAGGAAAGGGAATTAAAATGTGACTTTTTCAAGCCCTATTTTGTACCCTATTTGTGGAATTCTGTCATTTTAGTGCACCAGTCTTTCCACCTTCCTTTGTTTTTTGTAATCTTTATACAACTCGGATTGCATTGAACACAAATGTGTGTTTTGTTTTTATTAGTGGTGGTTTTTAATATCAACTACTGAACCACACTGTCTATGCATGTATCTTTGTGTGGTTTAGAGAATATTCTGTCAGCATCTACTGTGTTGTTTGGCCGCATTGCAGAGGGCGATCCGATGGACTGTGATGGGAAATCTGACTCCAGCCCTGAGCGTGAGCCCTGTGATGACCACCTGAAAGGGGCCGACGGCAACAAGAAGAGGAAAAGGAAGCCGTACAGACCGGGTGAGAGAGAGCGAGAGAGAGAGAAAGGTGCACTTATCGGAAAGGACAGCTCCACTGGACTGTGAAATAGTGCGGCTGCAAATTCTGGACCTTAAATAGCATCCCACAGTGCTTTGCTCTTTAAAGCTCCTAGCCGGGGAGAACTCTGGAAAGAATGTTCTCTCTGAGCTTTTTTTTTTCTGACTAAAGAAGTAATCTCTTTAATGTAGTGTCCTTTTTAAGCACTGCCTTCCATTTCGCTTTTTTTTTTTTTTTTTTATAAAAAAACACATGCTGTATAGACGTGTATCTGCACAGTTTTATCCTCACGTCACCCCAGTTGCATCTGAGTTCAGTGTTTATTTTTTGAAATACTCAATTACTATTTAGTGGTGTAGTTTAAGGCAAGTTTATTTATATAGCAGATGTCTTCAACCCTGCTCCTGGAGACCCACTGCCCTGCAAAGTTTTTGTTCAACCTGGTTCAGCTTGTGATTTTCAAGCAATCCTGAAGAGCTTGTTTAGCTGGTTCAGGTGTGTTTGGTGAGGGTTGGAGCTGAACTCTGCAGGACAGTGGGTCCCCAGGAGCAGGGTTGGAGACCTCTGTTCTATAGCATTTTACATAATACATTTCTTTAAAGCAAGCAGCTTTACAGTATTAAACATGAAAAAAGTGTCAGTGTCACTTTCAGTTACAATTACAACTTACATTTCTACTGTAAAGCATCTATTCAGTGTGTTCATGTTTTTACTCGCATTTTACCATGACGGACTCAACAGAATAAATGTAGATTTCTGTCAAAGAAGGAGGATCCCCAGAGCACACCTACCTATTGCATAATTTCTAATGACCAGTGGAAGTTCGAAGATGTTTACCAGCCAGAGAGCACTTTTCCAGAAAGTTAGCTTTGGCAAGCGGTTTCAAACCCCAAACAAGCTTCATTTTGGCTTGATTTTGTTTGAAATGACACCACACCAGTTCATCCTTCGATTTCGCTTGAAGTATATCGGGGCCTTTAGTGTTCTGAACAATTCTAGTTTTTGTTTTTCAAAGCTCCCCTACCCCCGCATGTGCCATACTTTTTAGTTATTTATTTTTTGATAGAAGTGAATGCATAAAGACTTCAGAAATGTGTATTAGTGAAGCCTTGTTTAAGTGTTCTTTGATTTGTTAGTATTACGTTTTATTACATTTAGTTTTCATACCTGTATCCTACAATAGAAATGTTTCCACTATTTTACACTACATAAACCAATCCAAGAGTCTGTCCTGACTCTCTGTGTCCATGCAGTGGACTGTGCTGAGGTGGGGGTTGTGGGGTCACAGACAATGTGGCACAACCAGAAATAGACTTACCTGAAATGGTTCCTCTAGGAGCGTAGCCAAGATGAATCACCCTCTTCTGGTCTAAAGTTCATACGTCTTCCTGAATTATGGAGATGAATGTCAAGACGTCACTGTCCAGGGTCCCATGTTATTAATTCCTGATTGCGTCCATCACCAAGTTTAGGGGTACTGCAGCTTCTCTTTTTTTACCAACTGTTTTAAGTTAAATTAAATTTTTGTTCCCCTTCTTCCCTCTTTAGGTATCGGTGGGTTTATGGTGCGTCAGAGGAGCAAAGCAGGACAGGGAAAAGGCAAGCGGTCTCTCAGTCAGAAAGACTCTACAAGCTCGCTTACAGAGAACCTCACAGGAAAGGAACAAGGTATGGTATAGACATCTCTGTTTTTGATGCTTATTTATTTTGGTCGGTACTCTTAGTTGTTGCAGCAAGTTTATCTTCTCACCAGGTTGGAATGAACCAGATACTCCGGTGGGTGGGACTCCCACTGTTAGTGAGCCTCTGGAGAAAGTCAAGAAGAGATACAGGAAGAAGAAAACCAAACTCGAAGAGGTCTTCCCTTCATACCTACAGGTCAAACCCACAAATATTTAGATAAAATGTTTCTTAAACCATAGTGCACCGATCACTTGTCGTTAGTGAAGAAATCCAACGGGTCCTCTAGCTGAATTTAAACAAAAAAAATTGTCAAAACAATTCTAATTGACAAAAAGCACCAACATAGAATAAATCAACTAATGAATCAACAATTGATTAAATAATTGTGTTAATTGTCAAATTGTTTCTTTAGTCTCAATTAAAAAAACAATAGACATTTATGTGAAAATTTACTTGAGTGTTCAGTCCAACTTCTTAGCTAGCGAGCCGTTGGCCCAGGTAGCTAAAAGTAGCAGTCTGGTTCATGTGAAAAAGTTGTAGAAAAAAAAAATTGTTTTGCTTGTTTTTGCAATCTGGACTCTAAATTATTTTCTTTGGTAATTGAGAACAGACCACAGATGGTGTCAATAGAGCTTAACTTGTGTTGAATCTGGAACATTATTTAAACCACAAGCCACTCCAGGGGAATAAACCTGTAAGTGTACTACATAAGTCACTTAAGATAAAAGTATCTTGTAATTACTAGTTCTCTCAGTAAACATAAGCAGCCCTGTATCCATGTCAAAGCTGAATGTGTGGTTGATCTGAAGAATGAATGTAGTGGGCAGGGATTTTGTGAGCATGTGTATGGTTGACACACTGCTCTTATAAAAGATCATCATGCTCAGCATGGAGATGCAGTGATGCATTAACTGTAACAGCTGTCACTTTAGGCGTTCCTGTTTGTCAAACCTTAAATCAGACTTAAAGGTCGTCACCAGAGGGATGTCTTGAATCAATGATTTAAATTGAAGCACATTAGGCCTTTAATGTTTTAACACAGCAGGGAGTCATCACAATGATAATTTGGTACTGTTAGATATTCTGAAGTGCTACAAACTTGTTTTACCATGTAGCACTGTTTGACATTTCAAACCAAAGATTACAGTAAGTGCTGCAAAGAAAAAATTGCGACTTTCACCTGGTGGATGACAAAATAAGCAGAAAAAATGAGAAGCAATTTTCACTCAGAAATTGCTTGTAAATTTCACAAATAATTACAAAGAAATGGCAAGTAAAACATTGAATTAAACATGACATTTTTTTTGGGGGGGGGGGGAATTTGTAAACCTAATCCAATAATCTGTTTTATTTACAAATTAGATTATTATTGTTTTTAAAGTGCTGGGCATTTTAGTTTTTTTTTTTTTAGTTTTTTTTTTTTTTTTTTTTACAGAATGTGGAAATCTAGTTATTATTTAGTGTACTTGTGCATGATGTATTACCAAAGCCTGCTGTATTAACTTGTGAACATGTATGTGTTAACAGGAGGCATTTTTTGGGAAAGAACTTCTGGTTAAAAGCAAGAAGACCAAGTCAACTCTGGAAACAGGGCTTGTGGAGGAAGAAGCCAATCATGCAGACAGCAAATCACAAAGCAGAAGCTTCCTGGACCCTTTATCTGACCCACTTCTCAGTACCACTTCTACTCCAGTCTCATCTAAAGCAGGGCAACTGCGTATGTTCAGCTCTGTCTTCATATTTAAAAATACCAATAGAGCTGAAGTAGATCTTATATATATATATATATATATATACTGTATATAACAGAGTGCTTCCCAAACACCTTAGAAGTTCTTATATACTGTGAATTGCCTTTGTGTAGAGAGTTTTTTTCTTTTTCTTTTTTTGCTTTGACCCATTAGGTCACATTTTACTGCTCTAGACTGCAGTGAATTCTGTAGGGAAGTAATGCACATTAGCACCGTACCTCCCGCTTTCTCCTCTGCACAGACTGAATGCATCACACAACCCAGCAGCACTGCAGAATCCTACAGTGGATTGCATTACAGTCTGGGTTCATATTTTTGCCACAGGGCCTACAGAAGATGCACAAATGCAAATGAACTTTTTGTAACCCCCTTGTGCTCATTTTGTGTCCTCTTCAGCCCTTATTTGCATACTCTTATAGGCTGAAGAGCTTGTTCAAATGCCTCATTCTTCACCATTTCTCCTTATCCTCAGTTCTGTCAACCCTCATTTACACCCAAGCCAGCAGACCTCTGCTCACAGCCAAACTAAAATGTTTTTAAAACCCAATTTGCCAGCACTTTTCTGAATTCCCTGTCGCAGCTCTCTGGGAGGATAGAAAGCTGGCAGTAACAGTTCAGTGTTTAGAAGGCTTGTGCGTATTCGTTTGGAGAGCAATCGCAAAGCTATTTGAAGGCTTTCAGGGCCGCTTGCTTGTCCTTAGAGATTTTCATCTCCCATAGAGCAAAGCCCCTTTCTCTGCTCTGCAGATTCTCGTATTTAACCCTTTCATGGAGTTTTAATCTTGAAACAAGTGTTTGATTTTGGAATCTTATTATGCATGCTTCTTTATACATTTAATGCTACTGAAATCTTGATTGTAGCAAAATTATAAATAATATTTTAGTTAACATTAGGGGTGGGCGGTATGTCCAAAATCTTGTACCACTGCAAGGACATAACAAAAATATTAAAGATGAGGAACAGGCGGATGCGAATTTCATTGAAAAACCCTTTTTTATTTTGTTGGACAAAATGTTAAGGCCCTTAATGTTTAAGGTCGATACAGAAACATGAGCAATTTTGTTTAGATGTAATAGTGTGGCCCGGTTCCAAAATTTAGTTAGCTGCCTCGTGTTTTACAGCTACCTCTAAGTCAGCTTCTTTTCTGAAATCAACCTCATATGGTTGAATGCTCTACACAAATAGCACTGGAACATAAAGGAGGCTCAACTCAAAATTGATTTCATTAGAGTTTGTACTTGGCATGTTGCTAAGCTATCAACGCATTTGTCTGATAAGTTATAAATTGTGCAGCGCACACAAATACTGGGTAAACTGTTTTATGTTGATAATATTTTATAATAAATGGAAATAATTATATTTATAGACATTATTTCCTCTGCATCGTTTGCTATCTTGGATTGATTTTTTTTTTTCACTGAGCGTCGCATTGTCCTTCACGCAAATGCAATTCTGCCTTAAAAGTTGACCAAATTAGTTGTCCTTTTGCATTTGGCATTAAACAGAGTTTTGCATATTGTAATGTAGATCTGAATGAAATGGATTCTCGAATGAGAAAAAAAAAATGTAGGGCAGAACCTGATTTTGTCAATGGGGAATTGATTGAATCGTTGTAATTTGCTAATAACTGCGATCTCATGTGAGTGACAGGTTGCTGGAATGGAGAGGTTGTTGTCCTGCTCTCGCGTCGGTGCACACTTCATCAGAGAAGATGTTGTGAGGAAAAGTTAATGTTTTTAATTAAAGATAATGAGGGCACAATTTTTTTTTTTATTATTATTATTATGTGCACAGAAAATTCATTTATAATAAACTAAAGTATTCCCCCCCCCCCCCCAAAAATCAGATTTTATGGTGACTTTAAAACATTTTATAGGCAGCTTACTAGGTTTTGGATCAGAGCTTCTCATGACATGGTTTATAGTTTTGTTCATTGTGTTTTTATAATCCAAACCGTGTCCAACTGACAGAAGTCGCACCTCTATTATAAAGAAGTCCATCCGCCACAGTATATAGGTCTTACCGCCCAGCCTTTGGTAACATTTAATCAAGGAACATTTGGTTATTAGTATGGATACTCGTGCTCAGAAACACTTGTCTTCTTGATCTCTAGCCAATGTGGAGGATCCCTTAGCTGAGCTGGTTCTACATTCAGATGATGATCTCCTGGGAATGCTGTCCGATGACTTGGTCAAGCCAGGCCCTGAATCAGGTAGACTGAGTCCTGAGATCTGGCCAATGAATAGTCTCTTTTCTCTCTTCACTCTGCAGATGCTCTAACAATCCCAGAAATCACCTGTAATCGTGTGCCCTCACAATTGCATCTCCGCCTTTCTTTCACATTTTCACACTTGCATTTCACATTTTACCTGGTTTGCTCTGTTTGTCTTTATTTGTTGTCATCTTAGCATACTCCTTTTTTATTTTACTTTTTTTTTTTTTTCTGCGTTTCTGTTTTATAATTATTTGGTTTTATCTGGTTTGGGTTCTTGTAGGTCTTGATTTATGCCCTTTCCAGGTGGACCGTTCCCCCTCTCCATTCGGTAAGAGCCCTGTTGGCACAGCCTTTCTGGCTGTAGAAGTAGAGCAGTCCTCCTCTCCTGGCCTCTCGGCCCCTAAACAGGCCCTCAGATTATTTGTTGTGCCAGTTTCTGCATGATCCCTTTCCTGACAAACACACACACACATGCATTTTATTTGAGCTTTCTGCTTCTGTTTTTACTAACCACAAACAAACAAATCACATGTTTTCTTGCACATGACCCTGTTGTGACACTGAGGTGAGGACTAAACTGTCCTTAGATGGATGTTGGGTTTGGCTGCTACTGTACCTTAGTTGGCAACTGTGATTGCAATCTGTGACATTTTACTGAAATATGCTTAAAAAATTCTGTGTTTAGTCCTATTTCTTTTCTCCGGGGTCTAATTTAGTTGATCATTTTATTTCTTCACAATTGCCAGCTTTTTAGTTGGCAAGGACACATTCCCTTCTCTCTGTGGAATGGCCTTGCTGTGGTGAAATTAGTGGTTTGCGAGTGATGTAACTTCTTCAGTGTGAAAGCCAGCTCTAAAGGGTTTGAGAAAAAAGTTTTTACTGCTTCTAGTTTTCCTTAACATATAATGTATAAACCTATAATTAGAGGTTGTATTAACTAAAAAAAAAAAAAAGCAGTTTACAAAGTTTTAACATTGACAGCTAATTTTCTGTGTTGAGCAAAGAAATTGAGAGTAGAATAAAAAGAAACTGAACACAGCGCTTGATAGGTCTACCCTTATCACTGAAGTGTTTGTGGTCTCTTGTTTAAAATACAAAATGTTACAATATTTTACAGATGGATAAACAGAACATGACAGAAAATTTACAACCCAATTTGTCAAAGTGACACACAATTATTATTCATAGCATAACCTCTGTGTGCAATATATATGTAAATATATAAGGCTTTGCTTACCTGCTTGGTAATAAATACCAAGGTGCTTTGTTTAGAGGAATGTTTGCACGTGCAACACAACTTAAGCTCTATTAACTCCATGCTGCTGAATTTCAATTTATCCTTCAACTTCAAAAATTAATTTTATATGGCAATGCTTACAATGGTAGTCAGGCAAGACATTGCATCAGAAAAAACGTTAAAACCTGGACTATTTCATAATTATAGTTGTGAGACTTAAACATTATACACTGAAAACATGTTTAAGGCAAATTAATTCATTAATAACATCTACATTAATAAGTACATCTCAGCCTTTAAACCATGTAACGTTGCCCCTATAGACTTAAATTGTAAGTGCATTAATGTAGTGTAAACATAACTGATGCCACATATTCTGTTGATAGAGCCTAAATTGTTTTGAACCTGAAACAAGAACTTTAAGTGAAACCTACTTAATTGTCATTGGTCTAAATACAGCGACACTGCCAAGCTTTCCAAAACACAATGGCTGACTCTTTGATGTTGATGACAACATTTATTATGATTAATCATTGCAATTGCTTGCTTTTTTATTGAGTAAGCTCTATGCTAATGGGAAATATGCAACGATGAAAATGTCCATTTTTAAGGGACACTTTCACACAGTGAATAGTGTTGGGCAGGCAACACTAATTAGGTTACTGTTTCTTGGAAAATTGAGTTAGTTGAGGGGATGAAAGGGAGAGAGAAAAGCTTTTCCTCATTTTATCATGACATGAAATGTCAGTCCTCAGTCTCTCTTCTTTTTTTTTCTTTTTTTTTTACTTATCTAAGCAAAGACTCAGACACAGTAGAAAATAGGTTGCGTATCAACTCTGATTTAGGCGCTTACAGAATGACAGCTCTGTTTTTCGGCATATATTGAGTTATTATTGTGTTAAGTTGTAGAGCTAAGAAACTAAGTTTGAGAATAGCTGTTTAACTTTCTTCCCAGCTGGTTTGGACATTGGCACCCTACCAAATGATCAGTCAGCTTCCCCTCATCCTGGCTCTTCTCGAGGATCTAGGACACTACAGGAGGAACCTCTGGATGTAATACTAAGTCCTGAGCTGGACAAGATGGTTTCTGATGGTTAGAGTCATGCATTTTTTCTTAAAACACTTATTCTATTTTTTGTGCTGCTTTTCTATACACCAGAGATGAATTACATGTTATCCTTGCTTTTATAGCATGTTACATTTACATAACATTGATTTTCCCATACAATTGATATTGGTATCTGGCAATTCCTTCCTCCAATTGTTCCTTCCTTAGCCAGCAAGTGTTTTTCCTGGCAGCTTTTCTCCCTTGTCAATTGTGATTATTGTTTGCAAACTGAAATGTAATAACTGAAAAAGGGATTTGAGCAAATGAAAAATGGTATTTGGTTACATTTTTATGGCTTTAACTCTTTTTTTGCTGTGATATATTGAGTCATCTTTATATTTCACTTGAGGTTGGGTTTTTGTATTATTGGCCTACTTATAATTATATTTCCTTGTTTACAGGGGCCATTCTGAGCAAGTTCTACAAAATTCCAGGTTTGTTGCTTCCTAAAATATATTGTGCGAAAGAGCAGATATTTTAAATGCTATTCACTCATTTTCTGAAAATTTCTCCTGTTTAGAAAGGTGTGTAAAATGTCTTGCACCAGTTTGTATTCATGCAGTGTTAACTAGAGATGTAAAAATGCATTGATGATTCATGATGCGTCATGCTCTGACAACGAAAATTCATCAATTTAAACTTTTAACAGTATTCAATGTATTATTTGCCAAATCTCTTATTTTCAGGTTGGTAAAATCAACCAAATAAAAAAAGTCGGTAACACTTTATTTTACAGTGTCCTTGTTACATGTGTTACATGTACTTACCATAGTAATAACAGTAAATTATGCATAATTACATGCAATTAACCCTAAACCAAACCCTAATCCTACCCTAACACAATAGTAAGTACATGTAGTTAATTATTATTACTCAGTGCTTAAATATATATTTATACTGTAACAATGACACCTTAAAATAAAGTGTAACCAAAAAGAATTTCGGTTATGAATATATATGTTCTACATTCTGTTCATTCTGTTTAGAACTGGAGGGTAAGGACGTGGAAGACTTATTCACAGCAGTGCTCAGTCCAAGCGCCAACCAGCCACCTCAACTTACTCATCCACCCAACACTGCCCCCAATGCCTCAGCCACAGCAATGTCTCTCCAGAACCCAGGTATCAAGTGGTTTATCTCCTCAGATGAACAGTCAAGTAAACCACACAGATGTAATGTTGTACTGTGCTTGAGTATCACATGTAAACTACACAGCTCATTATGTGAGTGCATGTTTCTTCATGGTCTCATTTGCAGGAGATGCTGGTGGAATGTTCCCACGCATGCCTATGATGAATGGCATGATGGGGCCAAACACACACATTATTCCGAACCCCATGATTGCTGAAGCTGGAGTGTCTGGCACATTCTCTTCCATCCACCGCATGCCTTTTCCAGAAAATGTGACGTGAGTGAATTCAGATTTTGAGTAACACAGATTGGTACTGGCATTTCCGTTAAAAAATCTATATAGTTTCAGTGGCTTATGAAAAAGACACTTAATTGCTTGATATGTCACTACAGGGAGAAGAAATTCAGCCAGATTGGGGGTGATGTGATTGGTCCCTGGACTTCTCCTGGTCCCGTGCCTGGATCTGTCCCTCCACCAGAGGTGGAGACTGACACCATGTCCAATGCTCAGAGGAGCACGTTAAAGTGGGAGAAAGAGGAAACGCTTGGTGAAATGGCCACTGTGGCTCCTGTTCTGTACACCAATATGAACTTCCCTAACCTTCAAGATGAATTTCCAGGTGAATGGATTGTCCTAATACACCAAGTAAAATTGCAAACTTGAAATGGAGTCAAGTTAGAGACCAACCATCTGATTTTTTCACAGATTGGGCGACTAGAGTGAAGCAAATTGCAAAGTTATGGAGGAAAGCTAGTTCTCAGGAAAGGGCACCTTATGTGGTAAGATGCTCTTTTATTAAGCCTCATAAATCCTAATATATATAGTTTTGTATGTATATCAAAAGTTTTGACTTTTTCACTTGGCTCTACCCCACTAGCAAAAGGCGAGAGACAACCGAGCAGCCCTTCGTATAAACAAAGTTCAGATGTCTAATGACACAATGAAAAGACAGCAACAGCAGCAGCAGCCAGTTGATCCCTTTGATCCCAGCATTCCCATGGACACAGAGCTGCTCTTCAAGGA
Organism: Scardinius erythrophthalmus; assembly: GCF_964197995.2. Classification (NCBI taxonomy): domain Eukaryota; kingdom Metazoa; phylum Chordata; class Actinopteri; order Cypriniformes; family Leuciscidae; genus Scardinius; species Scardinius erythrophthalmus. Next base: position 9,000,849 of record NC_138242.1, read on the forward strand.
TCCGCTCAAGCACAAAGAATCTGAGCATGAACAAGAGTGGAAGTTCAGACAGGTGATTGACATCCCAACGGGTGTTTCATTGTAAATGCTAGATTGATGCAAAATCTGCATTTGATGCAAAACAGGGTGTATCAACCTCTGATAAATGCTTTCACCTTGGGCTGATCAGTACAATATAATCTTTAATCAGAATGTTGTTTTATAGCCATTTTGAATTAAGTTGAGTCTAGGCCTATTATATAGGATGTGAAATCAATTTGATGTGATCAGCAAATGCTATAGTTTTGCTCATTTCTCAGAATGAAACGCAATATGTCTGGACATATGACAAAGCTTTGCATCTTAGTCTTTGAGACATTATAAGTGGAAATAACAGTGTTAACTGTTATATAACAGTTATATAACTGTTAAATAACAGTGCTGCTTTAAAAGTTAAATGTAAATAAATATAATGTTAATATTTTATTTTGCGTGTGCATGTCAGTGGTCATTGTAGCAATATTTTCCTTAAGTCTTCATATAAGTTAATACTTTTTAGACTTTACATTCAACATTGTTTGGATCCTAGGTTGAGGTACAGTTCTGGCATACATCTGCCAACACTCAGTAACAAATATGGTCTGATAAAGTGTTTACTAGAAGAAAAAAAAGGAAGACAAAAAATATATCAGTGCTGTCAATCGATTAAAAAAATGAACACCAGGTCGGATGAGTGCAGAGACGGCTCTGCGTGAGTGCTATTTACGACAGTAACGTTAAATACAAGTACTCCACAGCGTTGTTTGAGAAAAACGGAAACTGCATAGTGTGCCTTTTAATATACAGTAGTCAACATTTGAAGTGGATCTCAACCTTTCATCAAAGTTATACATGAATTTTGAACAATACCCGTTCTTGTCTTAGGACAACTTTGATATACTTTTTTGATCCGCTTCAAATGTTGACTACTGTATTTTATAATGTAATCATTTCACAGTTAAACTCCAAATTAATGTAGAAACAACATAAAGACTGAATGTTTTAAGTACTTTAATCGTTTAATGGCCTATTTTTATGAATGAAGGCCAGTATCACTATTACTAATACTGCTACTGATGTCTCGATAAAAATGTTTTTTCCCCCTTTTTAAACATTATAGCCATTCAACATTACAATGTAATTGAAAGCTATAATTTTTTTACGTTTTATTAGGCTTCAAAAAATCCTCATATAAATGTCATATTTAGTTTAGCTAGTTAGAGAAATGGAGATACACAATGTTGCCAACTTTGCGACATTGCAGAACCCTTTAGCGATTTTTTCCCTTCAAAAAAGCGCCCAAACCTTGTTTAGTTTCTGAGAATCTACCGGTACTGCTCTCCCAGCATGCGCGCGCGCGCCTCTCTCTCTCTCGCTCTCTGCGTCTCGCACTGGAAAGAGGAGCAGCGCTTTAATTCAGTTAAACACAGATATTATGTTGCTTCTCTAATTTTACATGCAAGTATAGCTGAAATCACATATTTTATGTGTATTTGATTTCATCAGACGACGGCTCGATTATCAGGATTTTTGTGCAGATTAACATCTTGGAAGGAGAGCTGGTTATGTCTTAATGGGTCGCGTTTCAGTCACCATTTCATATTCATTCCGTTGTTTGACAACAGAAACAGTAAAATATACCAATGAAAACAGTTTTATTGAGAATTTAGCTTCATCAAAATGGGCACAGAGAGAGACAAACTAATGTAATAATAAATAATAAATGTAGGCTACATTTAGAATTTTCAGAAGAGCTGCCCTGTCATGCAAAAATCTAAACATGTTTGTGTTAGTAAATTGCTCCGTGCAAAGAAAGAGAAGTAATGGGTACCTGGTATTTCTTTGTTCTTTCTACATGTGTCTAATAGATTTGAACAAGTTCTTTGAAAACATCTATGACCTTTGAAACATGTCTGGTCTTCATGCTCTAGGTTGACTATGGTTTCAATAATAAACATACATTTGCATAAAGCATCCATATTTATCCATGCCCATGTTGATTAGAGTATTACAAACTTGAAAAGTATTAATTTAAGGTACATTTAGAACAAATAAAAAATGTGCGATTAATCGCGATTAAAATTTGTAATCGATTGACAGCCCTAATATATATATATACATACATACATACATACATACATATACATACATATACATTTTGGCAAAAAATATATAAAATCATTAATGCAGTCTTTTAAGTGCATTGACTTAACTAACTGGTACCTTTTGTTCTCTTTTCTTTTTTTTTTACCTTTTTGTTTGTTTTCATGACAGCAAATGAGACAAAAGAGCAAACAACAGGCAAAAATTGAAGCCACACAAAAGTTAGAACAGGTTAAAAATGAGCAGCAGCAACTTCAGAAACAGCAGCAACAACAGCAATTCAGTGGAGACACCTCAGAGTCTGGTAGTCAGAGTCCAGTGACAACTCAAACCAGCAGTGGTAACACTTCTCCTTTGCAAGAATTGGCCTCCAAAGATGGCTTCCAGATGCTTGAAACTGTAACATCGGGTACATCAACAGATGATGTATTTCTGCGTCCCCAACCTCCACCCCCTTCATCCACAGCAAAGACGCCTACCCAGGACACTCAGTACATGCAGGGACCCTCATCTCAGCCTCAGTCTCCTCAAATGTTTTCACCAGAATCATCTGGATCCCGTCCTTCTTCTCCATGGGATCCATATGGTAAAATGGTGGGAACCCCCAGGCCACCACCATCTGGGTCAAGCACGCCTCGAAGAGGTTCTTTGTCTGACGTTCAAGAAAGGAATAGGCCCTCACCAGCTCATGAATCCTTTGGGTCTCCAACATCCATCAGCACAGACCCTTATGCAAAGCCTCCAGACACACCTCGACCATCAGACCCGTTTGTGAAACCTATGTGTCCACCCAGACCAGGACCATTATCTGAGCAGCAAGGACGAAACTTCATTAGTAGTGTCATACCTGGAGACAATTTTTCTAGGCCAGGGCAAAGATCGGAAGTGTACCAGCGCATGGCCCATAGCCGCATGGTTCTCTCTGACCCCTACTCTAGGCCACTGTTAACACCTATTCCAGGCAGTAATGAGTCTGGATCTGTGCCTGTGTTTAAAACACCCATGCCTCCTTCCCAGTTTCAGCAAGACACATTCAGCGCAGGGCAGCAAGGCATGAGGAGGGGCTCGTCTGACGCTTTCTCTCAAATTCAACACTCTGACCCTTATTCACATCAGCCTCTAACACCCCATCCATCAATGGGAGATGGTTTCAGTAATGAGGGCAGAATGATGCATCCAGGACAAGGAGGTCCTTTTGCCCAACCATTGCCCATGAGCAGACACCCTCAACGAGATCCATATTCACAGGCACCATCTACACCTAGACCAGACTACCCTCAACAAATGCCTGATCCATACGCTCAGCCTCCTGGTACTCCAAGACCTCATGATCCATATTCCCAGATGCCTGGTACCCCAAGACCACACTCTGATCCATATCCATCCACAACTAGAACTGTAACAATTGATCCGTTTTCTCAGTCACAACCTAATAGTCGCAGACAATCTCCATCTCATGCTATTGATCCATATGCTCAGATGCCAGGTACTCCTAGGCCTTTTCCGGGAGAGAGATACCCTAAATCACCAGGTAGTCAGAGATCCTCAGATCCCTTCTTACAGCCTCCTGGAACTCCTAGGCCAGTCAAAAATGACACTTATGATCAATCACCAGGAACACCAAGGCCAGTTCTTCCTGACCCATATTCTCAACCCCCTGGTACCCCACATCCAGGAGCTGGCCCAGAAGCCTTCTCCAGACCAAATCCTAGATTAAACTTTGTGGCCCATCAAACAGATCCACTTGGCCATCAAGCACAAAGTAGGATGCAGGACCCATTTGCTCATCCCTGTGCCCTTGATTCTCAAACCCCCAAACATCCTGTGATTTCAGATGAAAGTCTCTCCCTACAACAGACAAATCCTAACCAGACACCTATTCATGATCCTTTTGAACAAGCTTCACTAACCCCATGTTCACAAACAGGGGAAAGATTGTCACATGATGTTTCAGTAAACAAAGGCAACCCATCGGATTCACAGAACACAATGCAACCACCACTTGGAGAGACTGAAGAGAAAATGAAACAGGTCTGAAAACATATTAAGTATGGTTTCCATTAGATAATATTTCCTTATCCCTTTTTCTGTTTTTTTAATGATGTAATATTGATTGTTTACTGTTATTGCTCTTCTTTTAGCGCCAAAGACTACGGCAGTTAATTCTCAAACAGCAGCAGCAGAAAAGTGCAATCAGACTAGAAAAAGGACTCCTGGAGGTAACTGCTACTGCTGCACCTGGGACTCCAAGGCATTGGTCACAGGACGATTCTGGACCTCAGAAGGATATTTTTGGTAGGCCCCCACCTCCATATCCAGGTACTATGAGATCATCACCAATTAATGCAGGACAAAGATTTCCTGGAACTTTCCTTGCCGATCAACATGGGTCCATGTCTGATGAACCCCAGTGCTCCCGGCCGCCATTATCCAGAGACCTGAACAACATGGGCATGAGACTGCAAGGACAAAGGTAAGTGCTTTTCTTCTATCAATTGTGCTGTCAAACTAGTAATTCATTTAATGTTCAAGTTATCTTGAAACCTAATTCCTTCCAGATTTGGATTTCCTCCTGGAGCTCCAAACCAAGAACAGTTCATCAGGCCCCCTCACCAGATACAAGGTGGACCAATGGTTGACAATATCCCACCACATATGAAACGACCTCTTTCTGTTGACATTGCTAGGCAAATAGGCAGTAATCATCAAATGGGCCTTCCCCAGCATTTTCCACCACGTGGCCTCTCAATGCAACAACATAATATAATGGGTCAACCATTTATTGAACTTTGTCACAGGGCTCCAGAGAACAGAGTCAGACTACCATTTGGGCCACCTAATGCTTTGGATCATCCTAATCATCCCCAGAGACCCCCTCATGGCTTCATGGGAGGCCAAAATATGGCCTTTACAGGAAATCAAGGTCCCAGAATAATGGATCCAATGTTGGGCCTTTCACGTCAAGGATCAGTCAGTCACATGCAGACTTCAGCTAATATGGATAATCTGCATCACCATACAAATACACAACAGAATACACTGGCAGTACCACTTCGCCATTTGGTCAGTAGGGATTCAGTTACTCCCAGCGAATCTGCACTACTCCCTGTCACAACATCTGTACCAACAGAGGAAATCCCATTGCCATGTAGTGATGGTGTTGAGAAGCTAGAAACGGATGACTCTGCTGTGAAGGACCTTGATGATGTGGAGGTCAAAGACTTGGTTGATGAGGACCTGGACAACCTGAACCTTGATGCAGATGATGGCAAAGATTTAGACCTGGAAACAAATGACCTTCATCTTGATGATCTTCTTGGATCTGGAAAGTTTGATCTTATTGCTTATGCAGATCCTGAGAACCTTGGGGACAAAAAAGACATGTTTAATGAAGAACTTGATCTGAGTGATCACATAGAAGATGACCACGGGGATACCTCTGATCTTCAGAAGGCCTTGTCTGAAAAAAGAAATTCCAGATGTGAAGGTATATCCTCAGCTCAACCTAAATCAGAGGCCATACAAGGTCCTAGTAATATCAAACTAGAAAAAAGTCTGTCAAAAGAGTTTTTGGATTCTCAGTCTGAAAGAACTATCAAAACTGAGAGCCAAGGTTTTGGAACCTCAGTGGATGACCATCAGCCCATGAGTAGTAAAAGTGGTCAAGATGATGTCTCTGTTCTTTTTGAGGAGTCTTGTACAGATGTACATCCTGGATCTGCTCCAGTGTTGTCAGGCCTGTTGATCAAGGAAAAGCTAGGTGAAACTAGGAGTGAATCCATAATTTCTCCCATCTCTGGTGACCCTGATGCCCAGACAAATCTTGACTCAAACATGAGTATGGTGATGCTGCGAGGACACCCCGAAGATCACGGGATAAATCCTGGAGTAACAATGGGGCACAGAGTAGATCCACCTCTAACCCAAGGGCCAATATTAGGTAACCCAAATTTGATGCAGTCTGGGAACCCGCAGGTACCAATTCAAGGGTTTGGAGCTTCACAAGGACAGCAAGTGGATCTGAACCTGCCTATAGTTAGTGGTCAGCAGCCTGTTCCCCATTCCTTAAACCTACAAACTCAACAGGGCATGTTCAATCCAGGGGCCACAGGACAACAGGGGTCTCAAGTGCAACAAAGTCAACAGAACAGACCTCTTCTGTTAGATGAGCAGCCCCTTCTTCTTCAAGATCTGCTGGATCAAGAGAGGCAGGAGCAACAACAGCAAAGGCAGATGCAGGCCATGATTCGGCAACGGTCAAATGACCCTTTTTTCCCTAACATCGGTAAGCCTATGCTCCACTTAGACTAATTGATAGACTAATTGAGGCTGTTGTACCTGTACATTGTTAATAATGTGGTTTAATCTTGACTTGATTCTATACTGTCAGCAGCTCTTATCTTGCAGTCCTATATGTGTAGTTGTTGAATATAAGCTTATCTTGAATGTTAAATATTTAGAATGTAGGCTTATATGTTTTTTTGTTGTTGTTGTTTTTTACTCCAGTAACTTGAATACTTGAAATGTGAATATAATTGTGATATACAAATCACGATCCTGTAATTTATGTGGTGATGTATATTACTTTGTAGACTTTGATGCAATTACCGATCCAATCATGAAGGCAAAAATGGTAGCTCTAAAAGGGATCAACAAAGTGATGGTACAGAACAGTATGGGTATGACACCCATAGTTATGAACAGGTAAACACTTGACTTTACTATGTAAATTGCCTCCTCTAAACAATTACTGCACTATTACAAAATCTTATTAACTTGATTGGACTAATTATTTACTTATAACTAAAAATGACCACATGCAGTTTTCAGTGGTTTATTTTTAATGCTCAGTGATACATTTCCTTGTGTTGAATACTCCTTAAATTTCCTTAGTGGCAGAGTGCAACAGATTCCAGGATCACATGCCCCAGATACAGCCGGTTTTTCACAACATTTTTTGGTATGTCCACGGGTTTTAGTCTTATTTCCTCTTCTTACCAGCATTAAACCTGTTCTAATGGCATATACAATGATTTCCTTTTAGGATGGAAAGTTGCCACCACAGATTGCGAGACCCAATCCCCCTAACTTTGGACCAGGGTTTGTCAGTAAGTTTTTTTTGTTTTTTTTTCTCTCTCTCTTGTCAGTAGTTACCAATGAGTTGACTAGTAAGTGTTATTTTATCATTGTAATCACTGTAAAGGTAAATCAATTGGGGCTGGACATCCCATAAATCTTATATGTATTTTTATTTTTCAGATGATTCTCAGAGAAAACAATATGAGGAGTGGCTTCAGGAAACTCAACAGCTTCTTCAAATGCAGCAGAAGTTTTTAGAGGACCAGATTGGGGCCCATAGGAAATCTAAAAAGGCTCTCTCTGCAAAACAGCGCACTGCAAAAAAAGCTGGACGGGAGTTCCCAGAGGAGGATGCAGAACAGCTGAAACATGTGACTGAACAGCAAAGTGTGGTTCAAAAGCAACTAGAACAGGTAATATAGTTATTTAAAGGAGGATAAGTATAAAATCATCCACCCAAATAGTTTAAGCCATATTAAGTCATGTTTTAATATGTGGTAAATCTTAATTGCTTTTTTTGTGTGTGTGTGTCCTTTTGCCAATTGCTTACTTTGTCATTTTGCCAAATGCTACTCTTTCTCCATTTGTCAATTGAGTTAAAAATGACATTGGGCATTCACACATTGGGCCTACCAATCAACTTTCGACTCAATTTTAAGAGCCACCCCTCACCCACATACCACTTAAAGTGGATGCAAGACAAAATGTTATTGTACAGACCATGCATATATTAAATCAGGAAGTTTCCTTATTGTAGATTTTCATTACGCATTTAAGCAGAAAAGATGAGGCAGTTTTGTAGAGGTTCTCAGACGTAGAGGTTCCAAAATATGTTTTAGCCACACGTCACCTAAGGTGAGTGAAAAAGTGTCCTATAACTCTTTCCTCCTTTAAATGCGGGGCAACTGCTAATGAGTCTCACCTTGACATTAAAGAACAATCAAATATGTAAATTAGAGGGATATTGTGAGATATTGAATAACTTGTACTGTATTATTATAACAAGGAATGCAAGTCTAGTAAAACAGATTTTAACAACAAAAAGATAAATAACTAACACAACTACTAAATTAATACCATCAACAATAAAATAATAAAGTGCATAATATGCATAAAATGTAAGTGATTACATTGAATGTTACTGTCGCAGTTACATTATCTTATGTAAATATAAACAGTTGTTTCTCTGAAACTAATAAGGTTAATAACCTTATTATGCATCAAACAAATAAATGAAACATTATTTGCTATTAACTGGCATCAGCTATATAACATTTAATGTAATTTAGAAAACCATATACTGATAATATACAACAGTTTCAAGAGTCTCTGGAAAGAGATTTGGTTAAGTGATATTTACATTCCATGCAGTCTGGTGGTGGTGACTTCTTCCACCGGTTGTGCTGGGTAACAATGTAGTGGGGAAAGAAGCGGGAATCCATTTGAACAATCTTGAATAATGGTATGTGGATCTCCTGGAACAGTAAAAGGGTTCTAAAATCTGGAACACACAGATGTGGCCTTGAAGTATTGTTCAGTTCCCTAACCGTCTGGAACAAAAGTACCTTGCAGCGAAGGTTTGTCAATCCGCTTTTGTCTCTCTGGCATGGAGACTCGAGACATGCTGTATTTGTTATTGTCTCGCTGGATGAAGATTCTGGATGTTGTGTGTCTCTTTCCCCACAGCCTCAGAATATGATCGTGTCTCTTGCTGTCTCACAAGCTGTAAAATTATAGCATGGAATCTGTTGCTGTCTCTTCCTTCACAGGCCAGAGACACAGAACTTGTTTGTATCTGTTAAGGTCTCTCTTGACAGACTGGAGACTCAGAACATTGTATCTGCTATTGCCTCCCACCACTCAGGCAGGAGATTCAGAACTTTGTATCTGTCAATGTCTCACTTGATGGCCTGAGAATCAGAACAAGGAGTGTTTGTTTAAAAGGTACATTTATCCCTTTCTGATGATGAGGAGATTGCTATTTGGCCCTTCTCCATTCCAGTCCTATGATTGAGTGCTGCATCAGAGATGGCACACACAGTGTGGCCCACCCTTCGTTCCCCTTGTGGAACTCATTTGCCTAATCTAAAGCACATAGTAAAACAGTATCTTTAAAGTTTTACCAGTGCATTACTCACTTTCCAGACCACCACCAGAAAACCTTTGGCAATGTTCAGAACACAAGTTTGAAATGATGTTGCATTACAAATAGTTGTCACTGAAATGCTATTTCTCTGAATAATTATGAAATGGATTTGTTGTAGTTTATGTCAGTTTATGGTTTCCAAACATAGTTATGAATGGATTTGGATGGATTCTTGTGGAATGTTTCAGCCACCACTGCTCCATCCAAAAGGAATTATGGCAGTCCGGCCTAAACCTTAGGAATTAGTTTCAAGATGACATTAAAATATTATGTCCCTCACTGCAAAACCCAAACAAAAACACACCTAGAGTCCATGCATACACTACGAGAGAGCCTAGTAGGTTAGACTACTGTGTGTGCACATTCAGAGTTCACGCTTTCACTGCCTGATATAGTCTATTAATATGCAGTTAGAATGCCTCCAAATTTAAGATATTTGGGCAAAAGATTCCCCTGTATGAGTTTTCGCTTTTATGTTTATATCATATGATATAGTTATCACATGAAGAGTGCCGTTTTTCCCCCGAATATCAGCACAGATACAAATGTGATATTGATTTTATACAACAGTTCAATAAAGAAGTTAATATTAAGGGACTTCTATTTTTGAAACTATATTGCCTGTTTTTCTCTATTTCACCTACAAAAATGGTTCCAAACAAAGTCATAGAACTGTTTTGCATCTCTGAGTAACACAGCTGTTTTGTTGCTGAATGAATTGGTCCTTTCGTATGAATAAGTTGAATGAATGATTTAATGACTCAGTCAATAGGTGTGTTCGACATCAGCTGAGGCTGGATGTAACCGATCGGCGAGAGTTGCCTCGTACAGGCGGAGAGGAGCTGAAAACAGAGATGTGAAGTCAGACACTTTCTGGTTCCCGTAGTGACGCTCACGCTGTGTTTGCATACTTTACCACAGCTGAAGTGAAATAAATGCAATATTTGCCAAATACACAGATGTTTCAGAGACATTTTCATTTAACACTTTATTTACTTCTTAATACAGCATCTGTTTGAACAAGAATAAAGTTCAACATAAGCCTATACTAGTGTTGGCACAATACCAAAATTATGACTTCAATACGATACCAGACTAAAATACCTCAATACCAATTCTGAATCGATACCACAGGAAAAAAAAACTAAAACAGTAAATGTAATTTAAAAATATGACAGAACACTTACAATTCATTGTTTTATAAATTAATAAAATAAAAAAAACTCACTTGACCAGCATGTTCCTGCCCTGCTTTTTGACCATTCCCTCCCCTTTATTAAATAAAATAATAGTAATTGCATGCCAGTGTGGATGTCCTTACAGAGATGTTTGCGACATTGACATTAGTATCAATCATTGTTAACTTTCGCTAACCTTTTGCAATTCTGAACAGGTTGGGATGACCTGATATAGTCATTTAATATTTTTTTAACTGCAATTTTATAATTACAATTTATATTTTTTAAAAATAAGCAAAAAAGCAGATTACAAACAATATGACAAATACCATAATAGACAAATAAAATAAACAGTGCTTCATTTATTTTTTGAATGCTGCTGTTAAATAGACCTACTGTAGCTGAAAAAAGAAAAAGGTTTTCATTCTATAAATGAACTATAGACTAATTCTTAATAAATAGATTATGTAAGAGATAATGTAGTTTGAAAACAAAAGAACATGGATAAAAGTTTTGAACTTAAAAAATTAATAATATTTTAGTAAAGGATTCCTTTACTATAGCTTCTAATTTTAATATACATTTTTGTTTGTGGCTTTGTACTAGGTCTATCAGTAAAGAGGACTGCGAGGTGCCAAATAGGCGAACAACTTTTGGTCAAAAAGTATTGTCTGTAATAGGGAGCAATTATTGGAAAAAATTACAGCAGTCAATAAGACAGTGTTCTACATATTACACTTTTAAAAATCATCTTAATAAGTGAATCTCTAAAACATAAAACAAAGGATAAACAGTTGAACTAAAGCAGTTATAAAAAATGAGAATTTGAATTTTAAAAAAGCCTGTGTAAATAACATCAGTATTCTGAAAACAATCTCAGATTCAATCCCCTAGGGGTCATGAACCCCATGTTAAAGAAACTTGTTCTAGAGACCTACTGTATGAGACCTGTGTCTTAGATGGTTTGCCCTCTAATTATTTTTTAACTGTTGTAACCTTTCTGCACGTCAATGCATCTAGGGCCTCAGCGGAGCTCAGTTCCTGATTTATTCTCTGACATTATCACTAACCTACTGTTATACAGTAAACTTTTTATTTTATTTATATAAACAGGATTATATCTTGTGTTCACACTTATCCGTCCCTCTATTATTTCTTTAGATACGGAAGCAACAGAAAGAACATGCTGAGCTCATTGAGGAATACCGTGTTAAGCAGCAACAACAGCAACAGCGCCTCCAACCTGCTGTGATGGGTCCAATAAAGGCCATGCCAGGAATGCAAGGACAGCCCCCTCCAGTGATGCCTGGTGGACCTCCTATGGGCCAGCCTATGATGGGTCCTATCCTGCCCATGCAACAACCCCACTTTGGTAAGCCTACTCGCATGCCCAACGTGCCAAGTTGGCATCCCGGTGCTACTGGACCAATGACTGGACCCAGGATGCCACCTCACCTGCCCCCTCAGATGCCACTACCTAACCCTACCCAGCCTCTCCAGGCACAGCCACCTTCCCCTATGGTTCCAGGAGGTAAACCTGGGCAGCCTGGCACTGTAGCTGGAGGTAATGGTGGAGGAGCCAGTAGTAGTGCCCCTCACGTGAAGTTTGATGATAATAATCCATTTAGCGAAGGCTTCCAGGAGCGGGAGCGTCGAGAGCGCCTTCGAGAGCAGCAGGAGAAACAGCGGGTGCAGCTCATGCAGGAAGTGGAGAGACAAAGGGCATTGCAGAGGCTAGAGCTGGAGCAGCAGGGCTTGGGGCTTGGCCCCAACAACAGCGGGGATGGTCTTACCCAGATGCCCTTCTATAATTCTGACCTGTCACAGGAATTCATGCAGACACCCAGGACTCAACAACAACCACAGAAAATTGGCACAATGTTCCCTCAGCAAGGAAATATGCCATTAGATTTTGTGAGTCCTGGTCCAGCCTTTTTGCAAGGTGGCGAGCGCAGGCCTATGCCCGGGAATGGTTCCTTTGGCCCAGATATAAGTTCTAATTTTCAGCCTAAGAACCCCATGATGCATGGTTTCACCCCAGGTCAGCCACGTCCACCTGGGTTTGGAGGGCTTGGAATGCCACCCCACGGTGGAGGTGAATCTTCCTCATTTGGTATGGATTCCACAACTCCTTTACCTCCTAATTTCCCTGGGGCAGGACAGTCCCTTATCCAGCTCTATTCCAACATTATCCCTGAGGAGAAGGGCAAAAAGAAAAGGAGTCGAAAGAAGAAACGGGATGATGATGCAGATTCGGTCAAAACTCCTTCCACACCTCACTCTGATATCACTGCCCCACTTACACCATGTGTATCAGACACCTCATCCACACCAACACGCAGTGTTGCCATCATGGGAGACCAAGACGCTTTAGACCAAGACCCACTTTCTGGAGGTACTCCACTAGGGCGACAGTCCAGCGTGGGCTCGGAGGCAGAGCGAGGCCTTCTCTGTGATATCAAGCTGGAAAAGTTAGAAGCCAGTGTGTGCCAGAAGGCTGAAGGAGAAGCAATGATTGGCCATAGTGCAGGAGGAACTGGTATAGTAAAGACAGAAGAGGGCAATGAGATCATCTCCCCCAGCCCAGCATCCAAGAGTCCAGTTCAGAGCACTAAAGGGGACACTGGGAATGAGTTGCTCAAACACCTTCTGAAGAACAAGAGCACCCCTCCTCCTTCCTCAGCTCCTCTCATACATCAGATGTCCAATGACAGTATTCAATCAGAGGAAGAGGGCCTGACTGACAGCAAAGGCTCTTTAAGACTGGACAGCACAGATTCTTTGGTAAGAGCTCTATGGCTACCTCCCTACACAACCAGAGTGAAGAATCATAATTTTGAACATGTAAAAAATTGTGAGTGTAGATAGATGAAATGGCATGAAATGATGGGATGTTTAAATATGTTAAATATCTAAAGAATAATCTGTCCAGCTTTGAATTTAACATTCAGCTCTTAATTTTTAAGAATGCAATTTTTTTTTATATAGATGTCAAAAAAGTAGCATTTTCAAAATACAGAATTATCAAATTGTTGAAGGTAGATGTTTGTTTATTAGCTAGTCCTGTTCTCGCTTTTATATTTGGAGCTGAAAGAGTTGTTTATTGTCTATAGAGTGGCATGAACATCCAGACAGGGAATCCAGATCTAGAGCCTTCAGTGCCAGAGCAAAGCAAGAGAAAACAACGCAACAAGCGGACGCCAAAGAATGGGGCTGAGAAACCGCCGTCACGCTGGAAAAAGAGGAAGAAGGACGACGAAGAGAGACAAGCAGTGTACACCAACACAGACACGCTGATGACTCAGCTCAAGCAGGTAAACACCCACTACTATATACCCCAAAATATACAGTCCATCATTATGATAATAATTGTAATGTATTGCACTTTTGTTGACCTATAATCTATAGTGAAGGGTACAGTGTACAATTATAATTGAGATGTATACACCTGATGTGTAGACTTTACCTATTATTATAGTCATCTCTAGAAGTAAATTAATTGTAGCTTATCTACAGTGCTGACATCACTTGTGGTATTTGCTGTAGAACCCATTTAAAACTTTAGTGAGGCTTATGACTGATATCAGCCCGTAAGTTGGTTGTGGACATCATGTGCACGTATTGTACTGTTTCACTCAACTCATGTTTCCTTCACTCTCATCCTTACAGCAGCTTTCTATGCTGCCACTGATGGAGCCTTTGATCAGGGTAAACTTTGCACATTTCCCCCTGTATGGCAGTGGGCAGTTGAACGGTGAGAACAGGCTCTCTGGATCTTTTGGAAATGCATCATTGGATGGAGTACCTGATTACTACTCGCAACTCATCTATAAGGTTTGGCTTTAAAGTCATCTGCTTCTTTTGCTATACTGTAGATATGTAAAGAAAGAAAAAAAAAGTTTTGTTTTGTTTGTTTGTGCTTGTAGCAAAACAATCTTAGCAATCCTCCAACACCTCCTGCCTCACTGCCCCCCACACCGCCACCTGTTGCCAGGCAGAAGCTGTTGAATGGCTTTGCTACCGCTGAGGAACTGGCCAAGAAGGCAGAAATTATGGGTAAGCATGAGAGTATAAATCGTTTTAAATCATTTAGATAAAAAAATTTAGTAAGTACAGCATTCAGAGATAAGATTTATATTTAGTTGGGCTGCCCCCTAATAGTCGACGCGAAGAGGCTTATTCGACCCAACTTTTATTAGTCGGTTAGTTGCAGAAAAAAAAACTTCCGCAGGAAGTGTAAGTCACGCAGTCCACGAGGGACAGATCATTAACAGCGGGTTCCATAATTACAGTAATGTCGAGCAAGAAATCCAAACGTTTGCCTATCATCCATCAACCTCAAATATGGCTTATCATTTGAAACATGTAAGTAACTTGGCTGCCCGCTCTAACATTAATCTAGATAAATGTGTGCTAGAATTGGGCAATATCCAAGTGTTCGTACGGAGTGTGAAAGGTAAAGTATTAGCGTGCTTACTGCATGACATGGAGGAGCAGACTCGATCACTTGTATTTTTTTCCTGGTAACAGTGGAAACAGTTTTGGGCATACAGAGAAGAGCAATGCATGATTTTAAACTCTACTTTTATTTGTATAAACTCACATGTGCTTTTGTAAAATAAATAAAAACAAACAGGATACACTTTCTGCCGTCTCGGTCTCTGTGAACTAGAGCGCGTCACAAAAATAAACCGAAACTCAGCGTATATGCTACTTGCCTCACAGTCATGAGAAATATATCTATAGTAAGCTTGAAATGTCTACTAATCAAAACCAAATATTCTCTGATTATATAATCCATATGAAAGTTGCATTTCTTTCTAAAGGCATGTCCACTATACTGCGGCGATGGCAAGTCAACATCGTCAACTTCATCTTTGCAGCCGACACTGACTCAGAAAACACTAGTTTATTAATAAACAATTAAAATGCCTCGTTTCTATTTTTTTCAGACACATTCATAATCATTACAGTGCTTTGCGGCCAACTTTATGCGCACACTTGAGTGCGCAATAGACTATATACTCCACCCCCCATATATTTAAGTAATTCAGTTAACATAAACATGCGATTAGTCTGATTAGATGACATTGGTTTGACCTTTTCTAAAGGTTTAGCACATCCTTTTACTGAAGAAAAAAAAATATGTAAACCCATACACACATTAGGGAACAACATTGAAAACTCAAATAGTTAATGAACATACTAAATCTTGGCTAATAACTTACCTGTAAAATACTTATTATAGTTCATAAGAGACAAGAAAATATTAAATGTTTCATATGGATGTCATGTCGTGTAATACTGTAGGTATTTTTCTTATAATTATACATTAGCTGTACAACCAAAAAATACTCTTTGGTTAACATTATTTGTTTGTGATTACATCTCTTTAGTTTCTAAAAGTTTGGGTCAGAAGCAGCTCACTGCTCCATTCAAAGCTGAAGATGACCTGCTGGGACACACCATCACTCAGGGCCCAAAGACTGTTGATGTTCCTGCTTCGCTTCCCACTCCACCTCACAACAACCAGGAAGAACTTAGGTAGGTTTTCAGGGCTTTTACACATTATTTTAGTCTCATGTAGCCAATCTTTTGGCCATGAATAAAAATCCTAGCCCATAACATAGTTTATTCTGCCCTACTTAGACAAGGAGGAATTATGTGTTCAATGACCAGAAAACAATTTCATTATAAAGCGGGTGCATCATAGCCTGGGTTTCCCCATACTGCCTTGCTCGCAGCGCGATTTTATTCACGCTGCTAGGCAGTCTGGACACCATGGACCAAATTTTCCCCTGAAAAAGGGAACCAATCACAGAACGGGGAGGGAGCAGCAAGACGATGACGACACCGAAGCATTTTGTTTATATCTATGGATACAACATGGCATCAGACTCGACGTTACCTTCTACCCTCATGTTTATCTTGCACAAACGGTAATATTCGCTAAACGCCATCGTGTACAAATAAATCTTTGACCCATCGTCTTTTTCCTCGTCGAATTTCTGTCACTCTACATACGTCATCTGGTATAATTGAAGCGATTGGCTATGAGCTACATACAGGCGCATTTGATAGACATTCATAGCGCCCAATAAACGGCTCTGGGCATTCGTAAACCACGCCTCAAATATGAGAAAATGAACACGTGGTTCCCAGACCAAGTCTCAAATGATACTTGGTCTGACGTTAGCCAGGCTAGGTGCATCATAGATGTCTGACACTGAGGGCCAAGCAAAATCGATATTTGTGCCAAAGATATCTAGTTTAACTACAAATGTTTTTGTGTGTGTGTGTTTTGTTTTTAGATTTGATGCAATGAAACTTACAAAAAACTAGTTCTTCAAAAGCTTTCATTGTAACGTTATTGACTTTTCAGACTGCTCTTGACACATTTTTGTGTGCAATATGCATCAGATCCATAGATCAGCTGTCTGCCACTGAGACTTCCCATTGTTGACCATAAAGTTTTGGTTTTATGTCAATGTGTATATAATGGTTCTGTGTGTCTTTTAATAGGGGTCAGGAGCATTGTGTGGACAGGGACACTCCAGACAGTTTTGTCCCATCATCTTCTCCTGAGAGTGTGATTGGCATGGAGATAAGCCGTTATCCAGATCTGTCTAGAGTTAAAGAGGAGCCACCATCCCCTGCTGTCTCTCCAGTCATTCCTATACTGGATGGTAACGGTAATAAAAACTAACTAACTAATGAGAAAGACAAATAAAACTAGCAAGCCACCAGCTGAGAAAACATTTTTTAAGACATCATGGGCACACAGTTGATGCGAAAGCTGTTTTAGAGATGTGGCGGGGTGAGTGAAGACCGATGGCAAGGTGCCGCTTATATAATAGGGAGGCATCCATTCCGCCACAGAAGGTAGACATAACTAATTCTGCATCCTAATTTTGGTCGATTTATAAAGCAATATTGGATGTATGCTTCATTGAAAAGGAAATCCTACAATGCATTACACAAATCTCATTGGATAAGCAATACAACACTCATTTAAATTATTATACACATTCGATTAAATCCGCTGATGACATCATTAATGAACAAATAAGCCTGAACCTCGAGCTGAGACTCAAACACAGGTTGCCTTGTGCATAGCTATGGCATATGACACAGCGCTATCCGCACGTGATGTGCGAGCTGTATGTGTGCGTGTTACAATGCAGCAGCGCATTCGCTTAGAATGGCGATTAACTTATGTGTACAACAAGCTGTTTAAAATGTGCATTCACCCGATCAATTTTGAGCATCCAGATGGTATAAACAAACATCTTGTGGAGCGGAGTATTCATTTATTTGTCATTTTAACTGTTGGAAATAGAGCGTAAAAGTGGACTTCAAGGATTTTTTGTCCTATTGCACTCTATAGACCATGGTTTTATACTGGTGTGTACTATTGGTTTTTGTGCTTATTAGAGTTTTACCAAAGTCCCTTTCAAAACAAGTCAGTTCAGTTTGTAGCCATCTTGGAAACAAACATTTCTCCAAGTCCTTGTAATACCAGTGTTCCCATCTCAGCAATATGCTGTCTCATCATTTCAGCATGCTGTTAAAACATTGTTAAAATCAGTTTTGAGTCAAGTCTTCTGTGTACTTTACATGAGAAGCAATATTTGTGTAGCCTGCCATAAAAGTGTGCTGCCTAAATAGGTAGTAGTATGCAACAGGGCAGCATAAGGTTTTGGAGCACAGCTGGATACTGTCAACTAACAAAACCTTGTTTTTTTCCCTATAGGTTCTGAAGCCAGGCAGTGGGAAGTCAAGACAGAGCCACCAAGCAATTTCTTTGCTTCGCAATTTGGACAGCACTCTACTTGCTTAAGAACTGACCTGGTGTCTGTGTCTGTTACTCTGAACCCATTGGCAACACATGTAAGTGCCTGCAGTTATATTATCCATTCTATATCAGTAAAGACTTGTTTAAAGCAAGAATGATTACATCTCACCTCTGACCATGTGTCCGTTTGTTTCCCAGAATATACCAGGAGTGGTGTCAGCACTGGCGAACATGCTTTGTGTGTCCATACCAAGGAACTATGAGGTGATTCGCTCACCAGGCCAAGAGCACCGCAGCTCAATAGACATGTTTAGTGAACTTAGGGTCCCCCCTCAAACTGCTCTGTTCCACCAACAGCCTGGTATGAGGCTCCTCAGACCACCAGGTGCCCCACTATCACACCAAACATTAATTGAAGGTAAGTATAGGTGAAACAAGACAAGCACTCATTTCACCCACATCAACAGACTACTAGATACAAACAAATGCAGTTATTGATTTTGCTTGTCAATATCGCATTGCTGCATTTTGCAGAAACTTAAAGTACTTAATGTTTCTCTCAAATGGTTTAGTGACAGACCCCCAATTGTGAGGTACTATCTGTTGAGTTTATTGGCCGTTTTCAAAATAATGTTCATATGTATTTTTAAATCAGAGCACAAAACCAACATCGATTTTTTATTTTTTATTTTTTTTTCAACGTGGTTGCTTGAAGTGCTCAATTTATTTTGTTTCAAATACATTTTCTCTTTTGTGATTTCAAATACATTTTCATATTTTAATGACAGAAGTGAATTATAAACACAATTCATTTGTTTAATCCTTATGTTCTGTTTGGGGTCTTTGAGATTTCATGACTACATGCATCACTAACAAAACTTGCAGCATTTTTTCTTTCAGATGTACTTAAAACATCATGTTTGTGCTTAGATAAAAATTTAAGCAGTAAAAATATTAAATGCACTTCACAAACACATATAACACTTTTTCCAATGTTTAGATAAAGTTATTTAAAAAGCTATGTAAGAATAACAAAGATCTTTTAAACGTCTTAACAGACAGTAATGGTTAAGAACTAGACATCTTTGTTTACCTCATTGCAAAACAGTACATGCAACTCACTTAAAGGGGCTATATGCAACTTTTTCCCCAAAATAAACGTAACAATAGCCTTTTTATTTTACCATTTATGACTCAAACATCTCCTGATGAGCATACTGACACCTTGTCCGCTCACAGTGGGTGCACCTATAAGCCTGTATCCTATTTTTCCTATTTTCTGTCGGGTCGGATTTTTCCCGCGCTGTCTGCGGATGTGACGTCAAGCGCGTTCATGTTAAACGTTTCAGATCACTCTGCCACCACCGCTAGTCAGCAAACAAACTTAGTTTCTCAAACAATATATGGTATTTGACTGTTCTTACCTCTGTAAACATAATGTTGACCTCTTTGCAGCGGATGACTTGTGAAGTGTGCACGTACGAGCGCGCGCTGCGAGAGCGAGCAGAAAGGAAGAGTAGTTCTGTTTTTTGGCCACAGGTGTCAGTCGCGAGTTTAAATTTCAGAAAATCGCATATAGCCTCTTTAAAAGGACAACAAAAATTGTCAAAACATACAAGCTTGGTCATGTAATTTGTCAGAAGTTTTCTGGCAACTGCATGATTTGTAGGTTTGATTGATATGTTTCTTATATTACAGGTTCAGTTGTGGTCAGACCAGACTATCAGATGGGTGGAAGCTGTCCAGGGCCTAAACCACAGTGGTGCTCCCATTGCAGGGTGGTGATTCTTGGAAATGGAGTTCGAAAGTCCACCAAAGACCTGCCAATAAATAAACAGGTATTCAACACACATGTGATTGAAACTCCCAAATTGCCCTTGCCAGATGACTGTCATTTATAGGATATGTATTTTAATGTCTCCTGGATGCCTTGAGTCATTAGACCTCATATCACCCCCTAAGGGCTGTGAAATTATTTGTTCAACCAGTTGGTGTGGGTCTAGACTACATCCTCTGACACAGCACTGAAGAAGGCTGAAGCCGAGGGCCATAGAGCACTTGAAAATGTGCAACCCCCTCAAAGCCCCTCAAGGAGGCACAGAATAGAGCTTCAATTATGCTAATCCGGCCCCTGATGGGAAGTGAAAATCTGCCCCGCTGCAGTCACTGAGTTAACTGACATTACTCAAGGGAACATGTGTACTGAGGCACGTTTTGTTTAAGGGTGTAAGATGCCCAAGTTCAAAAACAGTTAAGCCCATTTCAGGTCATTTAAATCATGGGGCACCTTTGATGTCTCCCACCCTTACCCCCTCTCTTTTCTTTTTATTGTATGCAAATCTAATTTCCTATGTCATCAGCATAGGTTTGCAACATATGCAAGCTTTGATCTCTTGCCAGTGAGGCACTTCGATCTAATGATAATTTGCAGCAGTAGATGGAAAATGGCACGCCCTGTTTCCTGCCTAGGGTGAGCCTGATCTTACAGATGTTCTTTCTACAGGGCCATGGAGGATCTGAGGGGAGCCTTGTCTTCTGCAGCCATAACTGCTTTGTTCTCTATTCAGCCTCCATGCAGAACAAATTGGTAGATGGCAAAGTAAGTTTAAACCACAACAAATTTTGAGTCACTAGCTGACAGTGTGGGATCTGCTGCTATATGTAGAAAGCCAAATTATGTTACCTACTGATAGAGTGTAATAGATGACTATTTTAGTGACGACTATAAATAAACTATAAAAAAACCTCCTGAATCAAGATTTACTATGAAGTGCGTTAAACAGCCTCATCACTATTTTAAATATAACTTAAACTGCTGATGCTGTTTTCGTCAAAGATTGCCCAAAGAATACAAACTCAAAATTCCTTTACTTCAGTGTTTAAGAGTGTTTTTGATTTCTCCTGCTCTCACAGCCAAACTTGCTTCCACCATCAGACTCTGAGGATAAGCATAATCCCACTAAGGTGTTTCATCAATACAGTAACAATATATCCGATCTTGACGTGCGCTGTTTGGCCCAGCTGCAGCCCAAGCAGTCTCCACCCCCAACTCCGATAATATCCTTCCCCTCCATCACTTCTGAGACACTCCGAGGAGATAGCAAGTCTGATACTCTAAAGGTCACAGTGAAGCTCAAGCCTCGGCCACGAGCAGTACACAACGGTGTGGATGACCCTCGATGTTCATTTGGGAAGCGCTGGAAAGCTTTACGTTGGAGAAAGTGGAGTGTTCAAATTGTGGTGCCTAAGGGTAACTACCACCTGCCTGGGGAGGAAGAGGTTGATGAACTACTGAAGAAACTGGGGACGTCTCTTAGGCCTGAGCCCATGCCCAAAGACTTGCGCCGCTGCTGCTTCTGCCACGAAGAAGGTGACGGGCTCACTGACGGGCCGGCCCGTCTACTAAACCTTGATCTGGATTTATGGGTGCACCTCAACTGTGCCCTGTGGTCTACTGAAGTCTATGAGACCCAGGCTGGAGCTCTCATTAATGTAGAACTGGCCCTGAGGAGAGGCCTATCGGTGCGCTGTACATACTGTCAGCAAATCGGTGCAACGAGTGGCTGCCACCGTTTGCGTTGCACTAATGCATACCATTTTACTTGTGCCCTTAAAGCACAGTGCACATTCTTCAAAGATAAGACTATGCTGTGCCACCTGCACAGACCCAGAGGAACCGGCTCAATAGGAGGTGGGCTGGCAGGAACCGAGCATGAACTTCGCTGCTTTGCTGTGTTCCGTAGGGTCTACGTGCAGAGGGATGAGGCACGGCAGATCGCCAGCATCATCCAGAGGGGTGAGCGAGAACACACCTTCCGTGTGGGCAGCTTGGTGTTTCACTCAGTTGGTCAGCTGCTTCCTCACCAGATGCAGGCTTTCCACTCGATGTCTGCCATTTTCCCTGTGGGCTACAAGGCCAGCCGGATCTACTGGAGCATGCGTCATGGCAACCGCCGTTGCCACTACGTGTGTTCCATCGATGAGAAAGACTGTGACCCTGAGTTTATCATCCGTGTGGTGGAGCAGGGTTATGATGACTTGGTTCTTACTGGATCCTCACCAAAAGGTAAGCAATAGTTTTGATAGCGCTGTCATCCAGGGGAGTAATTATATAATAATTTCCTCGTGTTGTGGTGCAGGTGTGTGGGATAAGGTTCTGGAGCCTGTGGCGGAGAGAAGGAACGAGGCAGGATCTCTGAAGCTCTTCCCTGTTTACCTGAAGGGAGAGGACCTATTTGGACTGACTGTTTCTGCTGTTACCAGGATTGTGGAATCTGTAAGTGAAAGCCAAATCTTGCTTTTAAGAGCTTATCAAGTAAAGAACGCTCTGATGTTGCATTTGACAGATAGGAATGTTTAAGGTGTGTTTGTGGGTATGGAAAGAGGCTAGTCAGTTTAAGAAACACAGAAAATTCTATTTCTGAAAGCACATGGACATTCATCTCTGAAATTGGTGAATGGACGTCTACTATTTAACTTTCATTGGCTAGGCAGACTCTCTAAATCTTTGCAATTGCCAAAGCAGAAAGAAATACCATTGTGCAAATAATTTCTTTGTTTACATGTCTTATTTGATGTGATAAAATGTCATTTTATTTTATTTTTTCACCCGAGACAATTATACTATCTCTTATTTTGTGTAAATGTTCCTGGTGTTGTAACATTAATCTTTTGGGATTGTTTAGCTTCCTGGAGTGGAGGCATGTGAGCAATACACGTTCCGTTATGGCCGTAACCCTCTGATGCAGTTGCCTTTGGCCATCAACCCCTCTGGATGTGCCCGCTCTGAACCTAAAGCTTGCACACATGTCAAGAGGTTTGTGTTAAGGTATTCTGTATAAATTAACCTTTCTTCGTCCATGTTTGTTTTGGATTTCCTGCTTTCCCTGTGGTCTGTGAGTTGAACATCCATTCATGTACCGGTTCAGCCCGTGAGCTCAGTTTACTGTTAGTCAATGTTGCTGATTTATCAATCATTGTGTATCCATTTTAATATGATAAGAGAAAGACTAAGTGCAGTGAAGTCAAGAACAGCTCCAACTGATTCAGTGATTCAAACCAATCCTATAACTCTGGTTATGAGTCAGCTTTTTTTATTTTATATATCGGTCAAAAAGACTTGAAAACCATTTAGTCATTTGTTTGTGAATCATGCATTGTTCATGCTGTGTGTTTGGGTACACAATGCTGTCTATTTTTTGTCTTTGTATAACTTCTCTCATCACAATGAAATCTTAATTTCTATTGCTGTAGCACTGTAGATTCATTATAGTTTCTTAATATGACCCAATATGAGCCAGTCCTGCTCGTTTGTTTTTTAAATAAAGCACATATGCTTGTGTTTGTCATGCAGGCCTCACACCCTGACCAGCAGTAGCTGCTCTAAGGCCCTGCCGAGCTCTGGGAACCCGGCTGAGATGGGTGTCGCACCATACAGCAAGCAGTTTGTCCATTCCAAGTCCTTTCAGTACCGTCGTATGAAGGCTGAGTGGAAGTCTAACGTCTACCTAGCTCGTTCACGTATACAGGTAGAGATGTTATAATTATGGCTCAATGTTTGGAATAGCATGCCAACATCTACTCGTAATATTTCTGCACTATATATGCTGTTCACAGCATGCAAATGGTCTGTAGCCTGTGGCACACGGTCACGCAAATTGTTTTTTGGATCTGCACGCTAGTGTAGTCTCACACTTTAATATTATTTATGTGACTATAAGGAATGACTACCTCAAAATATAGATCTGTATGCAAGTCGGAGGGAATTTTGCAATGAAATACAAACACCTGTTTAGCTATTCTCACGTGCCAGTGATTATCCCTCCGCTTGCCAATGTTGACACCCGTGCCATAGGTTGCCGACCCCTGGCATAGACTACCCAGATAACCTTGCATTTGACAAAATGTGCCATATGCTGTTCCCCATAATGCAATGCACTTAAATATACCTTCTATCTTCCTGTGGGGGGGGGGGGTATTTTTGGCATTTTTACTTTTAGACTACAAGGCTTAATTTAGTGTTAAAATGGCAGTTACGCTAAAGTAAAAAAAAAAAATACAAACCATTTTTATTTCCAGTATAACTGGACCGCCACTCATATGCTACCTAATAGCATGCTGCTATTTAAAATGATTTTGGAAAATATTAAGTGAAACAGTAGGCATTGCATGATAAAGATGTAATGCCCACTGTTTCACTTAACATTTTCCGATTACACTAAGCAGTATAAAGTTAGTACCATGCAGTATATGGAAAGAAGTAAGCTAGTATTCCAATCTGAACACACACTTTATCTTAATTGTTTAAAAATGACTCCAACCTGTAATCATTTATGTTTTTGCATTATTTTAATCCAGGGTTTAGGGCTGTATGCTGCTAGGGACATTGAAAAATACACCATGGTTATGGAATACATTGGTACCATCATTCGCAACGAGGTGGCAAACAGGAAAGAGAAGATGTACGAGGCACAGGTATGCATTATTATAAAATTGAATTTGAAATAATCAAAAGTCATGCTGAACAAGCACTTGTTCTGTCTAAGTGCTTGTCAATTGTATTTATTTATTTTTCTTTATTTTTTTGCAGAATCGTGGAGTCTACATGTTTCGCATTGATAGTGAGCATGTAATTGATGCGACTATTACAGGAGGACCTGCAAGGTGGAAAATTAACTTGAATTTCTAAAAATGCCAACACTGTTAGCTTAGATATTAAGGCCAGAAACATAGTCTACACAAGTACGCAAACACAGTTACAAATGCTTAGCCATGCCTTTGTGTGTGTGTAGCTTTTAAAGGGTTAGTTCACCCAAAAATAAAAAAATTCTGTCAGTAATTACTCACCCTCATATTGTTCCAACCCCGTAAGATTTTCGTTCATCTTCGGAACACAAATTAAGATATTTTTGATGAAATCTGAGTGCTGGATCACTCCTCCACAGGCTTATGGACACTTAACTTGCTGGCCCAGAAAATGTATTAAAGACATTGTTAATATAGTCCAAGTGACTCCAGTGGCTCAATCTTAAGTTTATAAAGCGACGAGAATACTTATTGTGCGCAAAAACAAACAAAAATACGTGACGTGCAACACAGACGTGCTACGCTTAAACACTACGTGAAAAGACTCGAGGTCCAGAGAGAAGGAAATGAAAAGTGGAATAAAGTCATTATTTTTGTTTGTTTTTGCGCACAAAAAGTATTCTCGTCGCTTTATAAACTTAAGATTGAGCCACTGGAGTCACTTGGACTATATTAACAATGTCTTTAATACATTTTCTGGGCCAGCAAGTTAAGGTGTCCATAAGCCTGCAGGAGGAGTGATCCAGCTCGTAGATTTAATCAAAAATATCTTAATTTGTGTTCCGAAGATGAACGAAAGTCTTACGGGGTTGGAACAACATGAGGGTGAGTAATTACTGACAGAATTTTCATTTTTGGGTGAACTAACCCTTTAATATCAACCAACTTTAACTTGCTCAGTACAGTAGTTGACCTGAAAGAGAAAATTGCCATTGTAGAAGATCGTGTTGCAGTGCATACTTGGTGCACTGAGAATGCAGTGCATACTTGGTTTATGCTATGAATTGCTTTCTAACACACATCAGAAAGCAACATCGCACAAAATCAAGCTTGCATAGCTTGCGTAGCATGTTTCGGCCCTTATCTGCTTAATCCAGTTTATATTTAATCTAACAATCCTTTAATCCACTAGGTATATCAACCACTCCTGTGCACCCAACTGCATTGCTGAGGTTGTAACCTTTGAGAGAGATCACAAAATCATCATCACTTCCAACCGCAGAATCCAGAGAGGCGAAGAGGTAAACCTAGTTTATCCCACCAGTCTGAAAGGCATTCGTTCCCCACATGCTATCAATAAAATGTGGCGTTTGAATCAATTAGATTGATGTCTAACATTCTGGTCACGTGTTTTTTTTGTTTTGTTTTTTTCAGTTGTGTTACGACTACAAGTTTGATCTGGAAGACGATCAGCATAAAATCCCTTGTCACTGTGGTGCAGTTAACTGCAGGAAATGGATGAACTGAAAGATGTCAGCAAAACATATGCATTCCTTTTTATTTGTTTAGGCCCAGAAAACAATTTTTTACTTCACTTCTGATAAACGAAAATGTTAGGGCACGATTTAGACCGCAAAACATCGGTTTTGGTTCAGTGGCGGATGAGATGATGTAGTTTATGATTGAGCACCTTCACCTTAAATATAAACAGGCTGCACACTGGTAACTCTGAATTGCAAAGACAATGTAAATGTATTTTTTTTTCCTGCATGAGAGATGAGACAATGGCGAGCGAGGCGAGTGGTAAACAGGATTTTCAGGTGGGCTTAGGCTTGAAAGTGCTGGCCACAGCCTTATTTAGATATAAAGAGGCAGGTCCTCTGGGTAAAGAAATATATATACACAAATATATACACACATAGTTACAGAAATGTAGACACCACTGAACAAGGAATGTACTGAGAAGACTTCCTTAGGGATAAAGCTAAGGGACTTATTAACTTGCACTAAAAACAGAAAGATACCGTTTAAATACTTGATTCCATGAGTCAGTTTATTTTTTTCCTTTGTTTTGATTTCTGTAAAATAAGAGACAGCTTTTGTATTTATTATTGATTGAAGCTATTTTTTAAAGATGTGGAAACGCAGAGAGTCGAGCTGCTGGGAAAGCCTGCCGATTGGACAGAACGTTACTTTGTACGATGTGTAAATATCCATCTATAAATGACAATTTTTAAATACTCGACCAAATGTTACCTTAACTTTATCATAGCTGTCTGGGTGACCTTTTGTTTGTTTTCAAAAAAAAAAAAAAAAAAAAAAATTCAAAGTATTTAAGAAGGATGTCAAGATATCATTTTGAGAGTATATGTATTGTATAAAATTGTACAGAATCTGTAAAAATGAAAGAATCAGAGTATTTTTGTTGTATTTAGAATGTAGAATCAATATTGTCTAAAATGATCTGACCACTTGAAGAACTGTTTTCTTACTTTTGCTTTTTGTCTGTTGCCATTTTTATATATTTCCGCAGTCAAAACGAGCACCAATCATGCTGATGTGATTGTGACATCTTAACTCTGCTCGTCAGATTAGTGTGTGCTGTGAATTTCCATTTGATAGTTCCCCGTATCGAGCACGAGCTGTTCTTAACGCTCCACAGCATAGTCACGTTTAGAACTTTAGAGATGAAGTTCAATGCCTTTCACATTCAGAAAACTCAATGCGTAGACATTTAATGAAATGTAAAGTATGCTTCTTTCTCGTTTACATTTAAAGAATAAAATAAGATTATTTTTGGTTTTGATTTGTGGAAAAGTAAAAATCATGATATGATGTCACAAACTCACTGAAATTAATGAAATAATTTAAACTTGGTAGTGGCACTTTGCTGACCTGTTTGAAATGAAGTTTTTCATGTGCACAGCTAACGTGGACTGCTGCGATTGTTGGTATTCTTAAACAGTCCTGAGCTTGTAATATACATGGCATGATGTATTTTTTCAATTTTCAGATAAATCAATTGTACATAATTTCTCAATGACTGGCTGTAATAAAATTTGTTTCTTGGATATTTTTTCCCCTTGTACAATATTCGGACATTTAACAGTATTTGTCTTTTTCTTTGTCCTGTATAGTAGTATCCAATGTTAAAACGGAGCTTTTTTTTTTTTTTTTTTTTTGGAATATACAGCGTGTGGGTTTTGGAGTTTGTGGAATCAGATTTAGAAACATTTACAAAAATAAAATAAAATATTTTACATCATATTCCTTTTTCTGTGTGCATTGTTCATTGAGGTTTATTCAAAAAGGTATCTAAGTTCACGACTATATTCAAATGCACTTTAAGATGGATGTAAGTCCTGGAGTCTTCATAACAAGCCAAGAAAAAAGAAGAAAGTTGAGCATGCATCAGTCCTGTTGTATCATCTCTGAACACTGGCACCTCTACATGTAGCTGTTAGCTTTTTTATTAACTGACACATTACACAACTGGTGCACAGTGGTGTCACATAACATTAGGACAAACTATTATGTTGCTATTAGGTGTTCTCTTATCTCTCATTCATAGGTGCACCCTTAGTAATATTGAAGGGCTTCCCGTATGCTGGGCACTTTAATTCATACATTGTTGGCTGTGCACGTTAGGGGTGTCACGATACTGAAGTCATAAGCTTTTGAGGTTTTTGTAAGGTTTTGGATAGTAATGGCGACTAATATGGCTTGCCATACTACTGACAGATTTTGGTAACACTTGAGTCATTACTAGTGGGTTACCATGATCTTCACTTTAGAATACTGATCCAAATAATTAGTATAGTTCCTTTAGAAGGATGTAGTAGCACTTAAGTCATTACTAATGGGTTACCATGATCTTCACTTCAGAATTAATTATACATGTGCATTACTGTCATTCATTTTGAACCTGTATGGCTCTTCTTAGTAGTCCTCTGGGAAGTACTGATTAGCTAATAGTGAACTACCGCATTCAACTGAGTGCTATTACTTACTAACTCATTAATCTTGTTAGTTGTTAGTAGTTTTTACATGGCTCTGTTGAATACTTGATTCTGATTGGTCAATCGCACCATCCAGTGGTTCCTAAGAATAGTTTTGGCTTTTTAGATGTGATGCATCCAAGTAATGTACATACTAATATTTTGTTTCTGTTATTTATGCAAGGAGTGTTATTGGAGTTTGTATCTCTCTCTCTCTCTCTCTCTCTCTCTCTCTCTCTCTCTCTCTCGCTTCGCAAATGCTTTTGTCAATGCAGTAAGAGAAAAGAAAACCCCTTTACTGTGCGTGTGTTTGATGTGAACAAGGTGGCCCATCGGTTCCTTGATAAGTCCACCACAAGTGGAACCAGATGCGTACATCATCAGAAGTGGTTGTGAGAATGACATAAATCAACACTATAACATTTTGTCATCATGAAAAATTAAAGGTTCCTTACAACAGACTCAAGAATAATATGTTTTCGAAGCCTTTGTTCATTTTGACTTTTTTTTAAAGGGATAGTGAAATGAAAATTAGCCCATGATTTACTCACCCTCGAGTCATCCTAGGTATGACATAGCTATGCATGACTACGCTAGATAATTGCAGCGAGCGAACACATCTCAATTTTCAGTCAAGCAATGAATTAATGCATTATTTACTGAAATTAATTATATTTTATTTACTGACAACAATAAGAAACATGATTAAACAAAGTAACCATCACAATAAATCATGCATAAGTCAACAACACATGAAACAAAGCTTTATTCATACTTGATGTTCAAACAATCACATTTTTACCCCACATCTTACTGCCATCTCACCAACAGCGGTTCTCAATCTTCAGCTTTATTCTGATGAATCAGAACCTTCACCTGTCTCTGCTGTCCATCATGTCCCCCATTGCTGCAGTCATACTGGAATCTGATCATGGATGGGAAAGGGACATTGAGGCTATCTCCATCTCCCTCACCACCTCATACAGAGAGCCTGTACAGAACCTGTGAGACTCGTCTCAACAGCAAACACTCATGTGAGAGAAGCATGGTAGAGCAAGCCTTTAACATGCTGAAAACAAGCTGGTGCTGTATTTTCTTCATGGCCAGAGCCAGGCCATGCCTTTGTGCCTGAGGTTGTTGCTTGCTGCGCTGTGCTTCACAATCTGAGGCAATAAGGGCTGGTGGAGTGATGGAGGGTCTCATCCATGGCACCATTTCCAGGATTCAGCTCTGGGCTCCTCATCCCCAGTGATGATGATATACCAGTCTGCAGACATTTCAGAATCCTACAAAAATGCACAAAACAAAATAAAAAACTGACATGTTAACAGCATGCAATGTCATTTGATTTCTGTATTACAAGTAAAAAAATTATCTTACTTTTTTTTTTCCGGCCGTTACCTCTGTGATTTATGAGCTCAATAAACGTGTTCATCTGTCCCTGTAACAGACAAGATTCGCGTTACCTCTGTGACATGGATGTAATATGGATGTAGCTTGAAATGGATTTCCTGTGATTTTTTTGCTGTTCACGTTAGCTAATTCTGATCAGATTTCAGATTTGGTTGACAATCTGAACATAGCCTATGTCGGAATAAGAAATAGAAGGAAGAATTGTCGGGTCGTCAGTCCACGACTAGCTCATTCTGATCTTTACCACATAATAACTTTAGTTGTCAAAATTTCACGCTCTTTCCTGCTTACTAAGTCTTTCTCTATATGATTTAGCAGCTTCCATGTATTTTTCCCATGCTTTAGACATCATAAATTAGTGTAACAATGTGTTCAGGAGTACATAAATGGTGCAATCCATGCTGTTGTTTACGTCAGAGTATTTCCAATATGGCCGTGCATCCGGGTAACTGACCAAACCGTGGCGTAAGTGCAAACCCTCTATAGCGTCTGGCTGCAGACTTGGGCCCGATCACGCTCCAACGCTATCTCACGACCAATTCTAGGGCTGTCAAAAGATTAATCGCGATTAATCGCATCCAAAATAAAAGTTTGTGTTTAAATAATATATGTGTGTGTACTGTGTATAATTAAATTTGTATATATAAATACACACACATGCTTGT
Source organism: Scardinius erythrophthalmus (assembly GCF_964197995.2). Taxonomy (NCBI): domain Eukaryota; kingdom Metazoa; phylum Chordata; class Actinopteri; order Cypriniformes; family Leuciscidae; genus Scardinius; species Scardinius erythrophthalmus. The sequence continues at coordinate 9,031,769 of NC_138242.1, forward strand.
ATATATTTAAGAAAAATGTGTAATTTTTATATAAAAAAAATTATATTTTTATATAATATAAATTATATATAAATATATACAGTATATGTATGCAAATATTTCTTAAATATATACATGCATGTGTGTGTATTTTATATATACAAAATAATTATACACAGTACACACACATATATTATGTAAACACAAACTTTTATTTTGGATGCGATTAATCGCGATTAATCTTTTGACAGCCCTAACCAATTCGTACGAATTCGTACGAATGATAAAAAGTTGGCTAATTCGTACTAATTCGTACAACCTCACTCGTACGAATTTGTACAATTTGTCTAAACCCACGTGATGGGTAGGTTTAGGGGCGGGGTCAGGGGTAGGTCATTCGTATTGGCCAATTCGTCAAATATGTACGATTTTGCAAAAAACGTACTAATTCGTACGAGTCAGGTCGTATGAATTCGTACGAATAAGCCACCTCGTAGAATTTGTACGTTTTCCCGTGAGATCGGGCTCTCACACCTAACGTGTTTTTTGCAGTGATATAGGCACCTTTTTTCAATTGTTTTCCTATGGCAGTGAGCGTTCTGCGCGCTGTTTATGCTCACACTCACATTTTTGTCATAATGGTTCCTAGCTCTGGTGCAGCACTCTGGGTGGGAGTGACCAGTTATGTGCCCATGGCACAGTCTGTTGTAGTCTGCATCCAGGAAACCTGTATCCGTCTTCACAATTAGGGAAAAGCTGCCATTTCAGGTCAGGGAAGTAGGGAGGTTGTGGTGCTGAGCTATGTGCGGGACATTAGCAGAGCGCACTGCGCATTGCATACTTTGGCAAGTTGGAAACTTCGGTAAAGCTGGCAGTTCACCCCAAGTAAACTCTTGGAGTTAGGACTAGGGTGTGTCCTGTAAGGTTGTGGTGGATGGGACGCAGGCCACTCCCTAGATTGCCAAAAAACTACAAACAATTATTTAAAAAAAGGTAAATAAAATTTGAAATAGTTATGTTTGTAATGAAACAAAGTCGAACACATTTTCAAATGACAAAGCACAACTAATATTCAGATATAATTATTTTAAAATACAAAATTAAACCAATTAAGATAGCTACATAATGCAAAAATACACGTTATAAGATGTAGACTACATACAATGACAAACACAAAACATTATTAAGGCTTTGCAAAATATAAAAGAATAAAATCTTTTGCTGCTGGAGAAAATAAATTAAGTATTATGTATTTATAGTCTTTGATAAGATTTGACACTGTCAGAGAACAATAATAAAGCAATCATTAATTAGACTTTGAACCAAGTGTTTGAGATTTTTTTTAAATGCTGATTACCTGAGTTACTGTATCCAGCGAATTAACGATCACTCAGCTTTTCTGCAGACTTGCTGTAAGTTTCAGCAGGCTACTGAGAACTGCTTGTCTTGAGACAGTAGTGTTTTGCGAATGTTCATCCATAGATCCCAAAGTGTAAGCATGCTCATAAATTCAATTTAACAATCATAAATGGGCCGAGGAGACTCGGTTCCCCTATGTGGGACAGACTGCAACATCTTGTTAAATCCAAACTCAACTTCTTTGACAGTCTCGTATTTCTTTGCAAACCACGCCTCCCGTGTTTCAGTCGACCCACCCGTTAAACATGGATTCAAATGAATATATTTTCAAACTGTGTAAACACATTATTGTGTGTGTTTATGTGGGAGAGGCTAATGCAAAATGTATCATCAATATGCACCTTATTGCTATCCACTTAAGCATGCATCAACTTTCAGTGTCATGAAGTTAACAAGGGCTAGAAACAAACCATGCTGACATGATGGCATCATTTGTATCTGATCTGTTACAAAACATCCCAAAATTACTTGTTGTATTGAAGTCTAGATGCCATTTGGGTTCAAACTCATTGTTTGTGGAAGATCACACCAGGGTACATCTGTATAGTTTTCAGCAGGTGCCCACCATAGCCCTGGAATGGTACCTGGGTTTAACCATTTAAATCACTCAGGAAATTAGCAAAAATTGCACAAATACTGTAGATAAAATAACTTAGCATGGAATAGCCTTCCCTTTTGTTTTCTTTAAAAGTTTGCATTGTGAATAAACTTACTCAATGTTAATGGCTTCAAACAGTTCATGAGTAGTTAAAAAAGGTTTCCCAGTTAGTTTAAGTTTAATGTGAGACCAAATATTCACTATAGGGTTCAAATCTGGACTCTGACTAGGCCAAAACATGAGCCTGATGGACTTGTTCTCAAGCCACTTCTTGGTTGTCTTTGCAATTTGGGCATCTGATCATTTCTCTTTATATAAAAATGTTTCATTTGTGGGAAGCAAGCCATTCTGCAATATTCTCCTGTACTCCAAAGCATTAAATGACTTATCACAGTAAAGTAGCTCACCAATACGAGCAGCTCCCAAGACACAATGTCAAGTCTCTGTCAAGTGTCAATGCTCTGTCAAGTCCTCGTCGTCGGTTAGGAACCTGGGTGTTCTCTTTGATACCAATATTTCATTTGAAAGCCATTATTGCTGACTACTTACAAAGCACTAAATGGTTTAGCTCCGCAGTGCTTGAGTGAGCTCTTTATGCATTATAGTCCTTCACGTCTACTGCAATCACAAAATTCCGGCCAGTTGATAATACCTAGAATATCAAAATCAACTGCAGGCGGTAGATCCTTCTCTTATTTAGCACCAAAACTTTGGAACAGTCTTCCTAACATTGTCCAGGAAGCAGACACACTCTGTCAGTTTAAATCTAGACTAAAAACGCATCTCTTTTACCTGGCATTCATATAGAACATTATACATTTCTATTATTCAAATCAGTTAAATGATTATTAGGCTGAATAGATTAGGTCAGTCGGAACCAGGGACACTTCCCATATCACCTGATGTACTCGTTACATCATAAAAATAATTGCATTTTCGCTAATGTTAGTCTTTCTGTTTATTCCGAGGTTTACTGAAGTCAGCCGGATCCGGGCCGTATCCAGATCAAATGGTGGACCTGCGCCTGGACCTGAAGTGCCAGCCTCATCAGCCCTGTGAAGGCCTCATCGACACGACAGCCATCGGCACTGATTGAAACCACAAGACAACATACAGATTACTTTTATGTAAATTACCCCCGCGCTAGTAAGCTTTAGAAAGCGGTCTACAAAATAATTACTTTTCCCTTACCTGCCCTCCATAAAAAGAGAACCCAGGATTTTGTCCATCATCAAATCTTTCCACCTTGTGCCATCATCAGCTTATATTTTAAGGTTGTCCCAGTTCATTATTATTAACATCAACCTCGACCAAAACATTACCTCCTTGCTTAGTCTCATTACCTCCAGCAGCAGTAAATCTTTATGGTGATCTGGCCAGGATAAGCATGCAAAAAATTTGACACATTAGCTTTTAGATTAACGTTAACCTGTCAACATGGCTTATATCATGATATGAGTGATTTTATTTCACTATAACGATAGGCTATACATCACAATATTATTTTTGCTTTAAATCCGATTTTTATAATATCTATTGTTGATACCATGGAATTTTCCTTATTGTTGTTGGATTAATATTAACCCTTTCACGCATAGTGGTCACTACAGTGGACAGCTATTAAAAAATCATTTTCTTGAATTTGCACGGGTTTTAATTGCAAAGTTGCACATCAGCCTCTTCATTGGACCCTGGTGCATCATCCTATACATTGCAACCAAGTGGCAAGCCTTTGTGTTTCGATTTTTCCCCCTCCAAACCAAGATGGCCAAGGGTCAGTCAGACATGCCAAGTTGCTCCGGAATATCCACCCATTCCTTCTATCCTAGGAGACTCTTGTAGGTAAAAAAAATATTGCAGCATCAAGCAATATCTAATGAGTCATATCACAGTAAAAAATTTTTAATCACAATTAATCACATGTCCACTGTAGTGGACGTCATGCATCAACTGCTGTATTTCAGCTACAATTCATAATTACAATGTAAATATTGTTTTTGAAACTTAAAACTTAAAAACTTAATCTGCAGTGACTTTTTTTACTGTAAATAAATGTATTTGTATTATTAGAATGTAATTTTCATTGACATCGAAAAAAGTCATGTGATTACGTAATGTATGACACTTGTAATGCATTTTTTAACTCATAACATCAAAAAGTAATCTGATTACGTAATGCATGTTACTTGTAATGCGTTTCTTTACTCATAACATCAAAAAGTAATCTGATTATGTAATGCATGTTACTTGTAATGCGTTTCTTTACTCATAACATCAAAAAGTAATCTGATTACGTAATGCATGTTACTTGTAATGCGTTTTTTTACTCAACATCAAAAAGTAATCTGATTATGTAATGCATGTTACTTGTAATGCGTTTCCTTACTCATAACATCAAAAATTTATCTGATTATGTAATGCACGTTATTGTAATGTTTCTTTACTCATAACATCAAAAAGTAATCTTATTACGTAATGCATGTTACTTGTAATGCGTTTCTTTACTCATAACATCAAAAAGTAATCTGATTAGGTAATGCATGTTACTTGTAGTTAATTGTTAGATCAAAAAGTAATCTGATCTGTATATAATAATATAATATATATAATATTTATATATTTGGTAGGCCTAATGCATGTTACAATACATTACTCGTAACATGAAAAACAAATCTGATTACGTAATGCATGTTATTTTTAACACATTACTTTACTTGTAACATCAAAAAAAAGTCATCTGAATGCGTTATGCATGTTACTTGTAATGCATTACCCCCAACACTGATCATTTCAGATGAGACTGAAAAAACGTATCGCTAGGTTTTCTCAGAGGAGGGCTATGCTAGAAATGTGCATGTCCATCTTGAGCATAATCAGAATTATCAGCTAATAAGGGTAATTGTCCATACTCTGGTGCACTGGAGGGACTGTTTCTGGCAACTTTACCTTGAAAGTTAACATCTTTGGATTCAACGTGGTGGACACGTCAGGATTTTAAGTCGTCATTTGATTGGTTGAATTCTACAGGATGTGTGTGTTGTGATTTTTAACGGTCCACATGGAAACAAAGCTGTCATGACGCCAAACCCCCTCGTGGAAGAAGAAAGCCGTCGTGTTTACAACTGTGGCAATGAGCACTTACCAGGGGCCTGTACCATGAAGGTAGCTGAACAAACTCGGGGTTACAAGATTAGTTTTGAGTTGACAAAACCAAACCGATGCGATCAGGCTTTATTGGTACCATGATGCAGCTCATCAACTTTCTTTGTCAACTCAGGCTTTGATCCTTAAGCTATGATTACTCCACGCGCGCGTGCACATAAAAGAGTGACGTCGACACTGAACAACCAATCGCGGGTAGAGCGAGAGCGATATATTTTTTACGCGGAGGGGCAAGAGACAATCATTCATAATTACGATGAATTTAAATATGTATTTCAAGCTCGAAACAATACGGTCTCTGCTGCCAAAGCAAGAGAAGACTGTTGGAGAAAGATTGCTGATTGTTAATGTGTAAGTTAAACAAATACGTTCTATATTTATGTAAAATTATTATATGTATGTGTAGCCTATGTGTAATATAGCCTATTTTTATAATGTATAAAAAAGTGCATGTATGTACTAAGAAAGATTAATATTCCAAACTCCAAATGTTCTTGGCAGCAGATAAAGACAAAATATACAAATATAATTCAAAGTGGTGAGTATTTACCACAACCTTTTATTATTTTTGTGAACATTTTATCACAAACACTTGTTTGCAGCAAACAGAAATAAAGAGTTAAATTCAGAAAACACTGGCTGAGGAGTTGGCTCTAAGTAGGCAATAAGGGACGGACGATTATGGATGTGATTACAGGTGCTGTACAATCTGACCCTGGTGCTGGCTCCTCTAAGCAAGTAACACTGGGTACGTGTGCAATACATTACCACTTTTTTAAGTTTTAAATATGGCTGACTGTATGTTCTGCAGTAGAGGGAAATACAGTGTCCCTGTTGAAGCCAACACACACACACACACACACACACACACACACACACACACACACACACACACACACACACACACACACACACACACACACACACACACACACACACACACACACACACACACACACACACAGTCTCCCACACAGAGGTCAGTGTGCAGCAGACAGAACACCAAACATAACCTGCTTTACAACAGTTATGCTTTACATTGGCCTATTTTTATATATTAGGGTGGAGGAAATGATGAAGACACTCTGTCTGTGTGTTCTCAGACAGTTGCTGATGTGAATGCACTGGGCTTTTTATTATGGAAAACATTTGAATGTGTGGCATAAAAAGGGACTGGCCCTTACACATCTCTTTTATTGTAGGATTTTACACAACCTGCCCCAGAAACTGAGGCCTCTACCTCAATGGGCTTCAGAAGAAATGTGTAAGGATTTAAAACCCTTGACATAAATTACATTCAGTCCTGTGTTTGTAGGAAGTCAAGGAACTTTTTGTGATTTGATGAGCCTCCAGAAAACTTGTAATGATCATGTTTGTGGTGGAATTATGTTTCAGGTGGAAACAGACTCAGTCAGGGCCCTGTACAAAAGGAGTCTTGAACTAGACTGTTCACTAAAGGAGTCTTGAACTAGACTGCACACTAAAGGAGACTTGAACTAGACTGTTCACTAAAGGAGTCTTGAACTAGACTGCACACTAAAGGAGTCTTGAACTAGACTGTTCACTAAAGGAGTCTTGAACTAGACTGCACACTAAAGGAGACTTGAACTAGACTGCACACTAAAGGAGACTTGAACTAGACTGCACACTAAAGGAGACTTGAACTAGACTGTTCACTAAAGGAGTCTTGAACTAGACTGCACACTAAAGGAGACTTGAACTAGACTGCACACTAAAGGAGACTTGAACTAGACTGTTCACTAAAGGAGTCTTGAACTAGACTGTTCACTAAAGGAGTCTTGAACTAGACTGTTCACTAAAGGAGTCTTGAACTAGACTGTTCACTAAAGGAGACTTGAACTAGACTGTTCACTAAAGGAGTCTTGAACTAGACTGCACACTAAAGGAGTCTTGAACTAGACTGTTCACTAAAGGAGTCTTGAACTAGACTGCACACTAAAGGAGACTTGAACTAGACTGCACACTAAAGGAGACTTGAACTAGACTGCACACTAAAGGAGACTTGAACTAGACTGCACACTTGGAGCTGGACTGAGCTGAGGAGGCTCAAAAAAAAAAAAAAAATTGGAGATCAAACAGCTGGATAAAACTGATCTCAGTATGTGAACTTATTTAACCAAGTAACACTTTAGTATGAATATTTATTAATGCAACTTTCTCTTGCTCTCTTTCTCCCTCTCATCCCACAAAACCAATAAAACAGTTTGAGACCTATCTGCAGTTTCAATGTGCTTTTATTAAGTGTAATATTGTATGGTTATTGCATCTACATCTGCACCAGCTGGGTGGTCAAGTGTGATCGGGTCAGTTTCATCGGGGAGAAGCTGGTTTTGTGGTGTTTCTCGCTCCTTTCTACTGGTGGCTATATTGTGCAGAATGGCACATGCAGCCACTATCTCTGATGCCCGCTCTGGTGACTCTTAAGCGCCGAACAGTGTGCCTTTAGGAGGCCAAAGGTCATCTTGATCTTCACTCTGGTTTTACTGGGCCACACTGAAGCGGTGCTGTGGCCCTGTCTGAGGGTCATGATAGGTGGTTATTGTGTAGGTTTTTCTATCTCAGTTCAAATTAACAGTGTTTTGTACTGTACCAAATTTAACTTGCTTTCCTCAAAGACTTACGGAAAGTTTGTGAGACAAGCACTGAGCCAGGCCATTTGGCATCATACGTTCATGACCACAAGTCGTCTGCAGATGAAATGTTTAGTAGATCATTGTTATATCTGTTAATGTTACTATTAATTTAAAGATTCATCTCACATAAAATAATCATCTCACATATTCACATCATCTCTACCTGAACATTAAGGCTGTGATAGGACTTCCTATTAACATAATCTGCCTCATGTTCCCCTAGAGCAGTGGAGATTGGAGCAATAGACTGCATACATGTTGCAATGACTCTAGGGAATCCTATCATAAGATTAACAGAATAATAATAAAGATTTAAAATAATTCTTAACATGTATTATATTGTATAGTAGCCTACATTTGTGAAATTTGCTTTTTGAAAAGAAAAAAAAAATGTTCATGTCATGTCACTCTATCAATACTATATCTTACCGGCAATTTTATAAAAGCCCTCTTTTATGGACATGGTCGATAAATGTCCAGGGAACACTATTAATGAAACTATTCTGCAGAGCGAGGACCACCTTGCGAATGGTTCGACAAACCGTGTTTTCCCCTAGCTTCTGTGCGTCACCCACCGTGCAAGTATGTAGGCTACCACTTGCAAAAAAACGCAACGCAATACCATTTGCGGTACAGTAAGTGCATGAATTCGACGTGTTAAATTCTTTATGTGCGGCTCAAGAAGTTCGCAAAGATAAGACATTCCTTCCGCGGAAAATCTGTATCTTTCATACAAGTAACTATCAGGAAAGGCAAGGGGATTTTGTCATGCTAAAAACTCTTTCTCTACGAAGTGCTCGTCAAACAATTTTGCGCTGAGATGTCCACCGGATTTGGAATAAAAGGTGAAGTCATTGTAACAGACACTGGAAATAAGTTACGTCACCTATGTCTTGCTCTCAGCTGATTGGTCAAACTTCAGTCTGAGATCTTGAATCCAGAACATAACCTGCCCCGGAGCAGGTTAGCGGTGCAGCGTAAGATACCATGGCAACGAACACCGATTAAAGCCGAGCTACTTTCATAGTACCTAAAACCCAGGGTTGGCGGAAACTAAACTGAAACATAGCTGGCTAGCCACTTAAACCGGCTTCATAGGCCCCCGGATCAACCTGATCAATGTTTTTGTTGTTGTTGTTTTTTACAGTCTATGGAATCAACTAAAAACGGAATTTTCAAAAGTACGTGAAGTTTGCAGCTCCATTGTTTGAATGAACAATTAAATTTATTAGATGCATGGATACTTTACTATCCCATGAGGCCACGGGAGAGGATTTGTGAATGGCATTGAGGTTGTGTCACATGATAATGACAACATGGCGAATGTAGTATGTTACATTCATACTGCACACATTTTATATAGAACGTACTTTTTAGCGTCGTGAAGTACTTATTCAGAATAACCTAGGCTACTCAACAGAGTTTGTCTCAAGAATGAAAGTTTTTTTTTTTGTCTCAAGTTTTTTCATGAAAAACATATTTAACTAATTATAATTGTCACATTATTTTTATCCCATGTATTGTAAAATGATGTAATTTGAGAGTAGGCATAGGCATACAAAGGCTACAGCCAGAGCATGAAGATTCTCCCTACCGTGGGTCATGTGACTTCAACATGATTAAAATACGTTTTATAGAAAACTATTATGATCTGTCTTTTCTCAAGTGAATGTACACCATTCAGATGACTCTTCACAAAAACACACTTTATTTCCTAATTTTTAACTACTGAATGCACCTTAAAACAAAAGAAACACCATTGAATGTTATATTCTTATGCCACTGTATTTACAATTACATGTACAAAATGACAGGAAGTGCAGTTTACATTCACATCGGACTTTCAAATATGTGTACTTTAATCCACGAAAAGACTGTTCACGTGAAAAAGTACATTTAAAGCTTTAAGTGTCAGTCCAAAATGATTAAGAGATGAAAAATACTGTCCTTCTACCCATTTTCCAAACCACTTGTCTTAATACTAGCTGTAGTAAAGTAGCTTACCAATACTGATGGATTTTATTCATTAAGCTATTTCACTGAACTCCTCCATAGTTTAATGCCAGTAATCATAAGAAATACTAACCCATTACAGAACGACCCGATTAATTTACATTTTATTAAGGTCAAGGTAAATCCAGTGATCATTAAATCAAATAAAAGTACATAAAGGAAATCAAAACGACAGGCTTATGCTAATTTGACAAAAATAAACAAAACAAAAAGACAAATACAAATACAAATTTAATGCTAAGAAATGCTGCATTCATAGTTAAAAATGATGATTAAAGACTATGGTTATATTAAACACATCTAACATCTGTAATAAAATGAAAATAGAATTTCTCTGTGCAAATCGTTTACATTTCAAAGAGCAAATTAAAATTATTAAAACGTACAAATACTCGAGGAAACACAATTTTTTCAAATACTCTAAAAATAGTTGGTTTCTGAGTAAAGAATATGGGTCGATAAAGCTTCAGACCAAGGCTGAAACTCAAAGTTGAGCTCAAATTGTGGTCCTCACTGAAGGCCCTCACGACATTCTGTTACAGCGGTCTGGACCAGCAAGGGTATGATGTCCATTTCTGATCTGCCGGCACTGCGGCGGTGCAGTTCAATCCCCAGCCAGAGGGGGCGCTCTATTCTAGCTGTTCCTCACACTGCCAGCACCTTCAGCCCTCCAACTGCCACTGCTGGGACCGGGAATCATCACAGATCGCCATAGCAACATATCCTTTGATGCTGAGCGGGTCGGCAACAGCCAAACACTGGCCCACTGACACCTGGTACAGCCAGCCTTTCTTCTGTGAGGACAAAACAACAACAACATTGTTTAAACATTATAAAAAGAGAGTCATGTACAAGAAAACAATATACAGTGACAGCCATTTAAAACAGTAATGTAGTGTACACCACTGTTTTAAATGGCTGTCACTGCACATTGTGACCTTTTTAAAGCCTTTAATTTGCATATTGTTTGAACGCATTTGCACATTTCAACATAATGCTTCAAATAAAATGTGACTTTTTCAAAATCTAATTAATCAAAGAAATAATATACTACTTGGTTATGAAAAACCTGGCAGTTGCAGCCCTAGTGTGCAGGTGATAGAAGAGTGCAATGGGAAGATTCCTCACCCCAAGTGTCCACTGTTGAGATCCACCCGAGCCGTGACACTTCATGAGGCGAGGCGGGTCAGAGGAACGGATCTCGGACATGTCCAAACACAGCAGCCCGGCTAGAATCAGCTCGTGTTCCTCATCATAAGCCCATTCCTGCAAAACAACAACACACAGGTTACAATTACAAAACATCTACACAACAGAAACGACACCAATCATAAAACTTAAAGTATGCGCTTCAGATGTGTTTAGATATAACAGCCCATTTCAACCCATTTCTTTTCAGAACTTGTTGGGCTAGTTGGGCAGACAGTAATCTAACTGTGGCAAAAAACAACAGTAAACAGTTTGTAAGATAAAAAAAAAAAAAAAAAAATGCGGAATTTACACTACCACTAAAAGTGTGTGGTCGGTTAAAAAAAGCCTCTTATGCTCACCACGGCTGCATTTATTTAATTAAAAATCATTTGTAACAATTTATGAAATATTATTATATTTTAAAATAATTTTCTATTTGAATATAATTCAAAGATATATATTATATAAACATTTTTTCTGTAATTTATTCCTGTGATGGTTACTCCATTACTCCAGTCTTCAGTGCCACATGATCCTTAAGCACCAAATCATATTAAAATAATTTCTTAAGAAACATTTATCATCATCAATGTGGAAAACAGTTACACTGCTTAATTTTGTAGACATGGAAAAAAAAGAAAGGACGAAAGAACAGCATTTTTATTTATTTATAAAAATCTACGTTTTTGAACAGTAGTTTGTTCAGTATGAGTCAACAATGAATACTGATATAGGACATAAATGAGCAGCCCAAATGTTCACCAGAGCTAAAAACATAAATAATAATAATAATAATTATCCGCAAAATTCACTTGATAGCTGCTTATGATCACAGAATGACAGCAGATTGATGACCTGACCTGCTCAGGGTCCAGTGGGTCACAGTCTCTCACCACCACAGTGCCCCCCTTCTGACTGGGACGTCCCTGTGCCACCAGACACTTGTTAGCCAGCAGATTACGCAGCTGAGAGAGAACAGAAAAAAATATTTATTTTTAAAGAAGTACATTAAAACAGTTCATGGTGATACCTAACAAACCTTAGGCTTAGAAAAAAACAAAAATCAGATGATATTCTAAATATTCTCTTACATTACACTAATGTAGTGCAAAAATAATGCAAAACATCAGTGGACTTAATGAGTCGTCCGACCCTGTGCTGTTCAAGAGCTGCTCTACTGCCCTCTGCTGTTCATACAGAGAGCTGTCAGTTCATTTCATACGGCTCTGCACTTTATTTACTTACAATGCAGTAGGTAATAGTAATGACACTCAATAGAAAAATAGCGTATCTATCTATGTTGTGAGAGTCAAACCTAAAAACAAACACGTTGTACATAGACACCAATAAGCCAAAACATTATGACCACCTGACTAAAATGCTGTAGGTCCTCCGCGTGTTGCCAAAACAGCGCCGACCTGTCGAGGCATGGACTCTACAAGACCCCTGAAGGTGTTAGGAGCAGATTCTTCAAGTCCTGTAAGTTGCGAGGTTGAGCCACCATGGATCAGAATTGTTGGTCCATCAGACTGAGATATAAGGAATTTGTAGGCCAGGGCAACATCTTGAACTCTTCATTATGTTTCTCAAACCATTCCTGAACAATGTGTGCAGTCTGGCAGGGCGCGTGCCATCAGGGAATACCATATTGCAAAGAAGGAGTGTTCCTGGTTTACGACATATACAGGTAGGTGGCACATGTCAAACTGAGGTCCACATGAATGGATTCCCAGAGAATCCAGAGATTCCCAGCAAGACTGCCCAGAGAATCACTCGCTCCACCTGCTGTCGTCCCACAGTGCATCCTGGTTCTTCCACTGATCCAAGGACCAGTTCTGATGCTTGCATTCCCATTGTAGGTGCTTTTGATGGTGGACAAGGGTCATCATGGGCATGGGCTACGCAGCAGAGTGAGATGTTACACATTACTCCCATAACCTACATTAAAATGTTCTGTGACTTGTGCCACAATAGATCTTCTAGTGGTCGGACCAGATGGGTTAGCCTTCATTGCCCTTGTGCATCAATGAGCCTTGGACGCCCAACACCCGGTCGCCAGTTTGAGGTTTGTCGCTCCTCAGACCACTGTCCGTAGGTTCTCACCAATGCTGACCAGGATGATCCCACAACGCTCGCCCTTTTAGAGATGCTTTGACCAAATCGACCCCTTGGCCCTTGCCAAAATCTCTCAGGTCTGTACTCTTGCCCATTTCTGCTTCAATCCAACACATTGACTACAAGAACTGATTGTTCACTAATCATCTAATCTACTCAGAACTTGACATGTGACCTTGTTAGGAAATAATTATTAATATTTTTAACTTCACCTGTGAGTGGTCATAATGTTTTAGCTCATCAGTGTATATTTAAAATGACAAGCAATAGAAAAATAGAGTCTGTGCTGTGAGAGTAAAACTTAAAAACAAGACACATTCATGCAGTCATTTATTGATGCAAGATAAGGTAAGCATAAGGGTCAACGTGAGGTCTTACCCGACCCCGCTCCAGGACTTTGGGTCTCTTCAAACCCTTGTTGATGAAGACAGGCTGCTGGGGCTTGCGTGGGGAGGAAACTTGCATTTCAGGGTAGATAGTCTCCAGGTACCATTTAAAAGAGTGACACTGCAGCCGCTTCCGAATAGCGACCCGCTCGCTGATGTCCCCATAGTCACGGTTCCTCAGCTCAGGGCGCAAGGCAAAGTACTGCTCCTGATGGACACACACATTTGCAATATAAATATTCTATTATCAAATTTACTGAAAAGGCATATGCAAGGCAAAACATTCTCGCAAATGTGCGTTTACATTGACTGTTGTGGTCAATTCCATACTCAAGCAAGTATTAAAGCCCCGGCATACTTCAGAGAGGGTGAAGAGCAAAGGACAAAATTGTACCCCTACGTATTTGTTGAAGACTTGAGACACCAATGCAAAGAGAAAGCAACTATTGTAAATTAATGAATCAAATTCTGAGGTGTTTTATGGACACATCACTTAAAGTCAGTTAATAAATAAGAATGACATGAGAGGAAACATCACAATGGCCATGTACACACTGCAAAGTTAAGAGTGACAATCACTTTTAAACACAAGAGCCTATGGTGAACCCCCATTCAAGTTATCCTAAAAATATGTTAGAAAGCCACAGTATTAAAGTTTGTGAATGAATCCAGACATGTATCTTATTTTTCTAGCTCTTAACTTCAGATGAGCTGTCAGTGTCCAAAAGTCCAAAACAACGTGTCTAAATTAGCTTGGCGGAAAATATGATAAATCCCAGTCAATTTGCCTCTGATTGGACTGTTAATATAGAAGCACACATACATTGCTAATAAAGTGCAGTTCTGCTCCAGACCTCTAAATCAAGGATTCCCAAAACCTATTTTGTCAGGGAACCCCTTTGACCCCTTCAAAAATATTTACTGAAATGTTCAATGAATTTTTATCAAGTATCCTCTAAGATTTCAAGTAAATGGCCCTTATTATGCTAATTTACATATTTATAATTTTGTTTAGGGGTCTACTAGAATAGGTTTACATAATTCACTGTTCAAAAAACAAAATGTTCACCCCCTGTCTGAACACTCCAATTTAGTTCTTTAAAACCCACCATCTAAAAAGCCCAGTCTGCTCTGATTGGTCAGCCCACCCCAGTCTATTGTGATTGGTCTACTGCTTGGGGCATGTGTTGGAAATGCACATGCACAAAACAACTATATTACACACTAAAGGAAAGGTACAAAATTAAATAAATTCAAAATAGCATAATAATATTAATATTAATATTTCAGTTTAATAACTGAACTTTAACTCTCTTAAAAAAATTTCATTAATTTAAAATGATTTATTAATTAAATTGTGCATTTTTTATGATTAATTAGTTTTTCATCAACTCACAAAGCCCATGCTGTTCTCTCACAAACCCCAGTTTGGGAGATCCTGTTCTAAATCACTGCCATCTTTCTCTCCATCACATGAATACATTTTAAGGCATAATGTGTGTCATTATAATCAAGCACCTACGAAAAGGACATCAGAACAGCATTAATAAAAAAACCACATTAGCTGGAAAATAATTCAACACTTTTACGCACTACTGAAGCGAGAATTATTTTTTTTTTTTTTTGCAAAAAGACTAAACAAATATTGCTGAGATTGTGGCTGACCCTGTTAAGCAAGATCTTGAGAATAACCGGCTGAAGCACAGCTTTAATGTGTCTGACACGGGTAATTACATTCTCCTCTAACTGGGTCAATTATCTCTTAGACGAGGAGCCAATTATGATGAGACTTTGAAGTTCTACGCAATGGACGCAGCTGTACAATTCTAACACACATGAAGAATTTCACACATCTCCATCATGTACACTCCTAAAAAAAAAAAAAAAAAAAAAAAAAAAAAAAATGGACCAAGCCCAAAATGGTTAAACACTAAGCTCTTAATTCTCTTAACCACAAATTATTGATCAGGAAATATAGCAAAATCTAAGCAAATGCACTACTTAAAAATCTATTGCTGACTCAGAAAACCAACAAAGACAGAATTAAGTTTTTGTCAGAATATGGGAAGTTGTGTGTGGAGTGATGAATCACAGCAGTGTCTTCAAAAATCTGCTGAAAAAATATAATAATAAATGTGTCTCTAACACAGTGAAGCATGGAGGAAGAGGTGTCATTGTGTGAGGAGCCTTTTAGCTGCTGGTATCGGTGAGACACTTCACTGTAAAAAGTAATTTAATGCTTTGGAGTGCAGGAGAATATTGCAGAATGGCTTGCTTCCCACAAATTAAAAGTTTTTATCTAAAGAGGAATGATCAGATGTTATTTTGCAACAATTCTCCAGCCCGAATTGCAAAGACAAACAAGAAGTGGCTTGAGAATGAGTCCATCAGGCAGATTTTGGCAGATTTGAACCCTATAGTGCTTATTTGGTCTCACATTAAACTCAAATGAACTGGGAAACATTTTTCAACTACTCATGAACTGCTTGAAGCCATCAACATTGAGTGGGAGAGTGACTTTTCTTCCTGTAAAAATCTGTCTGCAAGTTTACCCACACGGCCACATTTGAAAGCTATTCAGTGCTAAATTACTTTATCTACAGTATTTGAGAAATTCTTGCTAATTTCCTAATGATTAAGACCATTTTAAAAACCCACTACATATTTGACCATTTTTGGCTTGGCCCATTTTTTTTGACCAGGAGTATAATGAACCATGCTGTACGTGCTATAGGTTGCCAACAGCAATGAACAACTTTCAGCACCACAGCTGTCGATTTCCAACCCGACAAAAAACAATCAATTTATTGAGTGACCTTAAAGAATCAGGGTCAGGGTGGACATGCTGAACTTTTTTGTAAAGCAAAAAGCCATGTGATATCTGCTCTCATCTGTCTTATAGAGGTCAAACTCTAAATCCTCTAAAAGAGATCATGTACGAAAACCAAAGTTAAGGGCATCATACACTAAACGACTCATGCAGAAATGTTGCTAGGAGATGCATGACAAATGAAAACAATAAAACAATGTGTGTTCTACAATTGGCTCAAAATATCAAACATGTTTGGTAGGGTAGGTTAGGATAGGATGGAATCATGTGAAGCTTAAAAAAAACAACAGAATCTGTACCCAATCTGTCATGCACTATGCGATTTTCTGTGAAATCTGTCAACTTTGACTCAAAATGCCTGGGAAAACAGCACAAAAAAAAAAAAAAAAAAAAAAACCTGCGGAAAACTGTCAAGAGACTGTCAAGACTATTTCACTCTAGATTGAATCATTTTTGTTGAAGGGTCTTCATAAATCCTCTGCAAATGCACATGAACACATTACTATTAGAAAAAAAAAAGAAAACACTGTACATCTAACTTTATTACACGGCTCTCTGACTGGTTAATCGCAGCATTCAGCACTCACATTTCTGAATAATGACCACTTATTAATGTGAGGAAACTCAGGCAAATCAAGGAAACTGATCTCCTACATACTGGTGCCACTTTCATGTTCACAACACAATCTCACTTTACAAATGCTAGAGTATTATTTCCATCACACAGAGTATTTTATTATTATAGTATTATGCTATTGATCTCCACCTTATAGTCATCCATCCAGACATGGGCCAGACGCAGAGAATTGTGGGCCATTGTATCCTGACCTCCAGGTGACCCATAGGGACGGCGCTTGCGGAAGATATGCCCCACCCTGGAGCAGGGAACGATTAGCAACTGGCCTCCACACATCCAAATCTGATGAGAGAAAATCATTTCAACTAAGTATATCTTTGGTCCCCAAGATCAAATAAAAATGTCTAAACCAGGGGGTTCCGAACACCCTCAGAAATATTTTTCAATAATTTAATGATCTTTGACATTGGTTAATGGTCACATGATATGCAATTAAATGGATAAAATATATGTGTGTACAGACTTTGAGCTGTTCGCAATGAATAAAAAACAAAAGTACTGAAATAGCTCAACACAACAAATGTTTCAAGTGTTTTCCCCAAATTCAACTGAAAGTGCAACTTTTAATGACTTCTGCAGTTTCAAAATTATTCAACACCCTTTTGCTGTTATGACCTGCTGCAAACGAGATGTATAACAAGACACCAGCTTCTGGCAGTGTTTCTGAGGAATCTAAGCCCATTTCTCAAGAGCAATGGCCTTCAGTTCAGTAATATTCTTGGGTCTGCGTGCTGCAACCGCCTTCTTTAAATCCCACCAGAGATTTTCTATGGGGTTCAAATCAAGTGACTGTAATGGGCCACTGTAGAATCTTTCAGGACTTCTTTTGCAACCAAGCCTTGGTGGGATTTGAGGTATGCTTGGAATCATTGTCAAGTCAAGTCACCTTCATTTATATAACATTTATATTGTCCTGCTGGAAGATCCAATGACACCTAAGATTCAGCTTCCTCACTGACAGCATAATGTTTTCTCCTAGGATTTCCTGATGCTTCAATGAATCCATCTTGCCTTCCACATGCTGCAGGTTTCCAGTGCCAGAGGATGCAAAGCAGCCGCAGAGCATCACCGAGCCCCACCATGATAAACTGTAGGCAGTGTTCTTTTCAGCATATGCTTCTTCCTCCAGACATACCGCTGATCCATAGGGCAGAAAAGTTCAAATTTTGTTTCATCGCTCCACAGAACAGAACACTAAAAAATCTGTGGCTTATTTATATGATTTTGAGCAAATTGGAGCTGACTTTTCTTGTGCTTTTGGGTCATTATACTTCCTATAACACCCGATGTACCCGTTAAATCATAAGAAGAATGGCATCTACGCTAATGTTAGGCTTTCTGCTTATTCCAAGGTTTACTGTAATTGGCTGGATCCAGGCTGTATCCAGACCAGATGGAGGACCTGCACCTAGACACGACCACAATGCATGATGTAGTCAGCCGGATCCGGGCCGTATCCAGACCAGATGGAGGACCTGCACCTAGATACGACCACAATGCATCCCTGAAGTGTCAGCAGAGATTGTGTCAACTAGACTCTCCCCTGTGAAGGCCTCATCGACACAGCCATCGGCACTGATCCTCAACAAACCCGTCTCCATACTGCCATGACTCCGATCTTCAACTAGATGGAACTGGATAATATTCTGATTGTTCCAAACCAATCTGACTTCTGACCTATAATTGGTTTTTGGTTCCTTGTCACTGTCACCTTTTTCCACCTTTGTTGCTATTGGCTTGGCTTGCTTAGTTGGGGACATACAATTTAATATTCAACAATAATATAACTAAATGAATAACTTTTTTTAAAACAAAAATGAAACATCACTGAACTTACTTAAACTGGACTGTGATGCTATTTACTTCTGGAAACAACATTTTTTTGCATTCTTTTCCTGTTATCTCTGTAAAGCTGCTTTGAAACAATCTGTATTGTAAAAAGTGCTATATAAATAAATGTGACTTGACTTGATATTAATGGTGTACTTCTTGGCATGAGTTTAGTGCGCCTCATTGTGCAAACTGAAACCTCAGTGCCTGTTGCCACCAAGTCTTGCTGTAGGTCTTTTGCAATCACTCTATTTTTTTTTTTTTACCTGCCTTCTCAGAAATCTGATTGCAGCCATTGACAGCTTCCATGACTATGCTTCCAACTGTTTCTCTAGGAACATTTAGTGCCTTCACTATCTTTTTGTATCATGTTCCTTGTTTGTGAAGGGTGATGATATCTTCTCTTAACTTTTTGGAACATTCTTTTGACATTCTTTGACTTTGAATTTCTAACATGCAGTCAAACGTGATACTCAATAAACCCGGCCAGTTTAGATATTTCTTGTGTTCTAGCTCAAGCACACCTGGTGCAACTAATGCAGCCCTTAATTTGTTGCATCAGGTGTGCTTGAGAATTTTAAGACTCCAGAAGTCATTAAAAGTTGCATTTTGAGTTGAATTTGGGGAAACTACTTGAAACATTTGTTGTGTTGAGCTATTTTCAATTACTTTTGTTTGATTTGTTCATTGCAAACAGCTGAAAGACTACATTTTGCCAATAAACCTGATTTGCAGTAGGGGTTGAATAATTTTTATTACAACTGTATAGGTTCACTTTTTACAAGAACCAACAAAAACTGCGAGTTACAATACAAATATGTATGTTTTAAATTCTTAAACTTGTAAACTTATGTCCACAAAAATGTTGGAAATCTACTGCACATTGCATTTCAAAATGCATGTTAAACTCACAGCGATATACTGTGAACGAACTGCTTTGAGAAAACACTATCGAAAGTTACACAGTGCCGCTCTTCACTCTGAAACATGCAGCGCAGCAGACTATATACTTCCCTAATTAAATTGCAGCCTTTGATTTGATGTATCACTATTTCCATTTATTGTGCAGCCTAATTTGTTTATATTATTATTACATTAAATTTAATTATTAGCTTTTCATCAACTCCTGCAGTTCTGTCGTAAGCCCACATGGGTTTGTATAAAAAAATTAAATAAAATAAAAAAGTGGTCTTAAAGTATACACAAACCATTTACCCGAAAAGAGATTTCCAAGTTCTCTCCACCCCATATATCCATGCCACGGTCATACTGGCCAAGCTCATAAAAATAATTCCTGTCCATGGCGAACAGTCCACCTGCCATTGTGGGAGACCTGCAGAAACATGACTGGAGTCAAATCTCAGTGTACCACAGTGGGCTTGTGTGCACTACCAGCAAATGTGTGGACAAACTGAACTGCATTTGTTTCACATGACCTCTTTTGATCTAAAAACATATGCTAGACAAATATACATTTTACCTATGTACAAGTTTATTTTTTACAAAACTATACTTTTTTGATTTATATATTTTGGTCACTACATATTTTCCAATACTTTCATTTGACTTCTTTATTATTCTAGAATTCACAAAATAGTAATAAAAAAAGAATGAGTAGATGTGTCCAAACATTTGACTGGTAAATGTGAATGTAAGTGGAAAAAGGGCTTAGAGTAACACAGACAACTCTATAGTTCAAACTCTGTCTGGGGAGATTGATTTTAAACAGGACAGTCTGTGAAGGTTAAAGTGTCAGCCCTCATCCCAATCCATAACAGCTGCTTCAGGGACAGGACATGCAGTATTACACAGGGGATCGCAGCATGACCATAATTACATCCATTTCAAAGTATTTTACGTCACAAAACGGTATCACAATTATGCAAATAATTATTACAAATAATACTAATAAAACTATTAATACAATTTTCATACAAATAAAACTATATTATTATTACTTCATCTCATTTGGCTATTTTCTCTTTTTATTTGGTATAAAATACAGTGGTCAACATATGAAGTGGATCAAAAAAGTTAATCAAAGTTGTCCTAAGACAAGACCGGGTATTGTTCAAAATTCATAACTTTGATGAAAGGTTTTGATCCACTTCAAATGTTGACTACTGTATGTATTTGATATTATAAAATATTCCGAAAGGCGAGCATGTGAGTTTGCATTCCAGCATAATGTAACACACTGGTAATACCTGATGGCTCCATCAGGGCTGTTGAGTTCAGACATGGGTACTGGGTCCCATTTAAAGTGCAAGCCCCAGTTGAATCCCCCTCTAACGATAGGAGAGGGACTGTATACTAGTGTGTCTGCGCTGATGATGTCAATGACAGGACACACCACAGTCTTTCTGTTCTCTTTAATGGGTGTGAGCAGAGGCTGGAGCCATGCCTCATTCACCTCACAGTGACTGTCCAGAAACACCAACACCTCACCTGAAAGATAGACAGATGAAGACAGCCTTACGGAAGGATTGAAAAGATAACTACAGCTTTAAAGGGTAACTCTCGCCAAAATGCAACCTAGGGTCTTTTTAATGTCAAAATGCCGGCGGACACAGAGACAGTGAGTTGTTCAAAATCTTTCTTTTTAGTAAACTCTGTGTATACAAACAATGTTCTCAATGCTCGAGTTCATGTGAAGAGCCCCTGGTGATACTTTGAGCAAAGTTTCATGTTGTGTCGAGCCTTCTTAGTGTTTTAAAAATAGACATTTTTGATGCTATCATAGAAGTGCCCAAGCAGTCCCATTCAAAAGGCAATTTGACCGAAAACGAAAATACGGTCAAACTTAAAAGTGGTGTTTCCATTCTAATTATGCTTTTAAACAAAAGTTCGCCTCAGGTAGATTAACAAAAAGACCCTAGGTTGCATTTTGTAACCATTTAATAATTCACAGGAAAACAAATATTCAGTTTGAATGGTTGTGAATGGTTGCGAGGTGAGTGTAGTACAGGGGTAATACAGGGGTGCCCGATCCTGCTCCTGGAGGGCTAACGTCCACCTGAAACAGCTAATCAAGGAGTGCTAAAACCTTCCAGGCAGGTGTGTTGGAGTTAAACTCAGCTGGACGTTGGACCTCCTGGAGCAGGATTGGACATCTCTGGTGTAGTGTGTAAACAGCCTACAATGCAAAAAAAAATAGTTTATGGACTAAACCTAGGGTAAATGAATGGGGGTTTAAAGTCTAACCTGTAGCATGAGATGCCCCAATCATCCTCCCACGGATCAGCCCCTCCCTTCGCTCATTACGAACCAGCTTCACATTCTTCTGCAGATGCTGCTGAATGTAAGAATCCAAATCTTCCTTAAGATCATCTGTCAGACATACAGTGACAACTGATAAGTAAGACAGCCAGCTCAGAGTTACTCCATTTTTTACACTTCGCGCAAACACTTTGTCTTCCTTCAAATGTTAATGGTTAAATCCAGGAGATCTGAAAGCTTGTCTCATGGATTTCCACTTGTCGTAAGACAATTATAGAATTTTGATGGGTTTTTAGACAGTATAACATGTCTAGAAGAGGATTTGTTGACCAAATGATTCAGTTCACATGCACGCAGACCTAATATCTGGTTCATGATATGCCAATATTGTGATTTGTCATGTTTAAAGTGCATTTAAACGGTGATATGTTAAGTTATTTTACTCAGTTGTTTCTCTCCAGTGCTTTGCACAGTTATACTCTTTTCTTGGACAGTTAATTGAGTACTGGCCTACTGCTATACTCCTTCAGTAGTTAATCTATTTTTCCCAATACAATATTCATATGAAAAATCAAGCTAGAATATTGATTCTTAGAACGAGAATATGTGTTTTTTTTTCCCAAGTTTTTAGCTTTGCAACATGTAAACGTCAATGAGTCCTAGTCTCTTGTGTGAGGAGATCACTAGAGCTAGTTGAGTCTCTTGACAGCAAGGTAGCTCACTACGGTTCAGGACAGAATTAGTATGTCAATCATTATCTTGCTTCAGTGGACCAAAACCAGATTAAAAAAGACATGTTTGGAGAAGTAAGGCAGCTTGCCCAGTTCACTGTGGTCGTCCACCAGTATGATCTCATGGAGCAGGTAGTTTGGTGTGCGATCCAGCACACTGTGAACAGTCCTCAGGAGGGCAGATAATGCCTCATTGAAGAAACAGATCACTATGCTGGCCGCAGGCAAAGCCACGGGATAGATCCTGTCTCTGCACCTGTTGGGAATAGTGATGATTTACAGCAGAATCAGGCCAAAAAGCACACTCCTTGACCTCCATTTACACAACATGGCATGTTTTCTTACAAACCTTATGTGCACCTTGACCTCATAAAATGTTCCATAAACAATGGTTCACCCAAACATTTAAATTTTGTAATTATTTACTCACTATCGTTCTAAACCTACAGTATTTTCTTCTTCTTCTGAGAAACACAAATGGAATATTTTTTAAGTATATTTTTATTTACATGACTCTTTTTCATACAATCAGATCAAAGTGACCAAATCTGTCAAACTTCATACAAAATGTAAGTCATCAACTGAAAATTGTGCCCTCAAATGTCCATTTTGTGTATGTAAACAACTGTGAGTAACAATGCCTAATGACATTTCAAAGATACATCTTTTCAGTGGATAACTTAAATTTTGGTCTGTTTCCCTCACAAAGCTATTGTATGAATTGGAAAATACTGATGTTTTCACATGGTCAATACATATGTTGTGTAAAAGGCTGAGTGAATATTCTTTAAAAATAGTCCGTTTGTGTTCAAAGAGAACAACATGAAGGGTGAGTAAATAATTGCTTTTATTCCTTTTGGGTGAACTATTCCCTTAACTGAACATTAACTCAATTACTTTAAAGTTTTAGGTTTATAGCAAGTTAAAAAGTCAGCATGAAATGGAAATTAAGATGGTATTTCTTCCCTACTGTGACATATCCGAGTGAAACGGCTTCTCAAACTAGACAAAAATTCAGAGTGGGACTTGATTTTGTCCATTGATTGGATTGCTGTCATTTATTAACTGCTCTTCCCTTGCTGGGAAGGTGGGATTATTGCTCAGCCCTCGTGCCGGCTCACACATCATCAGAAAAGAAGGGGAGGGGAAGTTAATGTTTTTTAATTAAATATTACGAAGGCACATGACTTTTTAAAAAAAATGACTTGTGGATAAATAATATATAATAAACACTGCAATATGCTATAAAAATTAAGAAACTTCAATTCTGATTTCATGGTGACTTCTAGCGAATGATTCAAGAGAGATAATGATTAAGCAAGTGGTTAGTACACAGATAGATGCTCGTACTTGTCATTCCTAGTGTCAGGGACGTTTCTGTGGTGTCCAAGGCGGTTACTGATGAGTACATTGAAGGCGTGCTTATGATATCCCATATCTCGTACCTCTTGATCCTGCTTGTTAAAAATCATTCCTGAAATCAGAGATCATAACACATGTAGTAAACAGCACATTCCGGGGCCCCTCTCTGACTGATCACAGTAGAAAGGTTGGCTATATTTTGATTGGATTTTGGTGGACTAGCACAAACAGTTGTCCAACACCATCAGATAAAGATAATAGGACAACTGACAGACACCTCTAAAGCCCTATTCGGACGGGACAGGTTTAATATGGAGAGGTGGGGTAAAGTAATAATTACCAAAGCTTCTCTGTGATTTTAGTCCTGTCCGAATGTGCCATCCCAGTAATCATTACGGACAATGTCAGTAAAGATTACGGCAACTTTTACCTTCTGTAAAAAGGTCCGGAAAAATTACCTCAGGTAATACTATTCCCATGCGAATAGACCCGCTGTAAATATGTACATAAATATTCTGTCATTCCCTGTTTAAAAGTAGTTTCCCGCGGGTTTTCAATTATGGAGATGCTTGAAAAAGAATTCAGTTGCGTTCTAGATGCTGGGACAAGTCTGTGGCAAAACTCTAATGTTTTTTACACATACCATTCAGATCAAAAATAAGATTGAAAGCACTTGTTAGAGGCACGAAACATCTTTTAGCATTAGGTAAGTGCCTATTACCAACATCGTTCGACCGGACATAACTGTTTTCTATAAATAAATATAGGTTATATGTGTTTGCGCACGTGATATCAGGAAGCAACGTAATACACACATGACGACAGGAGGGTGACGGCGATGCACAAACCGAGTTACCCCTCCCACTTCTGATAGTTTTAATGAGCTATCTTATCCCGTTCGAATTGGCAATTAACATTAGAGACATCCTGTGGTAAAATTACATTACTCTAACTACCCTTGTAAAGTTAATCTTGTCCGAATAGGACTTTAGAAGGCAAGAAGACGACCCCTAGTACCAAGCCCAGGAAGGACAGGACTTCTCATTGTCTTCTCAAAGTCTACAAGCAGTTTTTGCCCTTCACCCATTTTGAGACTAATTCCTAAGGTTTAGACCTGGACCGGCACAAAAATTCCTTTGAACCACTTGGATGCAGCAGCAGTGGCCGAAACAAAGAAAGGCAACAAGAATCCATCCAAATCTATTCATAACTATGTTTG
Organism: Scardinius erythrophthalmus; assembly: GCF_964197995.2. Taxonomy (NCBI): domain Eukaryota; kingdom Metazoa; phylum Chordata; class Actinopteri; order Cypriniformes; family Leuciscidae; genus Scardinius; species Scardinius erythrophthalmus. The sequence continues at coordinate 9,057,114 of NC_138242.1, forward strand.
GAAACCATTAAAAGCCCCTATTATTGTTTTTTGAATATTTCCTGCAGTGTAATATAGCTGTGTGTGAATGTAAACGTTCTGCAAAGTTTTAAAGTCGAAAGTGCACGATAAATAAAGTTATAGTCTCCCCCAAAAAAAAAAAAAACTATATGGTAAAGAACTGCATATACGAGTCAAATCCTACTGCGTGACGGTTCTAAGTCACTAAAACACATTTGCATAATGACTTTCTTATGTTGTACATTGTCCGCCCGCAAACAACTTGACCAGCCCTCAAACATCACTTTACTGACGACTGCTTCTCAAATCTCAGTTTTGAGAAGTAGTTCAATGTGGGATTTGCAAAATGCTTGCTCTTGAAAGATGGGTCAGTAGCCAGTTTATTAGGACCAGCTTGCTCCTCAGAATCACAACCTGTAAGTATAATTAATTAATGATGTGTATATGTTCTACCTGGTGTTCAAAATACATTTTTTTGTGTTTTATATTGTGTAGGTCTCCAGCTAACCAGCAAACTCACCTTATTACAGTCTTACATACTTTTCTATCAGCTGTGGGCCACTATTGCCTAAAACTTTGTCTATTAATGTAGATTGTCTGTCTTTCTAGGCTAATACTTTAAGTAAAGATAAAGGATGGAGCAAGATTTGTTTTTACAAACAATTATGTTAATATCCGTCATTCACATTAGAGCTTGGCTAACATATGTGCTGTTATTGATAGGTCGGGTTCGGATTGAATAACTAGTTCTTCCAATGTTTCTTCATCAGACTCAAAAATTGATATGTTAAAATCTACGTCATCGTTACTGTCCATACAGTTTGTACAATCACTGAGCTTTAGGAAGTGTGATGGATTTTAATTAATCAACTTTAATTAATCAACTAACATTTGTTTTTCTTGCAGGAACAACATTCATATGCTTTTAATGTTTCCAAACTCTTTGGGGAAAACTTGTGACTGAGTAAGTGTGTGTGTGTGTGTGTGTGTATAAATAACAGAAAGGGGAAGTGAAACTAGACAGATAGTCTGGTAGGAAGGTAAGGTTTTAACCTGCACCCGAAAGGTATATTTTTTTAACCTATTTTTTTGTAATCTCTAAGGTGTCTAGTAAAAGAATTTTGATGTTCCCCACGCAAATTATTGTCCCATATGTGATTTTTTGTATCATCTTTTGTGTCCGTGCTTGATTTTCGGCTGTGAAAAATGAAAACTTTAAATCTACAGGGTGGGCCATTTATATGGATACACCATAATAACATGGGAATGGTTGGTGATATTAAAGTCCTGTTTGTGGCACATTAGTATATGTGAGGGGGCAAACTCCTCAAGATGGGTGGTGACCATGGTGGCCATTTAGAAGTCGGCCATCTTGGATACAACTTTTGTTTTTTCAATAGGAAGTGGGCCATGTGACACATCAAACTTATTGGTAATGTCACAAGAAAAACAATGGTGTGCTTGGTTTCAACGTAACTTTATTCGTTCATGAGTTATTTACAAGTTTCTGACCACTTATAAAATGTGTTCAATGTGCTGCCCATTGTGTTGGATTGTCAATGCAACCCTGTTCTCCCACTCTTCACACACTGATAGCAACACCGCAGGAGAAATGCCAGCACAGGCATCCAGTATCCGTAGTTTCAGGTGCTGCACATCTCGTATCTTCACACCATAGACAATTGCCTTCAGATGACCCCAAAGATAAAAGTCTAAGGGGGTCAGATCGGGAGACCTTGGGGGCCATTCAGTGTGTGAAGAGTGAGAGAACAGGGTTGCACTGACAATCCAACACAATGGGCAGCACATTGAACACATTTTATAAGTGGTCAGAAACTTGTAAATAACTCATGAACGAATAAAGTTACGTTGAAACCAAGCACACCATTGTTTTTCTTGTGACATTACCAATAAGTTTGATGTGTCACATGGCCCTCTTCCTATTGAAAAAACAAAAGTTGTATCCAAGATGGCCGACTTCTAAATGGCCACCATGGTCACCACCCATCTTGAGGAGTTTGCCCCCTCACATATACTAATGTGCCACAAACAGGACTTTAATATCACCAACCATTCCCATGTTATTACGGTGTATCCATATAAATGGCCCACCCTGTACATAGAATTTGAACAATACATCCTACAGACACAATCCACCCCATTTTTTCTTCGTCTTTGCATGAGGAATTGATAGATATGAGGATTGTCATGATTAGATGATGTATAGCGCATTAAAACTCAAATAAACGCAAAAAAATGTAAAAAATCGGTGACATTGGATCACTGGAACTCCTCCCCTATGGACCCTATTGATATATGTTTTCTAAATTTGTATTTTTATAGTCTTTATGATGTCTAATAAGCAAATGTTGATGATCCCTACTTGAAATATTGTCACATGTTGGTCCAAATGAACATCTCCCATAATAAGGAGTTACTATTCAAACCGTTATATTGGTATTATATTAAACAAAACAGAAAACCACTCATATAGTCAAATATGTGTATATATAGGGTATAACAAATCCCCATTAGAATAAACTGAAATAGAAAAAAGTGATTCTAATCAAAGGTCAAAAGATGGAGCAAGATTTGTTTTTACAAACAATTATGTTAATATCCATCATTCACATTAGAGCTTGGCTAACGTATGCGCTGTTATTGATAGGTCGGGTTCGGATTGAATAACTAGTTCTTCCAATGTTTCATCATCAGACTCACACTGAAATTGATATGTTAAAATCTACGTCATCGTTACTGTCCATACAGTTTGTACAATCACTGAGCTTTAGGAAGTGTGATGGATTTTAATTAATCAACTTTAATTAATCAACTAACATATTTTTTTCTTGCAGGAACAACATTCATATACTTTTAATGTTTCCAAACTCTTTGGGGAAAACATGTGACTGAGTAAGTGTGTGTGTGTGTGTATAAATAACAGAAAGGGGAAGTGAAACTAGACAGATGACTAGTTCTCAAACCTTGTGATAAGTAATCACAAAATCAGTGTTTGCTTGTGCCAGTGGTTGGAGCTTTTGAACCAACTGAACCAATCATATTGAAGGTAACATGTTAGTCTTATTTGTTTTCTCAATTCTATAAAAACTGTTGTATCCGTATTTTCTGGTGGGATTCTCAATGGAATTTGTCTGAGATCCTCCGGCCTTGCTACTTGGGAGAGATTCCCTGAGAACTGCTCCGGAAGATCTCCTGGCCGTGATTAAAGCACTTAAAGGACATTTGCAGGTCTGTTTGTCGATTTATTCCTGCGCAGGAAGCTAGTTTAGGGGAACAAGTTAGTTACAGTAGGTGACTATTATTGAATGGGGACGTCGATTTGTAGACGAGACCCAGATAGACTAAACGTCGACAGTAGACGAGACCCAGATAGTTAGGTTTAGGAAAAAAATCCACTACAGAAGCCACCGGACGCAGCTGAAGTTTATGGTAAAGAGCATTTTGTTTCCAACACCCGCTTGGGCCATCTGGCCAATCAGAGCAGAGTAGGCTCGTGGAAAGGAGAGATTTAGAGAGACTGATTCAAAAATGTATATTATGAGATAATTAAAATGTTTATTGACCTTTGATGAATGTAAACCTGTTGTAGGAACTGGAATAGCCTACCAGTATCGATCTGATCGGTGCCATCATTCTCCATTTTCAAATCAAATCTTAAAGGGCACCTATTATGCAAAATTCACTTTTACATGGTGTTTGAACATAAATGTGTGATGGCAATGTGTGTACACAACCACCCTACAATGATAAAAATAAAAATAAATGACAGTTTTTTTTAAATTCCCATAAAGCATAAGCACTGTCTCAGGACAACCTGTTCTCAGATTCTGGGCAATGTGACGTACTTTTGCACAAGCCCCTCCCACGACTGTTGACGGACACTGCCGTATTAGCATAGACCCGCCCTAAGTGGGTTTTCATGTCGGAGCAGCTGTAGACAGGAATGTCTCCTAAGTGATTGAGGTGTTTTGTTATGATGTAAGAATGAACATAGGAGTTGTCATTTACTCTCGTTGTTCCTCGAGGAAGGATCTGTACCAACTGTTCATGATCCAGCTTACAGTCTCTGAAACGATAAGCCTAACGTTACTGATCACGGGAGAAATGAAAGTGAGAGCGTGCACTTTATTACAGTATTATTTAACCAACCTCTTTCCAGAGAACTTGGCATTGTTGTATATTATCAGACAGTATATGATTTTCAAATTTACATTAGATGTTATGTAACTGATGACCATTAATAACAAGTAATCACCCATTTATTTGTTTGTTTGAGGTATAATGAGGTTCTTCACCTCATTAGTTTCAGAGAAACAACAGTTTATCTTTCCATAAGATAACGTAACTTTGCCATAGCAACACCAAACTTAATCACTTGTATTTTATGCATCTTATGCACTTTATTCCTTTATTCATTTAGTAGTTGTGTTGATTACTCTTGTTCATCTTTTTGTTAATAAAATGTATTTTATTACATTTGTGTCTTCCTTGTGTTGATAATACAGTAAGAGACTCTTTATTTGTTTAAAAATATTTGATTGCTCTTTATTGTCAAGGTGAAATTCCTGGCTGGTGCCCCGTAATAAGAGAAGAAAAGAGTCTTCTGACACATTGTAAAAAACAATAACTTAATACTCAGTGGCTGCTCATTAAGAGAAAGCTGCTTTTTCAGAGGATTTAGTGGAGTCCACAGTGGTGGATCGATTCAACTTCATAACAGTAGAAAATGTGTTGTCATGGCAACAAAATCTGTTCTCACTGGCTCCGACCATTCTCATAGGCTTACCATTTATCTGGCAGTAAGATTTCACCCAGCGATTTCTGCAGTGAATAGCCATTTGTAGTCAATTTACTAAAAACAAAAGTAATAGGTGTCAAATTTTCATTCCTGTTATTGAAGAAACCTTTTTCAAGCCATTCCAGACTTTTCTAATTAACTGAAATAAACTGTCAACACAATTTATTCTAGAAAGCACATGGTGAGACGTCAGCTTGACACTCTGGTAGAGTTCAATACCATAAATGAGCAGCACTGGCTCTCTTTCTCACTCACTGGTTACATTTACATGCACACCTTTTGTTTCAATCGGAATTGTAATTCATTCCGATTGATGACTCTGAACATATTTTACACGTAGTTAACGATAAATAAAGTGATATGTCACAAGCTTCTAATCAGAATACATTTTTTTGACATGCACACACTTTACGAATATACAGAGTTTCCCGCTGTTTGTGCATACTATTCTCCCAAGAGCAGACTTAATATTGATTAATATTTCCTTCTGATTAGGAGACGACGAGCACATGAAGCGTTATGCCGTGCTGCTTATATTTATCAAACAGTAAAAACGGCACTTTCTCTTCCAAAATAAAGTGTCTGTGGATGAGAGTATGAAGTGAGGACTGAAGGAAAGTTATTTTAACAACAACAACAGCTCGTTTCGCTCGTCATACTTCATTACCCCATTTCTACGTCATTGCACATGCACAGTCCTTTCCAGTTTTGGTTTTCAATTTGATCAAGTGTTATGTTCTCTCGACCGGATTAGAAAAGGAATAAATGACCCCTTTCAATACGATCGAGCTCAATCGGATTGATTAAGGTGTTTACATGAAGCCTTTTCAGGCCGATTAAGCCGTTAATCCAATTACTAATGGATTATTTGGTTGCATGTAAACATAGCCACTGACAGTAATGCTGGCAGCTTTAGACCAGTGCGTCGCAAACTGTGTTCATTTTGCCAGATTGCAAAGATTAAGTAAAACACCAGGTAGAAAATGTATCCTTAACAGAAAAGCTCTGATTGGGGAATTTAAACTCTTGACATCTGGCAACCGCAAGCATGAACGCTCATAGTAGAGGCTTGTACTCCTTTTTCCAACAAAAAATTTCATTATTAGTTTTTTGTTTTTTTTTTAAGTTACAGTTTAGTCTCGTCTTTTTCATCAACGATATTGCATGCTGATATAGTCAGTTATCGTTTATTGACACTGTTGTCATCACGTCACTGTCATAGAAAAAAAAGCTTGTTGATGAACATTTTGTCATAGTTTTCGTTAACAAAATTAGTCGCAACCAAAAAAATAGGATAGCAGACAAAGGGCTCATAAAGAAGAAAACTCTTTCCACATCTTATGTTGTTTGTGTCCAAGCAAAGGCTGTGCGTCCAATCAAACTCTATTAGGCACAAATTCATCTTATTCTTGGTACAAGATGTATGACATGTCCTCATCCTTGAAAACCAGGACCAAAACTAAAGGTAAAATAAAATATTACCCAGACTTCATTAAATAGCCTACATGTTCATTTGCTGTGGCTGTTGTATATTATTTTTATACTTGAAACATCCACTAACCCAGCTCTGGAGAGAGGTCCGGTTTGACAGCCTCCATTGCATGGCCTTTGCGCACGTGACTGCCATCTCTATGCTGGACCGCTGGGCCACGGGTGAAACGAGGTTGGAAACGGCGCTGCCCCTGGACGGGCACATTTCTGAAAGACAAGCTGCTTTCCTGGCTGAGGTTGAAATACAGGAAGAGAAGAATCGACCAGGTCATGGAGGTGAAGAGGCAACCATAGCAAAAGTAGCGCAGAGTGACGCTGCCCATGGTAACGCTAGCCTCCTCGGCTGGCCATTATCAGGCCCCTGAAAGTCAAACATTAGGAGTTACGAACTTAGGGTTTAACATGTGAAATCCTGTTTGGATACCAGATGGTTTGGACATATATATGGTGTCAAAATCAGGGGTCAATAAGATCTTTTTATATGTTTTTGAAAGAATGCTCACCAAGGCTGAATTTCTTTTATCAAAAATACAGTGATATTGTGAAAAATGTATTTCTAAAATAAATATTCATTTTAAACATTAACTTAATAAATTTTAAAATGTAGGCTGAATGTTGTTAAGCAGCCATTACTCCAGTCTTCATCTTATTATCAGAGCTGAAAGCGGGATTCTTTGATGATTATAAAGTTTAACAGAACAGCTATTATTTGAAATAGAAATCTTCTGAAGCACTATAAATGTCGTCACTTGTGATCAATTTAATGTGTCCTTGACGATTTGTATGAATTAAAGGTATGAAATGAAAAGAATTAATTTCTTTAAAAAACAAAAAAACAACTGTAATGTAGCCTATATGTGAGAGCAATGTTGAAATTAGTAATGCGAACAAACAACCCAGACATTTAGTTATAATGAGAATTGGACCCTAACTTAAAATTTGACTGGGATTCATCATTCATTATAAATAGTCTGATTTTAAGCTTGTTATTTCAACCAGCAAGGTTAAGTAAAAAGAGAAAATAATGAAATGAGATGAAGTATCATTCTTTTGTAAAACATTTAATTCACTGGATTATCCAATATTGAGCATTACCACATGGTCAATTAATATATTTATCCTAAAAGCCTAAACCATCAAGTGTCATTTATAGAGATCCTGCTGGCAAGCGACACAAGCCAGACTCTCATCTAAATACATGCTTACGCCAGTAACACTGATGTCCTTAGTAACAAAAAATAATAATAAAATAAAAGTTGAGACAATGCTAATGAAAGCTGTTATATGGCACAAATGGCCTGCACGGCAAACAGGGTACTGACCTTGGTATTTCAAAAGCATTTATCAATCATTAACATGCACTTTGTACAACATTTTAAACAGTAATACGAAAAATAATTATCCATTTATAGTTGTGTTTAGTCTCATAGTATTGCATCAAAGGAAGGCAACGACACAGGTCGTTCTTTAAACCCGTCCAGACATCCAGCAGTCTCAGACAGTAACATGAGTACCCATCCAAAATGTGAAACCAGTTGATGCAATCATATGGAATTACAGCAGGTCTCTTGTGAATGTTTAATTCATGGTTGAGTCCTAAAGGCCAGTGCACTATATTAAATAATAATCTTGCTGTGTCATAACACCTGACATGACATAAACAGTTTCATTAAAAGAACTGCAGTACTTTTCTTTAGCTAGTTTAAGCTAACCAATGACAAGAGTGATGTGTTGGACAAGCCAAATAATAAGACAATATTTGGCCATTTTCAGAATCATCAGATAAAAGTGCATAGTTGACCAAATAACAGAAGATATGGGAAAGTTGTAGATGTCAGTTCCAAAATCTAAAGCTATAGTGCACTTTTTTCTATTCACAGAAGTACATTGTGTGTATAATTTGGTATTTTACAACCAGATGCAGTTTATTAATCTCTCCAAAACAGGACTAAGTCTGGTCTAAAAGCTAATGAGCAACAGCTCGGATGTGATTAATAAAGCTCAGGTAAAGGACGTTAAGGCATTTAGCTGGTGTATAGGCTACTAACGTAGACACGTAGTTCATAATCAAGCAAACACTGTTCTGTACGTAGTTATGACAGAGACAGAAATGAAACAATTCAGCTACAAGCTTAACAGCGAATCGTTTTTAAGGCTTTGACTATCTAGTGAGCTATCTATATACAACATTTCTGGGTAAGATATTACCTTTAATTATCACACATAATGCGTTAAAAAATCTGTTTGTGTCGAGTTGTCTAAATAGCACCGATAATGCCCCAAAATACTACAGACTCGGAACGCACCAAAATGCCTGCGGATTTGTAGCCTACAGCTCCTCTGACGCCCAAACGTGCTGTCTGTGTAGGGAACTCACTGGGTTTTCGGACACAGGCATTACGAGCTACGAGCTAACTCGATAGCTGCACCGAATAAACTATTTAAATTGCTGTATTGCAACCTGGCAGTCATCTAACCCTATCAAAGACGTTTTTCTGGTAATAATGTCAGTGTGGTGCAGTGACTCACTCGCTGATGAAGTGGGCTTTCACAGATCCATTCCCCTCCTGCGCGGCGGCGCTACTGTCCGTTACTCGCGGGTGATGAGAAACAGCGCAGCCGCGCTGGACTGAGTCTGTTGCCTCCTGCTGACGGAGAGCAATATCGCACCACCTGCACAACGTTGACTGCTCGTTCTCTCTCAACATTAGTTTCCATTCACTTTGCGAATTTAACTTGATAGTGCAGTGCCCGTGCAAAATCTGTATTTGTGTGTGTGTGTGTTTTTAGTAATTGTTGGTTTGGTGTGTTTGAGTGCTCATTGTTACAATTACACAGCAAAAGTTCAGTGACATTTTTATTTGTGCATGGTAGAAAGCAAATACTGACATAATGACATACAATAAATATGGAAAACTCAACTTCATGGTTGCAAAACAATTTATAATGGTGATATTAGGTGACATGTATTTGGGTATCTGTGTACAATAGCAGGAGTTTAGATTAGATTAGATTAGATTTACATTAGTTTCAACTTTGTTGTCATTGTGCAGATTACAATTATAGAGACAATGAAAGGCAGTTAGCGTCAAACCAGAAGTGCAAAAATTCAGAAAAGTGCAATGTGTGAAGTATGTGTCAACAGTGCAGTGTAGACAGTATACAGTTAATAAAGTGGTATGGTGTACAGTAAGGATATGGAGATTTGCTGTCATGATTGGTAAGAGGAGAGTTAACCTCGTTTAAGCCTGCATAGCCTACATGAGCTATCCTGTTGAATAGGCAGGGCAACTATTTAACATAGCATATTCAACATCACATAGTTACAGGCTAACTTCAGTAATAACTTAGCATTGAGACCAGGGGCCTGTACCATGAAGGTAGCTGAACAAACTCGGGGTTACAGGATAAGTTTTGAGTTGACAAAACCAAACCGATGCGATCAGGCTTTATTGGTACCATGATGCAGCTCATCAACTTTCTCTGTCAACTCAGGCTTTGATCCTCAAGCTATGATTACTCCACGCGCGCGTGCACATAAAAGAGTGACGTCGACACTGAACAACCAATCGCGGGTCGCGATTTTTCCACGGAGGAGCAAGAGATAATCATTCATAATTACGATGAATTTAAATATGTATTTCAAGCTCGAAACAATACGGTCTCTGCTGCCAAAGCAAGAGAAGACTGTTGGAGAAAGATTGCTGATTGTTAATGTGTAAGTTAAACAAATACGTTCTATATTTATGTAAAATTATGTATGTGTAGCCTATACGTGTAATATAGCCTATAGCCTATTTTCATAATATATAAAAATGTGCATGTACCGGTACTAAGAAAAATTAATATTCATTGATTTTTAGATGCAACCCCAACTCCAAATGTTCTTGGCAGCAGATAAAGACAAAATATAAAAATATAATTCAAAGTGGTGAGTATTTACCACAACCTTTTATTATTTTTGTGAACATTTTATCACAAACACTTGTTTGCAGAAAACAGAAATAAAGAATTAAATTCAGAAAACCAGAATACACTGTGGCAGAGTATTGGCTCTAAGTAGGCAATAAGGGACGGACGATTATGGATGTGATTACAGGTGCTGTACAATCTGACCCTGGTGCTGGCTCCTCTAAGCAAGTAACACTGGGTACGTGTGCAATACATTACTACTTTTTTAAGTTTTAAATATGGCTGACTGTATGTTCTGCAGTAGAGGGAAATACAGTGTCCCTGTTGAAGCCAACACACACACACACACACACACACACACACACACACACACACACACACACACACACACACACACACACACACACACACACACACACACACACACACACACACACACACACACACACACACACACACAGTCTCCCACACAGAGGTCAGTGTGCAGCAGACAGAACACCAAACATAACCTGCTTTACAACAGTTATGCTTTACATTGGCCTATTTTTATTTATTAGGGTGGAGGAAATGAAGACACTCTGTCTGTGTGTTCTCAGACAGTTGCTGATGTGAATGCACTGGGCTTTTTATTATGGAAAACATTTGAATGTGTGGCATAAAGGGACTGGCCCTTACACATCTCTTTTATTGTAGGATTTTTCACAACCTGCCCCAGAAACTGAAGCCTCTACCTCAATGGGCTTCAGAAGAAATGTGTAAGGATTTAAAACCCTTGACATAAATTACAGTCAGTCCTGTGTTTGTAGGAAGTCAAGAAACTTTTTGTGATTTTGATGAGCCTCCAGAAAACTTGTAATGATAATGTTTGTGGTGGAATTATGTTTCAGGTGGAAACAGACTCAGTCAGGGCCCTGTACAAAAGGAGACTCGAACTAGACTGCACACTAAAGGAGCTGACTGTGAGCTGAGGAGGCTCCAAACAAAATCAAACAGCTGGATAAAACTGATCTCAGTATGTGTATATATATATATATATATATATATATATATATATATATATATATATATATATATATATATATATATATATATATATATATATATATATATATATATTAGTATAACTTATTTAACCAAGTAACACTTTAGTATGAATATTTATTAATGCAACTTTCTCTTGCTCTCTTTCTCCCTCCCATCCCACAAAACCAATAAAACTTTTATTAAGTGTAATATTGTATGGTGATTGCATCTACATCTGCACCAGCTGGGTGGTCAAGTGTGATCGGGTCAGTGTCATCGGGGAGAAGCTGGTTTTGTGGTGTTTCTCGCTCCTTTCTACTGGTGGCTATATTGTGCAGAATGGCACATGCAGCCACTATCTGTGATGCCCGCTCTGGTGACTCTTAAGGGCCGAACACCATTGAAACGTGCATTTAGGATGCCAAAGGTCATCTCTATCTTCACTCTGGTTTTACTGACGGCCACATTGAAGCGGTGCTGTGGCCCTGTCTGAGGGTCATGATAGGGGGTTATTGTGTATAGGTTTTTCTAGCTCAGTTCAAATTAACAATGTTTTGTATTGTACCAAATTTAACTTGCTTCCCTCAAAGTGCTGACACAACACAGACTCACCGAAAATTCGTGAGACAAGCATTGGAGCCAGGCCATTTGGCATCCAAACTTGATCATATATGTTCATGACCACAAGTCAGACTGCAGATGAAATGTTTAGTAAATCATTGTTATATCTGTTAATGTTACTATTAATTTAAAGATTCATCTCACAGAAAATAATCATCTCACATATTCACATCATCTCTACCTGAACATTATGGCTGTGATAGGACTTCCTATTAACATAATCTGCCTCATGTTCCCCTAGAGCAGTGGAGATTGGAGCAATAGACTGCATACATGCAATGACTTGGGAATCCTATCAAAAGATTAACAGAAGTTTAATAAAAAAAAAATTTCAAAATAATTCTTAACATATATTATATTGTATATACTTGTGAAATTTGCTTTAAAAAAAAGTGTTCATGTGATGTCACCCTATCAATATATCTTACTGGCAATTTTATAAAAGCCCTCTTTTATGGACATGCATGTCAATAAATGTCCGCGGAGCACTATTAATGAAACTTTTCATGTACTCCTGCAGAGCGAGGACCTCCTTACAAATGGTTTGACATTCCGTGTTTTCCCCTAGCTTCTGTGCGTCACCCACCGTGCAAGAATGTACCACTTGCAAAAAAAAAAAAAAAAAACGCAACGCAATATTTGCGGAACAGTAGTGCATGAATTCGACGTGTTAAATTCTTTATGTGCGGCTCAAGAGGTTCTCAAAGATAAGACATTCCTTCCGCGGAAAATCTGTATCTTTCATACAAGTAACTTTTAGGAAAGGCAAGGGGATTTTGTCTGACTAAAAATTCTTTCTAGTGCTCGTCAAACAATTTGCGCTGAGATGTCCACCGGATTTGGAAGAAAAGGTGAAGTCATTGCAACAGACACTTGGAATAAGTTACGTCACCTATATGTTTCTTTGCTCTCAGCTGATTGGTCAAACTTCAGTCTGAGATCTTGAATCCAGAACATAACCTGCCCCGGAGCAGGTTAGCCGTGCAGCGTAAGATACCATGGCAACGAACACAGATTAAAGCCGAGCTACTTTCATAGTACCTAAAACCCAGGGTTGGCGGAAACTAAGCTGAAACATAGCTGGCTAGCCACCTAATCCGGCTTCATGGTACAGGCCCCAGGCTATGCTTGAGCAAACAGTTTGTGAATAGGCTACTACAAATGATGGCGTGAAAGACTGTGAATGCATTGAATAGGATATGTTTAGTTGGTGAATAGCATAGGCTACTAGGGTAATGGCCAGCGGCAACAGCTGCAAAAGCCAATGTGTGCTTCTTTTACCAATATATTTACCGATATCTTTTGCATTTCTAATCCAAACAACGTCAAACTTGGCACTGCGCTTACTCGTGCCCGTGGCAAGACACCTGCCAAGTTTGAAGTCTATCGGACTAATGGTTCGAGAGATATGCGAATAAAAGACACACACAGACAGACAGACAGAAAGACGTTCCTATAATTTAGAATTAATTTCCATACAGTGAGTCGAAGAGAACAAAATCGTCACTTCCTGATAAACTGGCGCTAAATATCACTAAGAAAAGTAGGAGAAGCGCAGACAAAACACAAATGCAGTTCGGAGGCAGATGCTGCTGTTTGTGAACGCAGTCGTGTAATGAACTGTTAGCAGAACTTCCCAGAGACCATGTGTCCGACTGCTCATCTCCACTCACTAGAAAAAAAATTACAGAACAGAGAATCTTTTGAATTTGTTTTAGAGCAAAATTATGACACTTACCATATGACCTACTGTACAAAAAAAGTTTATGAAACAGATTAATTGTATGTCCAGAGTGTCATTAAAATGTGTTGCTATAATCAAAGGTTAGTCTGTTCTTGTTTTTCAGTCATGCTGTAATTAGCTCCACATTTTATAAAATGCCTGTGGCAACAGGGTTGCACATAAAATGTAGAACATTAAAGGCTATCTATTACATTGGATTTGTGCATCTAATATTTTAAAGAAAGTCAAGGGTCACCCAAGTGTAACATATTCATGTAAGGTGCCAACTAAACCAAAAGACACTCCCAGTTTGAGTGAAATTTGACCTGATCTTGACAGTGATCTGAATTAAGTAGAACTTTCCAGAGATCATGAATCATACCCCCCATCTTCAATGATTAGTATAATGTGGGCAAAGAGAAGATTAGTAGAACATTTACATTTAAGAATTTGAAAGACCCATCACAACTCAGATGGCATTCAAGGTACAAGGTATTTTATAATTTCAAGTGGGAATAATTCATTCTGAAATAGTCAAACTTATTTTATTTTGTATGTTCTTACGAGTGGTTGTGAATGCAAGCACTTTATAAGTGCAGAGAGCTCCCCTGACCACTTCAGTGAAAAAGCAATTTTCCCTATAAGAGGAAGCACAGACGAAGAGTGTCTTTCCGTCTGTGTGTTCCTGGGTGCGATCGATATCTCTCGTCCTCAGATGGACATGATATCTGCCTTACGTGTTTGGGTCGTGCCCATGCAGGCTGAGACAGCATTTGTGGATGGTTCATGTTTTCATTGTGAAAACACTCTCTTTTCAGGTCAGAGAGAGAGTCACTTTAGTTGTTCCTCATCCCTGTCCTTCTGCTATGCATAAGGCCGTGGTGGCAAACTCTGAGGAGCAACAGTGGGAGCGTTTCCACATGGTCAATCCCCACGGGCCTCCCATTCCTTGTCATATTGCACCCAGTCAAGTTCCTGGATGAGTTAGGCAGTTCATTTCTCATTCGGGGCTACAGATGAGAATGAATTATCGACTGCAGCATCGGAGGACGGGCTTATGCTTTCCGACACTGAGGACTTGGCTGGACTCCCACCTTTGGGTGCGGTAGCTCAGTCTGAGTTTGACTTTGAGTTGACAGCCATGCTTGCCCAGGCTGGAATGGAATCCTCCACCCTGTCCTGATAACGCTATCGGCTGGATGATTGGTATCTAAACTCGAAGCGCAACTCACAGCCATTCCCAACCCCCAGTGCCTTTCTTTCAGGAAGTGCATGAGAGCTGACAAAGTCATGGAAGGCACCTTTTACTGCCCATCCCGCTTTGCAAGCTCTTCCACCCTCACTACCCTCAACGATGGGGCAGCCAGGCCCAAGGGGTACACCGGGTGCCGAGTGCAATGGCAATGAGTTTATGCCCGCAAAACGCTACCACCTGGTGGAATCATCCCAGACTCCTGCCCAGGGCATGCAAGTTTACTTTGTCTCTGACAGCGAAGGCTTGCCACTAGACAGGCTGCCTCAGCCCTGCATGCCATTAACCATCCACAGGTCCATCAGGCCAAGCCACTAAAAGATCTGCACGGGGGTAGTTCTAAGTCGGGATTGATGCAGAAACTGCATTAACCCGATGAATGGCCAGGACACGCTCTCGGCTCCTCAGCACAATCCTGAATGAGTGGATGCATGGCATCTCCTTTTATGCCCATATGTTTAGGGGAGTGGTGTATGCAAATTCCACTCGCCAAAACTCACTGGCCTTTTCTCAAACAATCAGAGGTGTTTGTGTCAGTACATCGACACAACATCTCGCTCCCTCCATCATGGAATGGAGGTTACAATAGTAACCATGATGTTTTTAGAGGTTTTGAGTGTTAATGGTAAACCTGCAGTCTGTGGTTGTCCTGATATAACAGTTTGGTGTATCGGCACTACAAACCATTTAAAAAAATTTACCGTTTAATAAATAATTGCTAGTTGCTGCAGAATAATGTGTTGCCAAATTCATATTTATATTCTTAAGTTTGTATATCTGTGCAGTATAAGTGGTTTGCAGTGTTTAGTACAAGCCGTGTGTGAAATGGGCAACTTAGACGTCCAACAAGGGCAAATCATCAGAGCCCGTTTAACAATAGCATTTGTAACCTTAACCACCCAATTGTGTGTTTTACAGAGGTGTCAAGTAACGAAGTACAAATACTTTGTTACATTACTTAAGTAGAAATTTTGGGTATCTATACTTTACTGGAGTAATTATTTTTCAGACGACTTTTTACTTCTACTCCTTACATTTTCACGCAATTATCTGTACTTTCTACTCCTTACATTTTAAAAATAGCCTCGTTACTCCTAGTTCATTTCGGCTTGTTTTCATTCCGGCTTGTCGTCGTTAAAAAAAAAAAAAATTGGCCAATAGAGAGCCTAAGTCCCGCCCCTCCGCTTCCGGCTCATGGGACCTTACTTCGGAAAAAATATGTATGGAAGTCAATGGCGAGAGATAACTTATCTTTTTATTCCGTCTGAACTGTGCCCTGAACTACACATATGATGTTTGTCAATTTAAAAGGTAATTATGAAAGTCAAGAAAGTCGCAGTTTGTCATAAAACAGAAGAGTAACGTTTAGTTTTATGTGAAAATCGCTCAATGAACTACATCTCTCGTCTCGCACTATGTACGTCACAAGATCCGTTGCTCGTATGTGTGTATTCTGGCTCAAAACACTCAGGCATGACGGCGTAACGTTACGATTATAATGTAAGACTATAGAAAAAATGACAGACGTTAGCTTCAGTAAAGTTAGCTTCATTCATTGAGAGAAAAGGTATGACGTCGCATGTGCACCTTCTGGGTTTGTAGTCTTTGTAATTACGTATTTTCACAGTCTTATACCTCAGCAGTTTTACATCAAGCTGCGACTTTCTTGACTTTAAAATGTATCTTTTAAATTGACAAACATCATATGTGTAAATCAGGGCACAATTCAAACGAGATCAAAATATTTGTTGTCTCTCTCCATTGACTACCATACAATATGGTATTAGGCTCTATAGAGAGCCTAAGTCCCTCCCCTTTCGGTCGACCACCATGGGACCTTATTTCGGAAAAATATTGTATGGTAGTCAATGGCGAGAGACAACAAATATTTTGATCTCGTTTGAATTGTGCCCTGATTTACACATATGATGTTTGTCAATTTAAAAGATACATTTTAAAGTCAAGAAAGTCGCAGCTTGATGTAAAACTGCTGAGGTATAAGACTGTGAAAATACGTAATTACAAAGACTACAAACCCAGAAGGCGCACATGCGACGTCATACCTTTTATCTCAATGAATGAAGCTAACTTTACTGAAGCTAACGTCTGTCATTTTTTCTATAGTCTTACATTATAATCGTAACGTTACGCCGTCATGCCTGAGTGTTTTGAGCCAGAATACACACATACGAGCAACGGATCTTGTGACGTACATAGTGCGAGACGAGAGATGTAGTTCATTGAGCGATTTTCACATAAAACTAAACGTTACTCTTCTGTTTTATGACAAACTGCGACTTTCTTGACTTTCATAATTACCTTTTAAATTGACAAACATCATAGGTGTAGTTCAGGGCACAGTTCAGACGGAATAAAAAGATAAGTTATCTCTCGCCATTGACTTCCATACATATTTTTTCAGAAATAAGGTCCCATGAGCCGGAAGCGGAGGGGCGGGACTTAGGCTCTCTATTACACAAACGGTTAATAGATCTGAGTCCCGCCTCCTGAACACACATCGCTAAACTGATTGGCTTTGTGTTTTCTTTCTAACTTGTGAGAGGCTGTAGTCACATTTGGTTGTGCGAAGCGCCAAAACTCCTCCGAGTCCTAAGGAAACCTAGATGCGGTAAGCGAGGGAGAAATCAACAGTTCTGTGCTCAAGAATACGGGGCAAATTGCGTCAAATATTGATTTGGGGACAGACGTTTTTACAATATAATGACAATCGTAACATAACACTAACATAATCGTTAGTGTGTGTGTGTGTGTGTGTGAGAGAGAGAGAGAGAGAGAGAGAGAGAGAGAGAGAGAGAGAGAGAGAGAGAGTGTGCGCATGAGAGAGAGAGAGAGAGAGAGAGAGAGTGTGTGTGTGTGTGTGTGTGTGTGTGTGTGTGTGTGTGTGCGTGAGCGAGAGAGAGAGAGAGAGAGAGTGTGTGTGTGCGTGAGCGTGAGAGAGAGAGAGAGAGAGAGAGAGAGAGAGAGAGAGAGAGAGAGAGAGAGTGTGTGTGCAACTCTACATTATAGGGTCAAAATATCCCCACAAAGATGTCAATATCCGAAATCCTTGTCCTTTTTTTTTTTCTCAGAAAACAGCTTATAAATCAGACTTTTTTTTTTTGAAAATGTAAAAATGCAGTCAGTTTTCTGTGATAGGTAAGGTTAGTCTATAGTCCCCATAAAACATGAAAAAATAATGTTGCTTGGTCTGTTGAAGGCTGGTCTTGTTGAAATGAGAGGCCTGTTGATCAAATCATCCCAGTCTCATCAGCTGGACTGAAAGAAGTTTCAGTGCTCTTAGGACACTGAAAACATGGCTCAGAGCAATGGTCACAAGTGACACTTGACATTATTGCTGTGTGTCGTGTCCAACAGGACAAACTGGACAGTATTGATATGAAACATATGCCAACAGTTAATTTCTGTTAAATGATTAGTTCACTTAGTTAAAAATGAAAATGATGTCATCATTTACTCACTCTCGGGTTGTTTCAAACCAGTTTCTTTCTTCTGCTGAACACAAAAGAATACATTTTGAAGAATGTCGATAACCAGACAGTTGATGGTAGCTATTGACTTCCATAGTATTTTTTTTTCCTACTATGGAAGTCAATGGGGTCCATCCACTGTCTGGTTATCGACATTCTTCAAAATATATTCTTTTGTGTTCATCAGAAGAAAGAAATTCATACAGGATTGAAATAGTTTGAGGGTGAGTAAATGATTTTCAGTTTTGGGTGAACTATATCACTTTAATGAAAGATGCAGACATGTGTTTGGCTTCTTCAAAAAGCAAGGAACAAGACAGTATTGCACTATTGCATTGCACTATGAGCGGAGTAAAGTTAAGTCTGTTAAACTGCCACCATGTCTTTATTAGTTATTTGTGACATTACAGAATTAATTAATTTACGTATTGTTAAGGTCAATATAGACTAAAAACCTTAATACATTACCCTATTAATTTCCTGATTCCTCAGCTTATTTAGCTTATTTATTTAGAAAATTAATTTTCTATGGGCATATATACGGTTGAAACAGGTAGCCTAGTGCATCATCCCAAATTTTTCAACATCAACATTTTAATATAATTGTAGTCAAATATGGCCTTTAGAAAAATGTGTTTTTTTGAGGAGCTGGGGTAGTGCTCTATATAGGCTCCTGTGGCGCGGCCTTAGCTTTTGTCCTTAATGGCATTTTTTTCCTTACATTACTTTTACTTTTATACTTTAAGTAGTTTTGAAACCAGCACTTTTATACTTTTACTTGAGTAAAAAGCTTGAGTTGATACTTCAACTTCTACAGAAGTCTTTTTAAACCCTAGTATCTATACTTCTACTTGAGTAATGAATGTGAATACTTTTGACACCTCTGGTGTTTTAAGAACACCAGTCTTTATGATCATGAGTCATGACTGTGTACAAAGCATGGCAAGACTTCATCAGCAAGGAAGAAGAATAGAGGGCAAAAACCGAAAGTGCATGATAGGGGCCGTCAAACACTAAGGATTGTGTCCAAACAACACAGAACAACTGCAGCAAAGTGACAGCAAACCTCAATATTCACCCACCACGTTTCCAAAAAAACAGACCACAGAAAACGTCACAAAGCAAACATCGATGAAAGAGCTGCAATTGTTTAAAATTAAATCTTAAAGGTAAATTTTGGTTTTCCCATGCAGGTTTTTAAGTTATTTTTGTCCATGCAACCCTTTAACAGGCTGAAATTAAAATAGAATGCCTGAATGAAAAATTTAAACATCATGTTGTCTCAGTACTTTCAGGAACTGGATTAGATTAAAACATAGCAGTATTCACGTAGGAAAAAGAGTAAAAATTATTTTTACAGTATGGTTTCTTTGGCTTCTGAGCAGCCAAAACTGTATTAAGGAAAAGCAAAGCACTGCCCTGACTATCCAGCAGGGAGCGCCAAATGAATGGCAAATTGCACGTTAATGGTAGTTACCTGCAAATTGGTGACAATTACAATGAAAAAAAGGATCACGTGTTTGAACAATAGAATAATCCCTAATCTTTCCATTTATTTTTAAAGTAATCATGATGTAGCTACTATTGGGGGTTACTTGCATTTTGACACTGAAGAAAAAAAGAATATTTTCTTTAAAAAAAAGAGCTCTGAGATTTACTTGCCAAATTGCTTGACAAAAATAGTAGCATAAATCGGAATGCAGTGTAGGGAATTGTAAAGGGTTCACAGAGAAAAGATTCCATTTTCCATCCATGCTTGCCTCTCTTCCTCCATCTGCATGCACAGGAAGTTGGACACAAATAAGAAGGAAATCTGGAGCCACTAGAGCTCTAAAGCCTGGTGCATTCATTAAGTTATTCATTGTCTTATGAGGCGTTTCTATCTGTACCTTCCATGGCCACTGGTTCAAGAAACAAGAAAACTTTCCATGTTTTCTTTTTATTTATTAAAACTTAATCAGATCTTTATCTGCCATCTGTTTTTATAACAAATATAATATACCAGTCTCACAACACCAAATGACCATTTAAAGGGTTAGTTTACCCAAAAATTAAAATTGTGTCATTTACTCACCCTCATGTCGTCCCTTACCTTACCTGTAAGACTTTCATTCATCTTCAGAACACAAATTAAGATATTTTAAATGAAATCCGAGAGCTTTCTGTCCCTCCATTAACAGCTACGCAACTATCACTTTGCTTTCAAAAAGTTCATAAAGAGACCATAAAACGAATCCATATGAATGGAGTGGTTTAGTCTAAATTTTCTGAAGAGAGACAAACACTTTACAGTAGACTGTATGATGAACAGATTCAATGTAGGCTTTTATTCACATAAACATTCATCAACACATCAGTTGTGGTAAACGGAAAGCTCAAGCATGCTTGAAGTGCTAGAACCAATGAGGTTAATTCTCTTGTGTTATGCTGCACGTTTGAGCTTCAGCAAGAACCAATGAGGAACAATCTCTTGTGTTACGCAGCACATTTGAGTTCAGCAAGAACCAATGAGGTTCATTCTCATGTTACACAGTCTGTTTGAGCTTCAGCAAGAATCAATGAGGTTCATTCTCTTGTGTTGCGCAGCACGTTTGAGTTCAGCAAGAACCAATGAGGTTCATTTTTGTGTTACGCAGCACGTTTGAGTTCAGCAAGAACCAATGATGTTCATTCTCGTGTTACGCAGCACATTTGAGCTTCAGCAAGAACCAATGAGGTTCATTCTCGTGTTACACACCATGTTTGAGCTTCAGCAAGAACCAATGAGGTTCATTCTCTTGTGTTACGCAGCACGTTTGAGTTCAGCAAGAACCAATGAGGTTCATTCTCGTGTTAAGCAGCACGTTTGAGCTTCAGCAAGAACCAATGAGGTTCAATCTCTTGTGCTACACAGTCCGTTTGAGCTTCAGCAAGAACCAATGAGGTTCATTCTCGTGTTACGCAGCACATTTGAGTTCAGCAAGAACCAATGAGGTTCATTTTTGTGTTACGCGGCACGTTTAATCTTCAGCAAGAACCAATGAGGTTCATTCTCGTGTTGCGCAGCATGTTTGAGCTTCAGCAAGAACCAATGATGTTCATTCTTGTGTTGCGCAGCATGTTTGAGCTTCAGCAAGAACCAATGAGGTTCATTCTCTTGTGTTACGCAGCACATTTGAGTTCAGCAAGAACCATTGAGGTTCATTTTTGTGTTACGCAGCACGTTTAAGCTTCAGCAAGAACCAATGAGGTTCATTCTCCTGTTATACAGCACGTTTGAGCTTCAGCAAGAACCAATGATGTTCATTCTTGTGTTAAGCAGCATGTTTGAGCTTCAGCAAGAACCAATGAGGTTCATTCTTATGTTACGCAGCACGTTTGAGCTTCAGCAAGAACCAATGAGGTTCATTATTGTGTTACGCAGCACGTTTGTGTTCAGCAAGAACCAGTGAGATTCATTCTTGTGTTACGCAGCACGTTTAAGCTTCAGCAAGAACCAATGATGTTCATTCTTATGTTACGCAGCACGTTTGAGCTTCAGCAAGAACCAATGAGGTTCATTATTGTGTTACGCAGCACGTTTGAGTTCAGCAAGAACCAATGATGTTCATTCTTGTGTTACGCGGCACGTTTGAGTTCAGCAAGAACCAATGATGTTCATTCTTATGTTACGCAGCACGTTTGAGCTTCAGCAAGAACCAATGAGGTCCAATCTCTTGTGTTACACAGTCTGTTTGAGCTTCAGCAAGAACCAATGAGGTTCATTCTCGTGTTACGCAGCACGTTTGAGTTTCAGCAAGAACCAATGAGGTTCATTCTCGTGTTACGCAGCACGTTTGAGCTTCTGCAAGAACCAATGAGGTTCATTCTCGTGTTGCGCAGCACGTTTGAGTTTCAGCAAGAACCAATGAGGTTCATTTTCGTGTTACGCAGCACGTTTGAGCTTCTGCAAGAACCAATGAGGTTCATTCTCGTGTTGCGCAGCACGTTTGAGCTTCTGCAAGAACCAATGAGGTTCATTCTCGTGTTGCGCAGCACGTTTGAGTTTCAGCAAGAACCAATGATGTTCATTCTTGTGTTACGCAGCATGTTTGAGCTTCAGCAAGAACCAATGAGGTTCATTCTCTTGTGTTACGCAGCAAATTTGAGTTCAGCAAGAACCAATGAGGTTCATTTTTGTGTTACGCAGCACGTTTGAGCTTCTGCTAGAACCAGTGATGTTCATTCTTGTGTTACGCAGCACGTTTGAGTTTCAGCAAGAACCAATGAGGTTCATTCTCGTGTTGCGCAGCATGTTTGAGCTTCAGCAAGAACCAATGAGGTTCATTCTCGTGTTTTACACAGCACGTTTGAGCTTCAGCAAGAACCAATGTGGTTGAATCTCGTGTTACACAGTCCGTTTGAGCTTCAGCAAGAACCAATGAGGTTCAATCTCTTGTGCTACACAGTCCGTTTGAGCTTCAGCAAGAACCAATGAGGTTCATTCTCATGTTACGCAGCACGTTTAAGCTTCAGCAAGAACCAATGAGGTTCATTCTCGTGTTACGCAGCACATTTGAGTTCAGCAAGAACCAATGAGGTTCATTTTTGTGTTACGCGGCACGTTTAATCTTCAGCAAGAACCAATGAGGTTCATTCTCGTGTTACGCAGCACATTTGAGTTCAGCAAGAACCAATGAGGTTCATTCTCGTGTTATGCAGCACATTTGAGCTTCAGCAAGAACCAATGATGTTCATTCTTGTGTTGCGCAGCATGTTTGAGCTTCAGCAAGAACCAATGAGGTTCATTCTCTTGTGTTACGCAGCACATTTGAGTTCAGCAAGAACCATTGAGGTTCATTTTTGTGTTACGCAGCACGTTTAAGCTTCAGCAAGAACCAATGAGGTTCATTCTCCTGTTATACAGCACGTTTGAGCTTCAGCAAGAACCAATGATGTTCATTCTTGTGTTAAGCAGCATGTTTGAGCTTCAGCAAGAACCAATGAGGTTCATTCTCTTGTGTTACGCAGCACGTTTGTGTTCAGCAAGAACCAGTGAGATTCATTCTTGTGTTACGCAGCACGTTTAAGCTTCAGCAAGAACCAATGATGTTCATTCTTGTGTTACGCAGCATGTTTGAGTTCAGCAAGAACCAATGATGTTCATTCTTATGTTACGCAGCACGTTTGAGCTTCAGCAAGAACCAATGAGGTTCATTATTGTGTTACGCAGCACGTTTGAGCTTCAGCAAGAACCAATGAGGTTCATTATTGTGTTACGCAGCACGTTTGAGTTCAGCAAGAACCAATGATGTTCATTCTTGTGTTACGCAGCACATTTAAATTTCAGCAAGAACCAATGAGGTTCATTCTTGTGTTACGCAGCACGTTTGAGTTCAGCAAGAACCAATGATGTTCATTCTTATGTTACGCAGCACGTTTGAGCTTCAGCAAGAACCAATGAGGTTCATTCTCGTGTTACGCAGCACGTTTGAGTTTCAGCAAGAACCAATGAGGTTCATTCTCGTGTTACGCAGCACGTTTGAGCTTCTGCAAGAACCAATGAGGTTCATTCTCGTGTTGCGCAGCACGTTTGAGTTTCAGCAAGAACCAATGAGGTTCATTCTCGTGTTACGCAGCACGTTTGAGTTTCAGCAAGAACCAATGAGGTTCATTCTCGTGTTACGCAGCACGTTTGAGCTTCTGCAAGAACCAATGAGGTTCATTCTCGTGTTGCGCAGCACGTTTGAGTTTCAGCAAGAACCAATGAGGTTCATTCTCGTGTTACGCAGCACGTTTGAGCTTCTGCAAGAACCAATGAGGTTCATTCTCGTGTTGCGCAGCACGTTTGAGTTTCAGCAAGAACCAATGATGTTCATTCTTGTGTTACGCAGCATGTTTGAGCTTCAGCAAGAACCAATGAGGTTCATTCTCTTGTGTTACGCAGCAAATTTGAGTTCAGCAAGAACCAATGAGGTTCATTTTTGTGTTACGCAGCACGTTTGTGTTCAGCAAGAACCAGTGAGATTCGTTCTTGTTACGCAGCACGTTTGAGCTTCTGCTAGAACCAGTGATGTTCATTCTTGTGTTACGCAGCACGTTTGAGCTTCAGCAAGAACCAATGAGGTTCATTCTCGTGTTGCGCAGCATGTTTGAGCTTCAGCAAGAACCAATGAGGTTCATTCTCGTGTTTTACACAGCACGTTTGAGCTTCAGCAAGAACCAATGTGGTTGAATCTCGTGTTACACAGTCTGTTTGAGCTTCAGCAAGAACCAATGAGGTTCATTCTCTTGTGTTATGCAGCACGTTTGAGCTTCAGCAAGAACCAGTGATGTTCATTCTCGTGTTACGCAGCACGTTTGAGCTTCAGCAAGAACCAATGAGGTTCATTCTCGTGTTACGCAGCACGTTTGAGCTTCAGCAAGAACCAATGAGGTTGAATCTCGTGTTACACAGTCCGTTTGAGCTTCAGCAAGAACCAATGAGGTTCATTCTCGTGTTACGCAGCACGTTTGAGCTTCAGCAAAAACCAATGAGGTTGAATCTCGTGTTACACAGTCCGTTTGAGCTTCAGCAAGAACCAATGAGGTTCATTCTCTTGTGTTATGCAGCACGTTTGAGCTTCAGCAAGAACCAATGAGGTTCATTCTTGTGTTATGCAGCACGTTTAAATTTCAGCAAGAACCAATGAGGTTCATTTTTGTGTTATGCAGCACGTTTGAGCTTCTGCAAGAACCAATGAGGTTCATTCTCGTGTTACGCAGCACGTTTGAGCTTCTGCAAGAACCAATGAGGTTCATTCTCGTGTTGCGCAGCACGTTTGAGTTTCAGCAAGAACCAATGAGGTTCATTCTCGTGTTAAGCAGCATGTTTGAGCTTCAGCAAGAACCAATGAGGTTCATTCTCTTGTGTTACGCAGCACATTTGAGTTCAGCAAGAACCAATGAGGTTCATTTTTGTGTTACCTAGCACGTTTGTGTTCAGCAAGAACCAGTGAGATTCGTTCTTGTGTTACGCAGCACGTTTGAGCTTCTGCAAGAACCAATGATGTTCATTCTTGTGCAGCACGTTTGAGCTTCTGCAAGAACCAATGAGGTTCATTCTCGTGTTACGCAGCACGTTTGAGTTTCAGCAAGAACCAATGAGGTTCATTCTCGTGTTACGCAGCACGTTTGAGTTTCAGCAAGAACCAATGAGGTTCATTCTCGTGTTGCGCAGCACGTTTGAGTTTCAGCAAGAACCAATGAGGTTCATTCTCGTGTTACGCAGCACGTTTGAGTTTCAGCAAGAACCAATGAGGTTCATTCTCGTGTTACGCAGCACGTTTGAGTTTCAGCAAGAACCAATGAGGTTCATTCTCGTGTTACGCAGCACGTTTGAGTTTCAGCAAGAACCAATGAGGTTCATTCTCGTGTTGCGCAGCACGTTTGAGTTTCAGCAAGAACCAATGAGGTTCATTCTCGTGTTGCGCAGCACGTTTAAGCTTCAGCAAGAACCAATGATGTTCATTCTTGTGTTACGCAGCACATTTGAGTTCAACAAGAACCAATGAGGGTCATTTTTGTGTTACGCAGCACATTTAAATTTCAGCAAGAACCAATGAGGTTCATTCTCTTGTGTTACGCGGCACATTTGAGTTCAGCAAGAACCAATGAGGTTCATTTTTGTGTTACGCAGCACGTTTGTGTTCAGCAAGAACCAGTGAGATTCGTTCGTGTTACGCAGCACGTTTAAGCTTCAGCAAGAACCAATGAGGTTCATTCTCGTGTTACGCAGCACGTTTGAGTTTCAGCAAGAACCAATGAGGTTAATTCTCGTGTTACGCAGCACGTTTGAGTTTTAGCAAGAACCAATGAGGTTCATTCTCGTGTTATGCATCATGTTTGAGCTTCAGCAAGAACCAATGAGGTTCATTCTTGTGTTACGCAGCACGTTTGAGCTTCAGCAAGAACCAATGAGGTTCATTCTCGTGTTACGCAGCACGTTTGAGCTTCTGCAAGAACCAATGAGGTTCATTCTTGTGTTACGCAGCACGTTTGAGCTTCAGCAAGAACCAATGAGGTTCATTCTCGTGTTACGCAGCACGTTTGAGCTTCTGCAAGAACCAATGAGGTTCATTCTTGTGTTACGCAGCACGTTTGAGCTTCAGCAAGAACCAATGAGGTTCATTCTTGTGTTACGCAGCACGTTTGAGCTTCAGCAAGAACCAATGAGGTTCATTCTCGTGTTACGCAGCACGTTTGAGTTTCAGCAAGAACCAATGAGGTTCAATATCTTGTGTTACGCAGCACGTTTGAGCTTCAGCAAGAACCAATGAGGTTCATTCTCGTGTTACGCAGCACGTTTGAGTTTCAGCAAGAACCAATGAGGTTCAATATCTTGTATTACACAGTACGTTTGAGCTTCAGCAAGAACCAATGAGGTTCATTCTTGTGTGTTATTCAGCATGTTTAAACTTCAGCAAGAACCAATGAGGTTCATTCTCGTGTTACGCAGCACGTTTGAGCTTCCGCAGGAACCAATGAGGTTTGTTCTTGCACATCAAGCATCAATCTGTAGGGTTGATTTTATGTTTGCTGATCAATGTTTATATGTAAATAAAAGTCTAAATTCAATCCATTCATGTAAAGCGTTTGAGTCTCTTCAGAAATGTAGGACTAAACCGCTTGATATGAATTACTCGCTTGGACTCTCAATGGAGGAACAGAAGTCTCTCAGATTTCATTAAAAATATCTTCTTTTTAACGAAAGTCTTACGGGTTTGGAAGGACAGGGTGAGTAAATGATGACATTCCATTTTTCATTTTTGCGTGAACTAACACTTTAATACCAACGATCAAATGTGTATTTGAAGAGAACAAAGAGTCTTAGTTCTAAAATAAACACTGACATGAGTTTATTGTCCCCAGATATTTAATTGTCGAATTTAGGAGGAACAGGGTTTCACACTGAACAACAAACATCTTTGACTGTTTTAATTGTATAAGCCTTACTGAAATGTTCATTCATGCACAAACACTCTTTTCTGCAAGTGAAAGACCTGCCACATCACCACAGCAAAACAATAAAACACTGCAACAAATAAGTAGATAATGAATTGAATCTTTTACATATTATTTCCACATTGATATGTTTCACTTTTAAGCAAGATAAAGTTGTCCACCAAACATTAACATATTTTACTAGCTACGGCTGTGATATATTTATTGCTGTTAAAGTCCCCCTGTAGTCAAAAAGGCTATCCCTTAAAACTCATTACCAAAATTCACCAAATTTCACCAAAGATCACCAAAATGACATATATAAGTTTTTTTCCTGTGATTTATTTTATTTCATTTTTAACAGCTTGAATGTAACTCTACACCCTTGCTTCATTTAATATGCGCAGATTCATGAATATGCAAATTAGCCCCACCTCCACCCACTCACTCCAAGATCCACTCGGTCAACTCATATAGTCGATGTTTCAGAATGGTAATGCGTTTTATGTATTGCTCTCTAAAACATCGAACACATAACGGTAATTAATATTTTTGAACAACTTAGGATGTCAGTGGAGAAAGGCTTTTAGCTATATTGCTAAATGTGCCTGATTTTTCATATCAACAGAAAAATATATATAACCTGGCTACTCTCAAGACCACAGTTAATGATATGCCAAAAACTGCTGGCACATTGACATGATTGGTTACAAGGTAGCGATTTCAGTTCGCATTTTCGAGACAGTCTTTGGTTCACTGGAGTTTTAAGGAGAAAATACTCAGCAATGGTGTTGACTTATGACTTTGCACATGGTTTGTCTTAAAGCATATTAATAACACCACATGACCACAAACTGCACACTTGATTTTCACCACAGGGGGTCTTTAATTCAGTAACAGGATGTTAACCCTTACTCTGTTAAATGTTGCTTTTTTATGACTAGCTGCAATGTGGGATCAACTGAGAGCCAGTTTGACTCAAGTTTGAGATATCCCTGAAACCATCAATTTCATCTGCCGCTTCAAAACAACACAAATACAGTACAATATTTTGTGGAAAGTCACAACAAGTGCAGAATTACATCAGCAGGGAAACCACAACATTCATTAGTGTTTATCTATAGATCCATCATGTCATTTAACCATAAAGGCTAGGCTTACTGATTGTTTTAGATGTCAATGCAGGGTTTTCATGGTTAGCTGTGATAGCTAAGCTTGTAAATCTGGAAATATTAAACATTTTAAACATGTAAAAGTCATGAAAATTTCTATAGTGAACATAGGTTTTATTCCAGTTATGCTCTGCTCTAGCTAGATGTGACTCTTTTTGAGTGCAGTCTAAAATGATTCAAAATAATTAATTAAGCTGTTCAATCTAGATTTCCAATCATGATTCATTACAGATTTTAATTTCGGTCACTATGAGCATAAGACTTTTTACACGTTGATTGATTTATATCCATCTAATACAACCATTACATCCATTATAGTTGATAGACTGTTTTGAGGGACTGTTTACAGAAAGTTGGGCAATAAATCTGGGAGAAAAGCTTACAGAACACCACATCTCAAAAACACCCCAGAAAATGTGCATTTAGAGGTCAGGGGTCACATTTTACAAACACTTCACCAGACAGCACTGCTCCTGAAGATGACAGGGTGAGAGAAGATCCATGCAGAAGTGGGAATTGATGATATTTGATGGAGTTGTAGTAGCTCATTCATCAAATCGACCCTCCAGGATACTCTCGAAGGAAAACGGGACAAACTTGAAGCCCTGTCCTGTGTAGAATTTGTTCTGGAACTCCACCCTAAATGACAGGAAAAACAGGACAAAAGAACACAGTGTCAGAGCAGGACATTCAATACAAAAAACACCTGTGAATTCCTGTTGACAACATTGTACTTGCATCTTTATTTATTTAAAGTATGTTTGTGGTAATTTCCTCAAAAGAAAAAGGGTATTTAAATAAAAGAGTGAGAATCGGGGTTGGGTTGTAAGACCATATGCGGAATGTGTCAGCCGTCGGGGAGTCTGCTATACTGTGGCAGTCTCAGTCATACACACACTAGCAGCGTTAAAACACACATACACTTGGAAAACATAAAAAGTCTCCTACGCTCACTAAGGCAGCATAGTTTAAAAATGTATTTGTTTAAAAATACAGTAAAAACAGTGAAATATAATTTTTACTTATAACGGTTTTGTAATATATTTTAAAATGTAAATTATTCCTTGTTTGGGCAAAGCTGAATTTTCAGCATCATTACTCCAGTCTTCAGTGTCACATGATCATTCAGAAATCATTCTAATTTGCTGATTTGGTGCTTAAAAAAACATTCGATTCTTAATATTTTTCTGAAAATGAAATTCTTTGTTGAATTGAAAGTTCTGTTACTTTTGAACAACTGAATGTGTCCATGCTGAATAAAAGTATTGCTTTCTTAAAACCAAACCAAGGGCCAGAGTTACTAACAGCTTGCACTAGCTCTTTTTGGCATTAAAAAACTATTGTCAGGGTTTACTGTAGACACGCAGTGAAAAATTAGCGCTGAAAAGGCGTGGACAGGGTTATTTTTGTGTCTGACCTTATTGCATATGCATTTGTAGGAGTTTTCCTTCCAGACGCAAAATTTATGAGAGATATGTATTTAAATGAATCATGCAAGGTGGTTTACTAAGGTTTGCGCTAGTCAATTTACTGGTATTTGCGCCATTATTCAGCCACAGATACCTCTCAGTGCTGACCAAAGCACCCACTGAACGACCACTAGCGCGGACCGTTTGCTTGGTCGCACAGAGGGACAAATGCATATCGGAGGCAACTCGTAATCCATATCGGATTCAAGAGATTTGTTGTCCTCCACCTGAGTCGAAGAGGCACCAGGGTCGAGCAAGAGGACATCCGGATCTGGAGAGAGTCCGAGCGATAGGGACGGACCTGTCTCTCGCCCCTCAGCCTGATTCATATGGGAGCCCCATGATGGCAAAGCGGGTGTTGACCCTTGAAAGAAAGCAAGGCGAGTGCGTAGCATCTTAACCGCTCACAATTCGCAATGCTCGCACTCGCCCTTCTCCAATGCAAGGGCAGCGTGCTCCTCCACCAAACAAACAAAGCAATACTGGTGTGTGTCGCATTCAGACATTTTTTTCTTTTCTTTTTTTTCTTCTTTTTTTGGGCATTTATATAGCGCTTTCATATGTACTACTGTACACCCAAAGCGCTTTACAATCATATCAGGGAATCTCTCCTCAACCACCACCAGTGTGAGCATCCACTTGGATGATTTTTTTTTCCCTTTTCTCTTGTTTGACAGAATGAGAGGATAAAGAGAATTTTATGTGCACTGCCTAGTGAAAACTAGCTCCTACCATCACTCACACACACACACACACACACACACACACACACACACACACACACACACACACACACACACACACACACACACACACACACACACACACACACACACACACACACACACACACACACACACACACACACACACACACAATGTGGTGTGAAGACAAAGAGACCTTCCGATGCACCAGTGGCACATCTAATTATAGGCTCTGACGAGCGCCCATTTCGATGACGTCACTGTTCGAGGCTATAAAAGTTGGAAGTCAATTCCATTGACGTGTTACACACATATTTCACACAAAAGTGTTCCCAGAGCACTGAATCAAGTGCAGCATTAAGTGTAGCTTTTGAAAGGGAACAGTTGAGTTCAAACAAAAACATTTTAGGAAAATCAACATCAATTTATGAAGTCATCTTATGTGATGGTCTCTCACATTTTTCACTTGTATTGACAATTCAACATTCAAGATGACTTTGGTAAATGAGTGAATGCAACTAGAGAAAGATAACTGCAGAAGTGGAGGAAATGAGAATTTCCCCCTTTTTTTCCTTGACAAAAAGGCACTCAAAACAAATTAATCTTAACTTGTGTTCTCTGAGTAACCAAGGCATAGAATGTGAATAGTACAGATTACTAGATTTTTACAAATAATTTACAACATAAAGTTAACTAAAAAGTATTAGTTAGAACAACTGTTGGATTTACAGTGTATCAGTTTAAATCCTATATAAAAAATATTATACATTATAGTTAGACTGTAAAACAAATGCACAAAGTGTTCTTTTGGCATCCTCAGAAGGTTCTGTGCAAAGATCATATTGACTTTCTTTTCATATAAGCATTTTTGCCTTTTTAAAACTTTCATATCATTAAGCTATGTGGGTAAATTGTTTTTTTTTGGGGCTATTTCTCATACTTTGTCTATAGTGGGAATTTTTTTCAATTTCTACAGGTTTATCCGAAGATAAGGAGTGAAAAGCTGTAATCACACATTCCGTCACTATCAGCAGCTCATAGATAAGAGTGTTTAGATTTGCAGTGTAGAGAACATATTTTTGAACTGAAGGTTGAGATTTTGAGAAAGGTAATGTCCAGACACAAACTGGGGGAAGCTTTTAAACATCAAATGGAACTGGAAAATGATTTTACATTGGAAAAAATAAATAACAACAGAAAGGAAACATTGCCTCCTTATTTCAGATGTTCATCCTGTTTGTGTGTGTGTTAGAAAATACAAAAGAGAAGGGAACATCTAAGAGTGGAGGAATTTCTCACTGCTGTGATAAATATTTAAGTCAAGAGAGAAAAGACTCTTCCATCTTTCCGCACATGGAACAAATAAAAGCACCAAGAGTGCAGAACTTTATTTGCCTCCAACATGCATGTGTAATCATTAGAAGTGGAAAGTGGGTCGGGCAGGGAATGCTATTGAAATGCCACAATTAAAACTCTCACTGAAAGTCATTCTTACCGTGACTATAGCATTCAGAAAGCTTTGTACTTTAATATATCACCTCGCAAGGCAATGAATGAAACAAATTAAATATAAGATAAAATAACAAGCAGATGTCATGATATAAAATTTTGCTCCATTGAAATACAGCAGAACACCGCACTTTCAACCATTTCATGTTTCACCAGGTGTTATGTGTATTGTCTTCTTGTTTGCTGATAATGATCAATGTAGTATATCAACTATATATATTGCACTGGGTGAAACAATGCCTTCAGATTTAGGTATGTGTTATTCCTGTAATTAAATCTGTGAAATAATATCTGCAGCAGACAGATCTACCCCAATCACTGTGTGAATGAATTGCTTGTATTCACAGCGGTCTGGATTTTTGCTTTATTAGAATCCCTTTAAGCAGCTTGAGTGGAAGGAATTGCAAGAGTTTAATGCCTAGAGTCAAGGGTTTAGAACAAACCCTACGCTGAATGTTTGGGCAATGGA
The DNA here is from genome assembly GCF_964197995.2 of Scardinius erythrophthalmus. Taxonomy (NCBI): domain Eukaryota; kingdom Metazoa; phylum Chordata; class Actinopteri; order Cypriniformes; family Leuciscidae; genus Scardinius; species Scardinius erythrophthalmus. Next base: position 9,089,706 of record NC_138242.1, read on the forward strand.
AAGGCAGTTCTGCCTTGCAATAATAAAATAAAACCAGTTATCAGGACATAAAGTTAATCTTAAGAGGCACTGATATGTTTCCTCTTCACACTCTTTACCTCTGTTGCACATTTTAGAAGGATGACATAAACTAGTCTTTCAAATATTAACAGAAAAGTGTGGCGAGGATAGATAGATAAAAAAAACAGTTATAGAAGAGACTAATCCTCTTAGCTGTTCTGCTCCATTCATTCATAGATTTTTTGCTAACATCATTTCAATCATGACAACATAGATAAATTTGGCATATTAAAGGATATGACAATGGTAATGTATTTGGTCTTGGTGGACTAGATAAAAGACGGTGCGCTCATATTACTTATAAATGGGAGAATGTGCAACGAGCAATATGTTGGAATAAGTCCCACCTTCTAAATAAGAGAGCAAATAGCTGATTGATAAAGTCATCGCGTCACTGCAACTGCCGTTATAAACTCCAGTTACTAATGAAACAGTCTGTGTTCTGTGATGTGCGCTTATGACTGTGCATATGCAAATAAGAGAGCCAATCGCTGATTGATAAAGTCATTGCGTCACTGCAACTGTCGTTATAAACTCCAGTTACTACTGAAACAGTCTGTGTTCTGTGTTGCGCGCTTATGACTGCGCATATGCAATGGCTGCTCCAGCCTGAAAAAATATGCTTTTTTAACAGTATTTGATAACATTTATGGGACAGTTCATGTGAGATTTTGTTGCTGATTTGAAATAAGTTATTTAACTGTGAGTTCGACAAGCAGTTTTTGGGATTTCAAGATTCCTCCATTCATGTAGATCGGACTTGGTCTTGGATGCCAGAAATAGCTGCATGGAGGCATTGCAAATATGGCCGCCTTGTGAACAGACTTTTCTTTAAAGGGACTTTGGCTAGATCTGGTACGCATGCTTCTCTCGCTGCTGCAAAGCAAATATGGACTTGCTACTGGCAATAGATACACAGACATGCTGCTGCTGCATGAATAGGCAGATCTAGACAGGTGGAGCTGGGGGAGGTGGAGGGTTTTAGAGCAATTCTAAACTCTATTCTGAACCAGAATATTTAAATGTTCAACAAGCAATGTCACTGGCTGCAGAAGGCCAAGCAGCTTGAGCCATGTAGTAACCCAGCAAGCAATTTTGCGTTTAAAAGACGTCTAATAGCCGTCCAAACACAGCCCAAACGTCTAGGCTAAAGCAAGGCAAAATTTGGGCTGTCAGTGAAAAATTTAATAGACCTCTAAACCATTGCCCAAGAATAGACTAGTCATCAATTAGATAACAAAGAAATGAAATTAGTGAAGAAATGAAGAAAAAAAACACCTTGTAATCACTGTTTGTGTACTTTGCTTACATGATAGAATGTAAAAACGGCATGTAACCTATATAGGGTCTATAGTTAACCTAGACGGTGAAATTATGAAATTATGTGTTTGCTAATGTAAAGGACCTATTAGTCTGTGTTACCTAGAGTTTCATGACTGAACAAGACATATAGTTCAGGTGGTATTTTAGAGTGAAGTCTTCATAAAATCAACAAAAATGTTAAAGATCAATTGTTTAGATTTAAAATGAATTGAGTATTTCATTTGTGTGTGGTCACACTGCCCAAATCACTGCCCTGTGTGTTGGTTTGTGTATCTTACCAATGCAAGCGCAGAGCATGCAGGAATGCAGACAGTCCCTCCATGATGAGTAAGATGCACACTGTTAGTGTAGCAAAGGCAGAGAAAATGATCGACAAGGCAAAGAATCCGCCACCGCTCCGAGAGGACAGCCCAATACGCATCACCATTCCCCAAAGAACCTCAGATAACTCTGATATACAGAAAAAGAGAAAGTTATATTTCAACAAGTCAGTGGATATGCTGCGGATATTTGTGTGTGTGTGTGTGTGTGCACTTACGAGCATGAGCCAAACTAAGGGCCCAGAGCCGCAGGTACGAGGCCGTGTTGGAGATGCAGCCCAAGCAGTACTCTATAGTGTGAATGGCCTGATGAACAGCCATATCTCCAAAGTTAAACTGCAGACAAAAAGAGAAAACCAGAATTGGGTCAATAATGATCTTTAAATGTAGCAGCCAAAAAATAATAATAATAATAATTCTGTTATTTAACTTGTACATTGTGCTTTAGTTTACCATGCTCTATGTACATGCAATATTTATCCTATAAAGCCATCATGTCTCTTCAGACTACTTCTACATGAATCCGGTTTCGTTTCAAAATGCTCTCTGTCTGCATTTTCCAAAAGTTTATCGTTCCACACTGAAATATTGGAAGATGCTTAAAATAAATCATCTTACTGTGAATGCGTAAAATGTAATAAAAGCTCACAGAGATGATACTGAGAGACCAGACATAAACAAATTCTCATGCTATTCTTCTGTCAGTATCCCTTTATTAGCAAAATATCTCATCACTTACTGGTGCATTCAGGTCCTTCTCAATCGCCACTCATTATATGGTCTAAAACTCAATTGCACTTATGTTTTGCCGCAGGACAGCAATTGCGAGTACATTTTCTGTTATCTTTGCAGGAATATAATACGAAAATTTTACAAAGTAACGTATCTTTAGCAAACTGTGAAAGTGATTAGCACAAACAGGTACCACTGTTTTCACAGTTCACACTACAACACGAAAACAGCGTTTTATCCACTTGAGAGAGCATTTTCAAAAAGGACAAAAATGTCCTGTCTCAGTGTGGATAGAAGGCCAAAATGAAGAGAAAAAGATGCTTTTTCAAATGTATCTGGATTAGTGTAGACGTAGCCCCTGAAGACTTGGATTAACCACTCAATTCATATATACTTCTTTTAAAATCTCTTTATGAACTTTTTGAAGCATCAAAGTTTTGCTTGTATGGACTTTCAATGAAGGGTCAGAAATCTCCCAGGCTGAAGATGAACGAAAGTCTAATGGGTTTGGAACGACACGAGGGTAAAGGATAACAGAACTTTCATTTTTGGGTGCCTTTAAACTGCCCATTTGTCATTAATAAACCTGGAATACCTACAGGTGACTCATTATTGGATCCGACTGCCAAGTTTATAAAAAAATTTGGTCCCACTTTATATTAAGTGGCGTTAAGTACTATGTACTTACATCAAAAAATAAGTACAATGTACTTATTGTGTTCATGTTGTATTGTAAAACACTTTTGCTGCTATTGAGGTGTGATATGGGTAAGGTTAGGGTAGGTTTAAGGTGTAAGGGAAGGGTCAACTGTGTAATTACAAATGTAATTACATAAATTAATTACAGCTGTAATTACATGCAATTTTAAAATGTAAGTACAATGTAAAAACATGTAGTTACACAATAAGTACATTGTATCAAATTATTAATTTCAATGTAAGTACATAGTACTTAAAGCCACTTAATATAAAGTGGGACCAAAAAGTTAATTAAAAATACATAAATAGTTTTCTTTACAAGATAATACCAATATTTAACAGTCCTCCCTACATTAACAATATGAAGAAACATTTAAAAAAAAATCTTTATAGTTGTATAATGCCTACTTACAAAAAGCAGTATGAAGTGTATACTATGCAGAATTCAGAGAGTAGTAAGTTAGTATTCTTTTCAGAACTTATCAGGTCTCATTTACATTTATGTTTATGCATTTAAAAAAAGCGACTTACACTGCACTGATAGTATACTATTTTTTTATCAGTTCATACATTTCCTTTGTACCAGACTCATTACGTTGCTAGTGCCATGCTATACTGTTTGAGCTACAGGAAAGTAATGAAATATTTTTATGGACAATATTTGTTATTCAAATACTGATTATCCACCCACTTCCATTTGCACACAGATGAACATATTTTGTGTGTTTTTCGGTGCATATATTATTTTAATAATCTGCTCTTGTACTTCTGCAAGTACTGGAAGCTTCTTAACTGAAGTAAATGTTTTTGCGAATGTGAGCATACTTGGCCAGTGAAGTGTTATCAGATTCTAAAATGATAAATGAGCATTAGAAGGAACGCTGGCTCTGTAATTCATCTTCACTTTCCATCATAATATTTTCATATTGCTTAAGCTGCATGGAGTCATTAGTGTTGAGAACAATAGAGCTGCGATGATTGTGATGTCAGTGATCTCAGTGTTTCCTGTCTTTTTTCTTCCACATTCTGTCTAAAGTTCACAGATCCTCTTTTGTCAAGATATGAGCAGTGCATTTACACAAACACCGTTCTATGAAGAGTCTTTGATGAAATTTATTTCATAATAAAAGTAGAAGGCTGAAATGGACCTGTATCCCATGACCCTGACAAGCAGTTTGGACTTTGGAGACAGGAGGGATGGAAATTCAGAGTACTATATACATACTTATGCATGCTTGAATATGTATGACAAACTGTGCTGCGTTCCAGTCCACTTCTAGACACGCACTTGCGAACTTCCCTAAGCACTTCCCCTCGGGGGAATCCTCGCCGCCATTTTGAAGTGAGTTCCACTTCGTGAAGTGGACGAGGGAAGTTTATATGGACAGACGCTCGTTCCCTCGATTTTGACCGAGGGAGCGAGTCTACTTCATATGTACACTTCAGGCACCTATATGTCCCACAATGCAGTACGATTGTGACGTCACCACAAATCTCGTCTAATCACCACCACAACAAACAACTCTTTGATATATTAATTATATATATATTTTTTTTATTTAAAACAACCCACACACACCTATATACATTTGGATGCTGCATTTAACAAATTCTAAAAGGGAAAAAAATGTATATAATAAATCAACTCTATAGCTGATTCCAAGTGATCAAGGGCTTAGGACGTTCCAATTCAGCCCATTGCAGTTTCCGCCAGTAGTGGGCACTCGTGCATCGGAAGCAATGACGTACATCCGAGTGAACGGGATGGAAGGGAAGTGAGGGAAGTTAGCGAGTAAGGGGCATGACAATTTTGGACTGGAACGCAGCCTTGGAATCTGAACATAGCCTAAATGTATGGACAGCTGGAGTCCATCAATATGTCCAGGATGTTCCTGCTCAGGTGGTCAAAGTTTCTGTCCAATAGAAATAGGTCTTACTCTGCAAAGTTTGCGATACAATTGAGGGAACATTGATGTCAGGTGTGTTTATCACGGAGGAAAACACAGGACTGATCATTCCTACTTGTAAAGTTTGGCTTGGCAGGAGCTGGTTTCCCTTTTCCACTTGACTCTTTTGTCAAGCATGCCGAATGGCACAAAAGCCATCATGGAAAACCTGACTTAACACTCTCATTGTTCTATTACAAAGGTGTGTTATCAGGATATCTAAGGAACCTGAAGTCCAAGGCTATTGAGTGACTCATAGTTTGTATTAACACGATATCAAGCAGACTACATAATTCTAACAATGGAGTGTAGAAATAACTGTCTCACTAAGAAACAGCAGGTAAGTGTATCCAAGAATGATCTTTCCATTCATCTACCTATTTTTTCTCGTCACTATCGCCACCCACTGATAAGGCATTCGATCACATCCTCTAGATCACAGACGGCGGAACTCATTTTGCTTGTTTTCCCAATTTTTTAAAGAATTTAAATGATGAAACTCTAGAGTAAATTTGATTGAGGTTAGGATTGACATCTAGCCTGGCTCCGCCCTCCGCTCAATTTCATTTTCCTTCAGTACTACGTCTGGGACTGCTGTATATTCTTAGGTTTCCAGAAACAAATTTTTTGTAGGACCAATCAGCGAATAGAGGGAGTGGCTGAGAAGGATGACGTTGATGTGATCACACACATGACTAGCGTCGGCCAATAGTGAGCCTACGTGTGACGTACAACACACAGACGCGCTGCTTTATCAAGACTCGAGGAACAGAGAGAAGGAAATGAATAGTGGAATAAAGTCGTTTTTTTTGTTTGTTTTTGCGCACAAAAAGTATTCTCGTCGCTTTATAAACTTTATAAAAGACAGACATCTTATTCTAAACATAATCCTCTGATCATTCGGACGACCACACGTTAGCGATTGGCTATGGCAGATCCTGAGTGACTTTGGGCAGATCCAATAGTTTTGAACTTTAACAGAGAACCCGCCTACAAGGAAGTAAACTTTTCTCAATGGAGCGAGGCCAGACTCTCTGTACAAATGAAATGTACGAGAGTCTGGTAGAACCAGGCTAATTGACATCCACATCCGTTACATAATTTTTTCTTTGCGGGAAGTGTAACTTGTAGGGATGTGTGTATTGTAGTACTGCGGGATGCAGACAGGCCCTTCTCAGTTTTTCGTCTATTTGATTGAATTGTTTAAACAGAAACAATGTTTTCACCGTTTCATTGAACACGTTTTTGAAAGAGATTTATATTTTGAGAAAATTACTTAAATTCTTTGAGTATATTTTATATTTGAAGTGCGTCTAAAATTATGAGAAGCAGTTAATTTGAATAAATCATTACAATTTTGTTTGAATTAATATCCTTTTTATGAATAAATTATATATGAGAAAGATTGTATGCAAATGTAACAATACAGAAATGTCTCTTACCGGTTCTTCCTCCGAATGCTTGAAAAGAAGAGAACAGAATTTTAGATAAACAAATCAGAAAGACTAGTATCAATGTTTCTAATTCAATTACTGTGGAATTAACGGAGATAAATTTTAATGCATACCACTGAGAATGATAGAAAAGGCAGATCAAAGGTTACAGATCAGACAAATAAAAACTGCAATCTGTAAGGAAACTTAAGTGGAAACACTACTCACAGGTGTGTGATGTATGTGTATAGCATTCTATACTGCACCTATACTGATAGACTGCTATCATAGAAATATTCAGATATGTGCATGCAGGATCATGTCCTTGTGTTTGCTCATTTATCCATCTCAGTAGATGAGGATCTACGCAATTATCTTACACCACAAAAAATCAATGCCATGTGTGGATAATACCCGAGACTCAGTCATAACTCATAATCTTCATCATAATCATAAATTACAGACAGATTCAATTACGATGGGCATAAATAATTACTGTTTCAAAACAGTTTCAAAACTACAGTGCATTCCAAAATGATTGAATCCCCATATGGCTAACTTTCTGTTCCACTGTGTCTAAAACAGACCACACATCAAGTGATGACACTAACATTTAATAATAAAAAAGGCAGCTAAGTGTCACTAAGTGCAAAAAACAGTAGTTGCTATTTACAAAGTACAAGTGTACATAACAACAAAAAGTAGTACTTAGTGCAAATAAAAGGCTATTTTAAAGTTTAGAAATGCTGTTTTAGAATAAGTGTAAATAGTGATAGATGTAAATAGTAGTTAGATGCAATTTATACTTAGTGCAAATAAAGGCAGATACTATTTTCACCTCAGTGTATTGTAATATATTATAAAACATTACGCAATAATAACAAAATATTCAGTGTATTTATTGCTGCATTTTTGGCTATTACTTGTCCCTCTCCCTAAAGCCCTTCCCTATATACCTACCCCTAACCATATTGAATCTGCTGATCAGTAAAGGTGTCCTCGAAGGTCCAAAAAAGGGAGTCATGGTTTTGAGCATGATAAAATGAGCTGTGAGTGTCACAGTTGATGTGGACACCACATCCAATTTCAATTCTAGGCCAATTAAATACCCATTAAAGCCGTTATTTCTCACTATCGAATGCCTGCCCATAAGGCATTTTATTTCCACTTGTCTAGACACCTCTCCAAGCTGATATGCAATGGGAAAAGGGAGAAGAATGAGTTCAGAAAAAGGTCAGTCAAGTCAAAAACTAATGCCAACCACTGATCTCTCCACACTGTTATCATATGTTATTTTTTGTAATTTTGTCTTGCTCAATCAAACAATGGTGGGCGAAGTCAGTTTAAATAGCCTCTGCTAACAAGATGGGCTATTCATAAAAAAAATAAAAAAAAATAAAAGTGTTGTTCAAAATAACTTTATCGCCCTTTATCTTGCCCACAAATAAAATCTAGTAGGGTAAGGGTTTGTTTACACGACAACTATGTACTAAAAAGAGAAACGTTTTTTCTTTGCATTTTTCGCATTCAGATGGCAACAGAGTCAAAACGATCCACGTTCACGCGGATCCGCAAAAACGACAAAAAATGCTGTAGTATGCATGTCAGGCCAGTAGTTGGCGATGTCACTTTGTAAAGAAACACCACCGACCTATTGACTGAACACGTAATATTCATGTGCATGACGTCACAGGTTTCACAAATTCACGTATTTGTTGCTTACACATAGACGATAACTATAGTTTTTTTGTTTAAATTTTGTTCGAAACCAGATTTCACAAGTTTGCGGTTTCAGGTCCCCAAAACATAAATGAATGGCAAAACGCATAAGAAGGTTTTTTTTTTTTTTTTTTTTGAAAGTGGTGTCATGTAAACAGCCCCTTAATCTCAAATAAAACACCCCCAAAATCTTGCACTCAAATTAACTTTTGCCATTTCGTTTATTTTCATTAAGTATCATGGCACCAAGAAAGCAGCTTTCCGTTCATTCAAGTGTATTTTCATTATTTGTTGTTTTTAATCTGCTCAGCACATGATAGAACGGTCAAAAGTTAAGACGGAATGAAAACATTTAGCACATTCCAGTGGTGGGTATGTTTGGAATGGATGAGTCAGGCTAACAGAGTCTCCGTGAGGAGTTACTCCTCTGTTTACACGAGAGAGTTTCTCAAATCACTGTGGGATAACAAATTGCTTAACCATCTTTCATTTAAGTAGTGAGTTTAATTGGTAGTTTATAAACTATAGTTACTTTTTCATTAATCTTGATCTCACTGCATTCCACCTACAACATCTCACAAGTAAACGTCTCTCTAGTAAAGTTTTTCTGTGTGCCACTGCCACCAAAAGGTCTCTCAGCTGTGACTAGGTTGTGATTAGATTGTATTTTTATGTATATGCAATAAGGAATAAACACAATGTAGAGCTGGCTGACATCACAGACTCCACCCACCTCATCTCCTTCCTCTGAGTGCTGTGAGAGCTGGTCGTGGTCAATGATCTCCGCCTCGTCCTCCGTAGGCCCGTTCCCGACCCGGACGCCACCGAATTTCTGCGTGCCCTGTTGGGTGAGTCCGGTGGGTGAGCTGGTGCCTGTCTGCTCTAAAGTTTCTAGATTCTCTGCAGGTCTTGCCTCCCTCATCTGGGACTAAATACAAACAAGGTCTGTGTGGCTATCAGCATGCCATGGGCCGCCAGAGTGTTGTTTGCTGTGTCTGGTACGGCTGTTTGGGGCACCTACCAAACACGATGGAGCTATACCTGTCAATCACACAGCAGCCGGCCCTCACAAAAGGTTAAAAAAAGCAGGTTAGCCTAAGGTTCAGCTAACTGCATTTAACATACATTTAAACCAGAATCCGTTGTTCTTTTAATTCAAATTAACATGCATTTAAGTGTCTGAAAACATTACATACAGTTCACACTTAAAGGGATAGTTTAATTCTGTCATCATTTACTCACCCTCAAGTTGTTTCAAACATGTATGAGTTTCTGTCTTCTGCTGAACACAAAAGAAGATATTTTGAAGAATGTCGGTAACCAGACAGTTGATGGACCCCATTGACTTGCATATTATTTAAAAAAAACTATGGAAATTAATGGGGCCCATCAACTGTTTGGTTACCCACATTCTTCAAAATATCTCCTTTTGTGTTCAGAAGAAGAAATAAATTCATTCAGGTTTCGATTAACTTGAGGGTGAGAAAATCATAACATTATTTTCAGTTTCGGGTGAACCTTTAAGCATATTCTTTTAAAATATATAGTGCATGCATAATTATTAGGCAAGTCGATGTTCTGATCATGTTTTTTTTTTCAAGCACATTTTACTAATTCCAAACCACATCAATCTTAATAACTACTATTAATTTAGTATATAATAATTTATAAGTATTATATAATTGTAAACAAGGGCTGGAATTGAAGGGAAAAAATACCTTATTTTTAGTTGGTTAGTTAGCAGGTTTTCTTTTACGGGTAAAATGGGCCAAAAGAAAAGATTTAACTCACACTGAAAAGGCCGAAATAGAATAGAATAAAACAGAACATCATAAATTATATCAAAAGTTCACTGGTAAAACAAGAAATCCACACTTCTGGCCGCCACATTTGAAATCTCTGGGGTATTTTTTGTACTTTTAGGGTGGATTTACAATATTTGGATGGTATACAATATATCAATCCTGCTGAATTCAATAGATTTCCCCCCATTAGAACAAGAACGGATTCTAGTTCAATATTATGATGGATAAATTTAAGCCTTATTAAGTTTTACTAAAAAAATGTAGAAATGTCTCTGTGCATTATGGTAAAGAGATAAATATATTTGTTGTTCAGGGTGTCCTTCCACATTAATCCTACAAATATATCTATTTTGCTAAAATAATAACATCATCATCAATAATCAAGTATTTTATCATTTTGAAAAAATCTGTACTCTCAGCGCTAAAACGGTTCTTTGAATGGAAATGATCTGTGACCTGTTTTCTTTTTCTTAGCTATCCTACACAATCTTCCACCTGCTGTAAATTCTTCAAGCATGGTAGGTGCCCCATTGGGCCAAACCAGAGTTGACCCTTCCTTCACAATCTCATGTGATCCTATCTACGGATGAAAAAAACATGCACAATTCTACTCTAGCAAACAGACATACAATGTCGTTCAAAAGTTTGGGATCTTACGACTTTTTAAATGTTTTTAATGTTCTTTTATGCTCACCAAGGCTGCATTCATTTGATTAATGATACTATTACAGTAATATTGTAATATACAGTAATATTACAGTAATATTGTGAAATATTATTACAATTTTAAATAACTGTTTTCTATTTGAATATATTGTAAAATGTAATTTATTCCTGTGATCAAAGCTGAATTTTCAGCATCATCATTACTCCCATGATCCTTCAGAAATAATTATAATATGCTGATTTGCTGCTCAAGAAACATTTGTTATTATTATCAATGTTGAAAACAGTTATGTAATTTTTTTTGATAATTCTTAGATTAATAGAAAGTAAAAAAAAATTCATTTTCTGAAATAGAAATATTTTGTAACAAAATTTTGGGGTCAGTACAAATGTATTTATTTTTTTTGGAAATAAATGAATGTTTATTCAGCATTAAAATGAATCAAAAGCAACAGTAAAGACATTTACAATGTTGCAAAAGATTATTTTTCAAATAAATGCTGTTCTTTTTAACTTTCTATTCATCAAAGAATCCTGAAAAAAAAAAAAACTGCACACAACTGTTTTCACCAATGATAATAACCAGAAATGTTTCCTGAGCAGCAAATCATCATACTAGAATGATTTCTGAAGGATCATGTGACACTGAAGACTGGAGTAATGATGCTGAAAATTCAACTTTGCATCCCTGGAATAAATTAAATTTTAAAATTCAAATAGAAAATATAGATAATATGTCACTATATTACTGTTTTTACTGAATTTTGTATCAAATAAATGCAGCCTTGGTGAGCAGAAGAGACTTCTTTTAAAAAAATCGTACAAATCCCGAACTTTTGAACGGCAGTGAATGTACACACAAACATTCATCTATGAAGAAATTCAGGAAAGGTGCTGTACTTGGCTTTGTCCCATGGCATGCTGTTAAAAAACATCTGAGGAAACACAAAGCTCACAGTCTATAAAACTCCAAACCCCAGTACCAGAGGACTGTGTGTTCATATATTTGTCATAGACAAGAAAATAACAAGCATTCCTTTCAACATTCCACTTAACCCTCTACATTGCAAGCAAATCACTTGCATATGGGAGTACATTTTGAGCTAGGCAAATAAATAATAAATTCTTAGATATCACTCACCAGTGATTGAGTTAGAGGCTAAGAGTAGGCGTAGTACAGATATATTTACATGTGCCTACAGCTGAACGTTTATAGTCTTTACAGTGCAGTTTAGAGTCTTGATATCAGTGGATATGCTCTATACTTGACACTTTTTAAGGTGTCTTTGTTACAGTGTAATTATACATTTAAGTACTGTGTAATATTAATTAAATACATGTACTTACTATAAGATTAGGTTTAGGGTTGGTTGAATTTATAGTTATTATATAGTAACTACATGTAACGTGTAAGAAGGACACTGTAAAATAAAGTGTTACCAAATTAGTAGTAGTATTTTATTTGTAGTATTGTTAGTTTTTAAAGAAACACCTAATGACAAATTATGTGTTAATCATCACTCCCAGCCCATAATTTCTACCATAAAAAAAAAATATATATATCAAATAATATTGCATCTTTGTAAAAATATGTGCCATTTTGTGAAGAGAAGAGAAGCATTTCAGGTCATTTATACATAAATCATTCATCATTCATGTGTATTTATATAAAGTCTGGCAAATAAAAATGTAATAGCCAATGGCGATTCCAACGGCAGGGTATGCACATCATGTCCTCTGATTTAATGACATAAAATAAAAGAGAAAAAGGCATTTTGGCTGGTTTCGGTTAGAGAAAATAAACATACCAGGTGCTTCCTCCACAGGTACTGACGGCGCAGGACCAAAGTCTTCACCACCAGCATGCATGGCACACATGCCAAAGCTATCACCACCAACAGAGACTGAATCCCCGCCTATGCACACATAGAAAGAGATCCCCCAATCATTCAACCAGAACTCTATCCTGTTCTAACCACAATTCTACCACCATTGTTTTGTGTAAATGTGAGCGTTACCTGCCCTCTGTACAGAGGTTTGTTGGTGGGGTCATTGTAGTTGAAAAGAAACATATTGATGAAGGCTATCAGTAGACTGGGAGCGTCTTTAGAGATTGCTGCATCGTAAGCAATCCACTTGTAAAAGATGAGCAGGGCCAGATAACCGAACAGACTGCTCATGAACACAATCTCAGGAATGAAACCCAGGAAAATGTTCAGAGGTTTCTTAAAGTACCTGTGAGACACATGGGGGAAAAAAGATGCAGTTAGAGCAGTAGACAAAACTCTAGTGGCCCTATTTTAACGCTCTAAGCGCATGATCTAAAGCGCACGGGGCAAGCGAGAGAGTCTCCGAATCCACTTTTGCTAGTTAAACAACGGGAAAAATGGACGGCGCGCCCGGCGCATGGTGTAAAAGGGTTGTCCCTATTCTCTTAATGAGTGATGGGTGTGTTTTGGTCGTAACATGCAAAAAAACAGTCAGAGTCTCATCTCCCATTCCCTTTAAACACCAGTCGCGCTCGCGCCATGGCGGATTGCTATTTACATGGGGGAATTTGCAAGCGGAAAAACTGAATGCTTCTCTAGCGAGGAAACGGATCAGGTTTAAGTTGGTCAATGGCGCAGTCTATTTCAGTTGCCTCAAAATAGCAACGCGCCAACAATGTGCCTAAACACACACCTCGTTTTCAAACCAGCACCGTGCATGGGCGTACAAATGGGTGCAAATGCATTTACTATTTAAACAATATAGCAGGACGTAAAAATGATAACTGTGTCAGGCTGAAACTAGCAAAAAACACTTGCATCGCGCCTGGTGCTGCATTGGCACACACACACACACACACACACATATACATTTGGACACACACTTACAGGTGATTGAAGAGAGACAGCGAGACTCCAAACAACATGTGAATTACACCCAGGATTATAGACATCTTCATCTTAAACGAGTTCAGGAACGTCAGCTTATTTGAGGCAATATTCCAGATCTAACAGAGGAACATTAGTAGAACAGCATTATACCAGCATCTCTGTAGTTCACACACAATTTGTTGAAGATAAATGCTTCATTTTACAATTGAGTTTTAAAGATAGCTATTAGGGAACTGCATTTTGGACATTTTTAATACTAGAGATAAACTACAGGGTAAAAGTACACAGGAAGAGAAGGTCTAGTTTGTGCTATTTGATTTATTGATCGTTACATGCACATGTAAAAAAAAAGTTTAAAATTTATTTCCAGGTTTTTAAGTTTATGTTTTGCAGTCCCCAACAAAATCACCCTCTGATTTATTCAATATTTCCACATATGACTTTTCAAATTAACACTCCTGGTGAACACTGTATTTCATCATATCGCGATTCGAAATACTGTATATTTTGCAGAAAAAATAAATATCGTAGTGTCAGGTTTTTCCAATATTATGCAGCCCTAATATCTGTGTGTCTATTGTATGTGTTTTTGTGTGATGCAGCACATACCGGGTCAATGCCCAGAGGATACGGGCCACCAAACACACCAGGAACAGTAGGGTTTAACTGAAGAACTGAGTTACTATCCAGAGTCTCAAATCTACAAACAAACACACACCGTACAGACAGAAACAGAAGAATCTCACATTTTTGAATTTTGTCATTAGTTTCATTCTAAATTCAAAATATATTATTTTTAAACTGTTTCACCGATTTAATGCTGTAAACTTACGTCCAGTTTCCCTTAGGGAAAAACATGGGCCGCACACTCCAGCCAGAGCCGAACATGTTGATGGACTTGGAAAAGCAGTCATTATAAATCAACCCGGTGTAGACTGAGAATATCCCCATCAGAAGAACGATATAACGACCTGCAAATATCATGTTAAACATCTACTCACACAGACACACACACACACATACACACACAAGACGTGAGATGAAAGAAAGAGATTTATAATATTAGTATATGACTAATTAGTAACTACCTTAGTTAACATGAACTAAAAATGAACAATACTTCTTCAGCATTTATTAATATTAGTTCATATTAATTTCAACATTTACTAATACGTTATTAAAATCAAAGGTTATATTTGTTAAAAAGGTACATATATAATGTTAACTAATGAACCTTATTGTAAAGTGTTACCAAAATAACTTATAATAAATATTCATACAAATCAGCATCTCTGAATATGGCTTTATGATTACACTATGATATATTGTTATATTATATAATTGTATGTTACATACGTTGATATATTGAAAGGCTTAAAATGTGAATGTAAAAACGTAAATTTCGAATCCATTAAAAGATCATTATTAACATACACTAACAACACCATATTTGATTTCGACTCCAAATTTGATATAATCCATCTTTAATGTAAGAATTACTGAGAAGCTGAGACCTCATTGTCACTCTTCTGAGCAAGCAGACGGGTCTCTCTGATGACAAGGTAAAGAGCTGCACATGTCATCAGCACGCCATGACCCATGTCCCCAAACATGACAGCAAACAGGAACGGGAATGTAATGATTGTGTATGGCGCTGCAAGAAACAAAAGAGAAACAATCCAATCATACAACTGTTAAAAAAAACCTATAATTTATTGCGGGAGAAAAAGTGGACTGCAGATTGCTAAACTAAATGGTAAAGCTCTGGTTATTTACAAAATATTATAAAGGTTTTTTTTGTAAAATCTAACAATTCCTTTATAAATGCATACGAATTACCTGGGTTGATCTCTCGGTAGGTTCCGATGCCGTAAGCATCCACAATGTTTTGGAACCCTGAGGTGAACTTGTTGGTCTTGTTGAAAGTTGGTGGAGTCTGTTTGGTCTGCATTCGGTTTAAGATGGAGGGAACTGTGGAGCCACTCCGTTCCTACATGAATAAAATTGTGATTATATTGACAGTATTATTACTGAGGTATTACCTTTTCAATGTACACTGCCAATAACATCTACTCATTCTTTATTAGCAATATTTCCACATTTAAGTATTAAAGTAAAAAAGTGATGTAAACTATGAAATAACACAAATGGACATACAATCAACTTCATGAGTGTCATGATCATGACTTGTTTTAGCATAAGCCTGTAGATTTACAGGTTTTTAATATCATAAGAAAAGTATGTACGCTGTCCTATTGTTTTCTTGCTTTCATTTGTGGATTGAATGACTAAAATAAATCATATCTCAGTGGTCGAAATCATCATGAATGAATAATACTCACTGTTCCCCTCCGCAGAGCGAACTGAATGGAATCGAGGTCAGAAACGGGGCACCAGACCTCAGCGATCAAACATTTCTGAGTAACATCGATATTACAGAGGTTCAAAGTGTGATAAATGGCCTTCATCTTCCTCACTTTGATGAACCACACACGTATGGTTTTCGCAGCGGCCTGCAAAACCCTCTGCCGGTGGTCTTCTGTTTGATTCAGTACCTATATTATTGAACACAGCAAACACTGTATGATTAGGGCATTGAATGCTATTTTTGCATGAATTTAAAGGTAATCAACAAAATTGAGTTGAGACAAAGAGAACAACAGTTGGACTGTGGCATACCATCTGGAGGTCATCAATGCGGGTGTTGACACCCGCTGCCATTTCTTTCCTCTCCTGAGGGGTTTCAGGGCACGGGTACAGAGATGCACGGAACCTGGCGACCAGTTTAAAATGTTTGATTACTTTTGGATAAAATGATCAAAATAATTCAGAAAAGACCCTGCTACATACCCTTCACAGATCTTCTTCACTCTGTTCTTCAGCTGGTCTCCTTGGAAGAAGATGATAAACACCGATTTGTGCACCTGATCACCCTGTGACAAACAAAGACCCATGACTAGATCAATATTTTATCACACTTTTAAATAAAATGTCAAATGCAGACACCCTAACTGACTTAATCACTAAATAATTCACAATAAGAATAGAGACTGACTGTTGTGGGGTCCTCAAGAGGGTCCTCAATCTCTGCCTGACGTAAAAAGACATTTCCACGGCAGACTCTCCACAGCATCCTTTCAAACGTGGGGATTCTCTCACGGTTTATAACCCCAGCCACAAACCTAAAGAGTAAACAAACCTGTATAATCAACAGAGTACTTACTAAAGTCAACGCAAATCTGTTAAAAAAAAACTCAGATTCTGAATTCTCTTCTAATAATACATTACGAAAGACATAATGTGCACATATTGTGATCTCTTTGAATAGATAAAAGCTCTGATAAACATAAAGTCTTGCCCACAACTGTACAAGAGTACTTACATGAGTAGGTAGCCTCTGCACCAATTCCTTTTTTTTTCTTTTACAGTAATTCCAGTGAAAATCAGTTTTTTAAATCCTAAACCCACTATCATTTTTTTTAATATGTTCTAAAAAATTAAATCTTAATTCCAAACAATAAAAGTTAATTCTTATGAACTCTGCAGTGACCAAATTCTTAAACAGCAACAGAAAACAGTGAACAGAAAGAAAATTAAATCATTATTCACTGAAAATCTCTCCCCCAAAATTCTCAAATTCCATTATAAATAGTAAAACACTAATTATTATTAATGTATTAAAATAAAAATATCAGTCTTTATAGGGAACTGTTGTTGTCAAAAAAAAATAAAAATAATTGAATGATGAATGGAATAATGAAATTCCAGAAAACACCTAAATTGTCACACTAGGGTGGCTGTTGTAAAGATCGCATGACAAAGCAGAATCAAAAATGAGAACAATATTTCTCAACAACACAACTACAGTAGGAGCATGCAGGAGTAAAGATAATCATAGAAAACAACCACATTAAACAGATGATAACCAACAAACTCAGAGTGCAAACTAAGGGTTAGCTATACAGGGAACAAACAAAAGAATCTAAATGAGACACAGGTGCAAATCATAGGTAACCATAGAAACGAAGGGACATTATCAATAACCTAGGAAACAGAAACTAGGAGAAACAGGGGGTTCGTCTCAATCAATTCCCAAGCTTCCGGCGACATGACAACATCCTCATTGTACAACATCACAACTGGTATTTATGAACAACAGCAGAACTGATATATTTCTGATATTACTTTTTAATGTTATTTAAAGTACATTATGATACATAATTTTCTTGTTACATATACATGCAACATTTTAGCCATAAATGCATTATAAATGTTAGCTAGATTTTGTTTGTTAACTGTCTAGTGGTGTATCTTTATTCTGAAATATAATTCTATTTTTTATAATTTTATAATTTTTTATAATATAAAAAAACATCTATCATGATGTGTCATTATGTGTAGGGAGTTGGCTGATGTGATTTATGTTTCGTGCTTCAAAAATTTCGTTAAGGAAACATAGTGACTATCGATGCTCCCTGGTTTTTGTGATTGAGACAAAAGAAAGAAAATGGCAGACTCCCTGATCAGTGCCCTGACTACTGAACTAGGGAGCTGATTGAGACGCACTCAGCGACAAACGGAAACAGCACAGAGTATCAAAATTAAAGTCCACATAACATAATATTATACATTGAAGACACATTTTTTCAGGCAGTTGACGAGCGAGTCTTGTAAGCTAATCTATGAGTAAAGTATTTCCACCTGCCTTTATCACATATGTCGTTTATTATGTTACTGGCTTAATTTAATAATAATATATTATTATATATAATAATTATATTATAATAAAACATATATACTTAATATCAGGGATGGGCTATTTCATTCTGGAGGTCCTGCAGAGTTTAGCTCAACCAACCCTGATAAAAACTCAACTGCCTGTAACTTTCTAGTAATCCTGAAGACCTTGGTTAGCTTGTTCAGGTGTGTTTGAGGTTAGAGCTAAACTCTGCAGGACAGTGGCCCTCCAAGGATTGAAATGGCTCATCCCTGCTTAATATTCTAGTATACTTGTATGCGTTTTTGTTTGTTTTGTTATTAAAATATCAGTTGTTGTACTGGTATCAAAATAATTGCACTGGAACTCACCCCAGTCGCAGTGGGGCACCTCGGCCAGCCTCACTGGGGTCCAGCAGAGATGACGATTCTTCCAACAGATTAGGATCCTCCATCTAAAAAGAGTCCGGTCGAATTATATGTTAGGGTCAGAGGTGGTTTAGATGTAACATTTCAAAGTGGATTTGAAAGCCCTTTCCACTGTAGTGGACCAAAGGGTTAACTAACACCTCAAAGGGTCTTGAGTTTTTTTAGTTTCTCTCAGTGGATTGCTTTCACATTGCCAGAGAGGACAGGCTTACCTCATCAAAGAACTGCTGGGTACGTCTGAGGATATGCTTGAGTTCGGTCAGCTCTAGAAAGTTCTTCTTCAGGGCCTCTTGATTAGTGTTGATCTCCTTCAGCTCATTCTCCAACTTCTCAAAGGTTGCCTGGCGATCAAAGATATAAATATAAGTTAAAAACATCAATCGAAAATATTAATATTAATATATACCCAAAGTCTAACATAGCCAAGACAGAGTAAAATTACCTCAAGGTCAATCATGTCTCGTGGGAATGGAACTTCAGGATTCTCACCAGTGTCCATAGTTGGAATGTTGGCTTTCTTAATCTCCTTCTCAACAAACCCTGCAGAACATGACACCAGCAGTGATGTATAATAATATTTAATAATTCCTTCTCTTTTATTATTTTTCAGAGGGTGAAGGGTGATTTTTTTTGTCTTGTTTAGTGGTGGATCTTGCCATAAGCAATATAGGCCTTAAGCAGCAGCGTTTTATGTCTGACCCCTTCAAGGTCAAAATTATACTTGTAACAAAGTAGGGTAAAACAGGGCTAAGAGTTAAAGTGTGCCGAGTTAAAGGGTAGGTTTTATTTTATTTTCCTCTAATCTAATCCACTAGATGGAATAAAAAATCATTGCACCACTTTCCTAAACATCCACGTTGCACTATGTGGAAATTTTGGACATGATCTAGTATTTATTCTTCTTTTTTTCTAGATTTATGTAGCAAATGATAATCATTAAAATTACCACATACAGTACATTTTGATTTTCAGTTCTGTTTATAATAAAATCACCAGTTTTTCAATAACTGAAGAATAATGTAAAAGTATGGTATTTGGAGTAAAAAGCGCCCCTGCTGTTGGGGCGAAATGTACAATAATTAACATGATAATAAAAAGCTGGCTGACATTTCCAATTGTTGACATGACATGTTAGATTTAGATGGTTAATATGATTTATTAAGTAGGGTGTCCACAATAAAGATAATGATCATATTTATAATGAAACAATCATATTTAAAAATAGAATATGAATAATTTCATAATAATTAATATCATAGATTCATTATTAATGCAGTGCAAGAATCTTTATGATTTTTTTTTTACATATTTCTGAATATTTTAAATGAACATTTCATGACAAGAGTATTTATTTGAATAAAGTAAAAAAAAAAAAGTTTTATCAAAATAAACAGAATATGGTAAAAACTTTGCTGAAGTGACTGTTTTAAAGAAGTATTATTTTAGATATTACTCAAAACATATTACTTTATTTGAGTAATATCTTAAATAATACTTCTTTAAAACAAAAAGTATTTGTATCAATACTGGGGTGCTTTTACCAAATTGTAACTTAAATGTATGAGATGGCAAGAATGGTATAAGGCCCCCCTCACCATTTCATACATTTATATGATTTTTACACAAAACAAACCACTTTTAAGATTTCTTCCCTTTAAATTCTCCATCAATGTTCAATAAAAAGATATAAATATTTTTTTCTGCAGTCATACACTATGAGATTGAGTGAAAAGCACAGTGTGTGCCTTTTAGCCCCAATATAAAATAATAAACCACAACATATAATGTAACAGCATATAACTACACATTTATAATTTGATATGTTCATTTTTTCTTACTTTTTTTATATTTTGGTATTTATCTTAAAGGTTCTGTTAGTGATGGTTTAGCGTAGTACACATAACGGAATATGTGTTCTTTCTGTCACACCTGACTTTGTCCACCATTTTAGCCAATCAAAAACGCTCTGCAGCTGTTAAACTTTCTGAGGATTCTGGACCGTTACTGGTCTTGGTGTATACAGTGTCCATGTGTTGATCCACTCACTAAGCTTCCTGTCCATCTCCTCACAACGTCTCACTTCATTCACAAACTTCCTCTGAAACACGTTCACATCAGGGTTGAGCTGAAAGAAAGAGTTTTGCACTCATTATCAACAGATATGATAGAGGACAAAATATGACAGAGGAGAGAGCAGGAAGAGAGAGTGAAAGCAAACTGTCTCTACTCACATCTCTGAACTGGACCATTCCCAGCTCTCCCAGTTCACTGACACAGCAATAGGCCGCTTCAGACTGGAGGAAGAGCTGGGCCAGAGTCATCTCCTCACTGCGGAACAACTCCCCCATGATGCTGTAGACCACAGGAACTCACACACGGATCAGAAATCAATCCCACTGGATACTTCCTGTCAGGAGAACAGGAGGACATTTAATGAATGATACAGACAAACAGAAAGCGATAGACAGACATCATTACTCCAGTCTTCAGTGTCACATGATCCTTCAGAAATCATTCTAATATGCTGATTTGGTGCTAAAGAATTAGTTTTTTTATTATGATCAACTATTATTGGTGCCCAATGATTAATAATGATTCTTATTATAATATATATTTTTTTTTTTTTTTATTTGCGGCTTAACATTTTTGTGGAAATCGGGATACATTTACATTTTTACATTTACATTTAGTCATTTAGCAGACGCTTTTATCCAAAGCGACTTACAAATTAGGACTAAATTAAGCGAGTCATCATGAGGCAAAAACAACGCAAGATGTGCTCAAGATACAAAGTTCAGGCATTATTCAGAGTAGCATAAGCCCAATAAGTGAGGTTTTTTTTTTTTTTTTTTTATGAGGTTAAGTGCTCGCGGAAGAGATGGGTTTTCAGCTGTCTTTTGAATGTTGTCAGGGATTCTGCATTCCGGATGAGGGTGGGGAGCGCGTTCCACCAGCATGAACCTGTGAATGAGAATGTTCTGGAAAGTGATTTTGTGGCTCATTGTGATGGAACCACGAGACGTCGCTCTTTGATCGATCGTTGGCTTCTGGTAGGGATGTAGACTCGTAGGAGTGAGTGAAAGTAGCAGGGAGCTGAGCCTGTGATAGATCTGTAAGCAAGCGTCAATGCCTTGAACTTGATGCGAGCAGTGAGAGGTAGCCAGTGAGGTAGCACATTTCCCCCCAATATCATGAATAAAGCTCCATGATCAGCACTTATTTAAAAAAAAAATAATAATCTTTTGTAACATTATAAATGTCTTTATTATCACTTTTGAACAATTTAATGCTGAATAAATGAATTAATTTCTTAATTTTTGATCAAATAACTGCAGCAATGGAGAGCATAAGAGACTTCTTTCAAAAACATCTTAATTATGCCAAACTTTTGACCAGTCATTGGCAGTTATAATGAATTAATTATATGAATTATTTAAATTAAATTGTATTTTATTATAATTCTACCTTAATAGATTCAAATGCAGGCTTTCACAAAATTAACTGAACATTTGACATTTATTTTGATATCCACAAATTGTTCAGCTGACTGAAATAAAGCAATGAAAGTACTGACCATTACACTTTCTCGAATGATTCAGAAACCGAGGCTGCTTCGAATCTCTGGGCTGGGCACAGCATCTCTCGCATCTCAAAGAGCCGATTGGCTGAAAGCTCAGCATCCTTTCTGAATGGCTGATGAACTCAACACCCCTCGCATCTCTAAGAGGTGATTGGCTAAGAGCCTCAACAACGTTCGCATCTCTGCGAGCTGATTGGCTGATGCCTCAACATCTCTCACATCTCTACCGCACTGTCCTTCAGCTCTGAAGGACGCCATTACGCGCTCCTCTATCTATTGCTAACACTCATTTTTATCAGAGTTTTATCACATTACATAATATACTAACAGATTCCGGCACTTGTGAAACGTCTAATACATGCATATTTATTTGTAAGATGTTCATTTTTGTTTAATAAGGCTACAGTGAATAATTTTGCCATCATCCCAAAATGCAGGCTATTATAAATAGACCAGCTAGAGAAATAACACTCGTGTAGTCGCATTTTCAGCAAAATTAAGTAAAACATTCATTCCTAATTGTACAAATGAACGCAAGAATTAAACAGTAAGTTAATATGCTCTGGAACGCAGATTTTACAATTCACTAATAACTAAATGTTATCTATTTATTCTTTCACGCGAATATAACATAACATTGTAATACACAATCAGATTTATAATCAATTATAATCACAATCAGAGCAAATATTAATATATTTACCAATGCTATGGCAGACAGATTAGATTCAAGCATCACCTTCTCATTCCAGCGACCACAAATTAAATGGTTTATCCACTCATTTATGTCTAATATACATATAGTGGAAGTGTTAAAAGTGTGTAGAGAAAAGAAAAGAAAATCACAAATATGTAAAAGATAAACGCTCTCACCGTCCTCGATGTCTTCAGAGATCACTTCACCTCTGCGATGATGATCAGACGTGCTACGTGACGTCACGCCTGCTGCTGCTGTCAGGGTCACGTGATTTCCTTTTCTGTGTACATATGTATTCCTTTTTTGGTTATGAACAATGTTTATACATTGGTTTATTATTATTATTATTATTTAAATGTTGGTTGTTCTTATTAACGTGTGCTTCTGCTATTAAAACCAACCCTTGGGAATAAGACTTGGTATAGCCTTCTGTAGTACATTGTATTGATAAAATAAGAGGTTAAGTGGATAAGATGAATCACCTTTACTGAAATTATTTAGTGAACATGATTTGATATCTTAGAAAGACGAAGATTTTTATACTAGCATATGTTTTCTTTTGGATATCTGGCATGACATTCCATTAAAAAAGACAAAATGTATAAACATTTATAATATATGTAGGCTATACAACATTTAGATCTACGACCTGGGCAAAGCTATTCATTAGCATCCCCATTCATCAGTTGGTCATGGTGCGGACCGGTGCGGGACCACACGGGACACACAAATAAATACAGTATCTGAAGTCTGCTTTTTTTCATGACAATGCAGACAGGGATAATAATAAGTCTATCATTGAGCCCTCCAAAACAGAATCGGTTGACCATTGGTAAAACATCTACTATAATGTAATATTTGTGATTTAAATATTAATATAAATAAATAAATATAATCTAAATATAAATTAATAAAATATACATAATTTGAACAATTGAAAAGGAAAGTATAATTAAAGGTATTTTATATTTAGAATAACCAATACTGATGGTTAATGCACATCCAGAAATTATGGTTGTACTGTAACCAGAAATATTAAGAAAATAGGGTTCTTTTTCGTTTCATATTAACATTTAAAGGTGCTCTGTAGCCAAAAAATTCATACTTTTCTTTACATATACTGCTTTATGGAGCAAAAGAGAGATAGAATTTCTGAGTATTCTCCTTTTAACACAAAAGTCCAATAGTTAGCTCTCTGACTATTTAATTATGTAGCCATATAGTGTTTACGGGAATAGACCTTTCCTCTGTGTGGTCTGATAAAGACTGAATGATGCAGGTTTGTGTGAAACAGCGAAAGGTGAGAGGGCAGACCTCAGAAGAATGTAGCACAGACTCTGTAATGAACCTCTATATATTTAGAGTCCGAAACTACTGAAGGACCAGAGGTGAGAAACATACAAACGCCTGCCAATTCACACTGACCAGCTGAAGCAAGCTGCAAGTCTTTCCTTCGCGTTGCATGGTAACCCCTAAATAAGGCCATGAATTTCATTACGTACACCTGTTAACTTATAATGTCAAAGCTTTGATATTTTTGAATTTTATTTAGCACCTGGACAATCAAAGCTCTGAAGATAATGAACCTTCTCTGGCCCTGTTTACACCTATTAAGATGCGTTTTGGTCAATCGGATTGCAAATGGACGAGGGAAACACATTCCCGTTTGCACCTGGTGTTTTATTCCGTCTCTTTTGTCCACTTTCAGCCACTTCTGTCCTGATTTCTTTGAGGGGAAGGTCTATGGGCGGGTAAATTTGTGTTTTTTTCCAGATATTTCGATCTAATGGATAAAATAAGCTTGCGCAATATATGAATGCTAAAGGAGACTCCGGAAAATCATGCAGAGAGCAGCAGCTTTTGTTTCTGCTCTGACAGCCACAAGACCACACCGAACTTGGTACTTTTGGTACGTTTTCCGTCTTCAAACCAAACTTGGGTCTTCAGCCAACAAATTTAAAGTCCGCGTGAACCGGAAGTTGCAAAAGACTTTTCTTCGGTGTTGTGACGTATTTCCCAGTGAAAAGGAATATTGAACAGAGGGCAGGGTTTTACTCTAGCGCTCCTCCTCTCCATCTCTCACTCATAACAGACTAACGGTTTGAGGGGAGTGGTTAAGCGTTTCCCAACCCAAGCCGTCAAACCTACATCATCAGAAAAGGAACGCCATTCCAGACCGGAAGTAACTTTTCAGACTTTGATTAAAGATTACGACGGCAAACAATTTTTTTCTGTGTATTAACTTGCACGGATAAATTTTTCACCACAAGACTAGTAATATGCGCTAACAAAGTAAATAGGGTCAATTTTGATTTCAGTTGGACTTTAAAATCCAGTCTTCCCACAATGTTTACATAATGTGTCTTCTGTGGCTGTTCGAACACATTCGACTACATGAGCGTTTACACTACGAAAGCAATCCGGTCTAATGCGTTTACGACTAACTCTGGAAATGGTAGAAAGTGGACAAGCTCAAAACGTTTTAATATGTTTTAATACTTCAAAATGCATCTTACTACCAGTCGTAAACAGGGCCTCTGATGTTTAAAGTTTCACTGAGCTCATTTTTGGAGACACTCCAAATCCACAAAACCATTTTTCCATTCCACTGGAAAGGAAATACAGTAATGTTCTCATCAATGAATCTTCACTGAATATTACATTATTCTCTCTAAAATAGTATAGCCTTCTATCAGTGTAGCATTCAGCTAGTTTGTTTGCACCATTCTCCCTGCCTTGTTTGTTGTCATAGTTACTAATTTGATTTCATCATGTCATTCAGCTGTGTTCCCCTCATTATCCTGTGTACATAAGTTGTTTCATTATTTGGATGTCGGATATTGACTATGGCTGGTTGCGTTTCCCTGCCAGTCATATTCCTGTGATTTAAAGACTGCGTTGGACTTTCCTCTTCCTCGTTGTGCATGTGATTATCATACCGATTTGTGACCATCAGGGATGAGATGGAATAGTACACTTACTCGCACATGCATACACACGCAGGGCCCACACGCATACAGTAAGAGCTCAAGTTATTTTTGTAAACTCTTCCTTTGGATAGGGTTTTTTTTAACGTGCTGTATGGGAAAAATTGGCCTTTAGGGAACTGAAAAACCCTGCAGGTCTGGATGACATTCCAGCTCTCGCTGTGTCTGTGCCTGTCTAATACTGTTACACTCTCCAGAACCTCATGTTATCTTCACACATATACAGCACTGTCCCAGAGGGAAATTTTATTACTCAAGAGTTTGCTATAAGATATTACGAGTTTGGAGTTTGGAATTGTTTCATATAAGTATTACCTTTTTCCTAATTCATCAGGAGGTATAAAATAGACACAGATTAGACAATTGTTGATATACAGTAACATTTACAGCTACAGTTTACAATTATTGCAATTATATATATTTACGTAGATATATATCAAATAGCGATTTGATTTGGCAGAATTTGATAAGAAATATTTGAGTTCACCCTTGTGAAAAAGACGTACACTTTAGAAATAGTACTTATTACAGATATAATATACTTAAAAAGGATAAGTGCAAACTGATGTTTTCAGACACTTAATTGCATGTTATTTACAGTTAAATGAAAATGTATGTTCAAAATGCTAAAGTTGAATTTTAGAGTGAATGTTTTACCCTTAAGTAGGAATTTCAGAATTATTTCTATTGCCTTTGAAATGAGTGTACTGCCACATGTACTGATGCTGTATGTCGTTTCTGTTGAAATTTGTAAAGAATTACACTTAATTGTAAACTTTAAATCTAAAAAAGTATATCATAAAAAAAAAACTGTACTTAGGCCAGTACAATAAGGCCAGTAAAGAGCCCATAAAGAGAGCACGCTTTCATGCCTTTTTCTTAACAATAATTTACACCTTTAAAGTACATTTTAAATAATGTTTTAATAACCTTTTGTGGTTCTGTACAAGGTTATGTCCTATTATTTCAGGGGTGTAGTATTTGTCATGGTCATGTGATCATGACAGCCACAAGGTGGACCATCCTTATGTAGAATAAAGGTGAACATGATTTCACCAAGTACAACATGTTCCTGGATCAACATTCCAGTCAACAATCAATCAAATCAGATTTGAGGGACAAGTTAACAGTTTATGTCAAGTTACCAGTACAACCAGGGTTAGGTGCATCTACATCAGTATATTCCCCTGTGATTTTAGGGATAAGTTATGGGAAGGGTTAGGTTTAGTTGTAGGGATAGGGTTAGGATTACATTTTTGGATTGGAATGATGTACCAGGATCGACTATATGTTGTTCCAGGAACATGTCTTACTTGGCAAAACCAGTGAGCACAGAATAAAACTACTTTTTCTAGAGTAGATCATGGACTCTTCATAGACTCTAAATGTAGACTTTTTTTTGTTTTACTATGGGGTCCCAGTGCAGGCCACAGGGTGGAGCACTGCTCTCCATCACACACACACACACACACACACACACACACACACACACACACACACACACACACACACACACACACACACACACACACACACACACACACACACACACACACACACACACACACACACACACACACACACACACACATGTAGAGCTACACACAGTGCAGGGGGAGTGTCAGTGGGTAAGAGGAAGGCAGCTGGCACGCAGCTGATTTGTCTGGAGGGTTTCACAGGAAAGTGTGGCATTCACGACCCAGCGCTCATGCAGTACAGACCGTCCACAGCCTACTTGCCAGCCTCTGCTGCTCTGGCCAGATCCCAAACACACACAGAGAGAGAGAGAAAGTGAGTGAGAGAGAGAGAGCGCGCGAGAGAGAGAGAGAGAGAGAGAGAGAGAGAGAGAGAGAGAGAAAGAGGAGAGCAGATGTGGTTAGTGTGACAGAGGAGGGAACAGTTAGGTGAACTCTAGAGGGGAATCCTGAGAGCAGAAAGAAAGGCGAGTAAGGACACAGAACTTTCCACTGCTTTTATCCTTTCACATTCCATTGATTTTACTAGATACTTAAGCTTTTAAACATGGAAGTGATTCAAGACAGCCATCTGCACCTGGAGGTGCCTGAGCTGCACAAATCCCTTACTGAGATCTCAGAAGATGAAATGAACCTCCCAGGCTCTGATGATGAAGATGAAGTCAACACTGAGAACAAAACAAAAGATGCCGCTGAGAAAGAAGAGGCAGGTGAGGGAGAGAAAGGTGAGATGAATGGAGTCATGGTCCTGGCGCTGCTGGACAAAATCATCGGAGCCGTGGACCAGATCCAGCAGACGCAGGCTGGGCTGGAAGCCCGTCAAAAGGAGATGGAGAGATCAGTGATGGGCATCCAGGGGGAACTCACCAAACTGTCCAAGAACCACACCACCACGGCAAACACGGTCAATAAGATGCTGGAGAAGGTGCGTAAGGTGAGCGTGAACGTGAAGTCGGTGCGGGGGAACATGGAGAAACAGGCCGGGCAGATCAAACGCCTGGAGAGTAACGAGAACGAACTTCTGAAGAGAAGAAACTTCAAAGTCATGATCTACCAGGTGAGGGATGTGCACACAGACGACACTTATATGATTGCTCAGGTTCACGAGTTCTCACTTACATTTCAATGAAACATCAACATTGTCTTAAATGTTTGTCTTGAAATTTTCTATGATGAATAAAAGTGGAGACAAATGACAATTGTTGACATGCAATAGATCTAATGAATGCACAACAGATAGCTCATAGCTCAGATCTTGATAAGAAACGTTATCGTTATCTCTTCACTGTTGAGATCTCTTCTCAAATTAGAAGCAATATTCCTGTTGTGTTTTTTTTTTTTTTTTTTTTTTTTAAGAGAAACAAAGTAAAAGTCTTTGTAAAAGTTATCGTAAAAGTTATTGGTGTCTGGGAGAAACGATTCGGATATTGACGAGATCTCGCTTGTGTTTTTTCTTTCCATAATTTCCAAAGATATTTTGTAGAAGACATCACAACTGTGTTTTTTAAAATGTGATTTGTATAATACATTTGTATAGGCCTACCAGTGTAATGTAAAATGCAGGGTACATCACATGTCTCAGTTAGTTGGTAGGGTGTGGCTTTGGGTAATGAGTTTATGGGTAACACTTTAGTTTAGGGTCCAATTCTCACTATTAAAGTTGATTATTAGCATGCATATTACTAGGATATTGGCTGTTTATTAGTTCTTTAAGCACGTTTTAATGCCTTATTCTGCATGACCATATTCTACCTTACATTAATAAGCAGAAATTAGGAGTTTATTGAGGAAAACGTCGTAGTTGTTAGTTAATAGTGAGAACTGGACCCTAAACTAAAGTGTGACCAGGATATCTTACTATTATTAAATAGAACCATTTTTATAGTGGCACTAAAAGTGTTTGCATACTTAAAATGCATGAATGCCATTGCATTACAACAAAATATCAAACCAAATGTCACTTGTTTTACAGAATAAAAATATAAGCACACTTTTCAAGCTCAAGATATAACAAGAAGTTTAAGTCACATATGGATACACTGTAAGAAAACAATCTGTGAATTGTTTTACCCATACCCTTTTCATTAAGTTTACAGACATTTCATTCAAACTTAATGTGTGCTTCACAATACGAGTAAAACACTTGTGAAAAATCTGTTTGTTTATCTGTTTAAAAATCTTCCTATTAGTGCAGTACACCTTTTTTACAGACTTTTCTTGTGTAAAATTAAATATAAAAATTTAGTGTAAATTTAAGATTACAGAGATATTTGGTCATGTTTATTGTGAAATGTTGGTGGATAATGCATAAAACAACACCTGGTTACTCTAGGACAACTGTGTGAACTGACCTCATGCTAAAAATCCCCACATGATTAAAAGCCATTGGGCAAAAAATAATGAAGAAATTACTTCTTAGAAGAAGCAGCATCTTTTATTCGTGACATTTTGTTATCTGATATTCAGACATTAAGGTGTGGCTTAAAGGGATAGTTCACCCAAAAATGAAAAATTTGTCATCATTTACTCACCCTCAAGTTGTCCCAAATCTGTTTGAGATTCTTTCTTCTGCTAAACACAAAAGAAGATATTTAGAAGAATGTTGGTAACTAGACAGTTGATAGTAGCCACTAACTTCCATAGTAAAATAAATAAATAATAAATACTACGGATGTCAATGGCTACCTTTAACTGTCTGGTTACCAACATTCTTCAGAATTTCTTTTTAGGTGTTCAACAAAAGAAAGAAACTCATACAGGTTTGGAACAACTTGAGGGCCAGTAAATGATGACAGAATTACAATTTTTGGGTGAACTATCCCTTTAAGTAAAAAAAAAAAAAAAAGCATTTTAAATGTATTTTTTATGTATTCTGATTTCTGAAGGAAAAAAACTGTGTTAGTGTGAACTGACGGCCACACATACTGTGTGTGTTCGGAGCTGGGCTACCTGCTGCCTTATAAAAGCAGGATTCTGTTTGATGGCCGCAGAATAAACGAACACTGACATGTTTTTACATGCATTCTCTCCCCAACACGGCAGTCATGCTGGATTAATGTAGAGAAGGTCTCTTTCTTTCTCTCAGAGATGGAAAATACCACAAACAAAATCCAGAGACTATTTTAAAAAGGGTGGGAGTGGTTTGTTAGGGAAAAGAGGGAATGGAAGAACATGAACAGAGGGTAAGGACAGAGTAGGGGATAGTGGGGAAAGCTAAAAAATGGTAGCCTCATGCAAAAATAGTCAGAGAGATTTACTCAGACAGTCTGTCTGTAGTTAGAGGTTTTTTCGGCTGTATAATGCGATGTGTAATAGCTTGCAGCTTTGCACAGTGGCGCAAGAACATTCAGAGTTTCCACACAGTGAGTCAGAAGAGGCTGGAGCTGCCCGCCCCACGCACACACACTCCACTAATTACTCTTCCCAATATCCTTCCTTCGCTCATCAGAGAGGGCGGGTGTGTCGCTCACAATTCCACCCTGTTATTTTGCAAGTTTAGGACGATCAAATTCCACTCTTTTCATTAATTTGTTCCTTCATTTACTTACTCAATCCCTCTTCTTTTTCTTCTATAGAGAAACAAAGTCAAATATGCAAATAGATGTGAATACTTGGTCGATGTATGTGAGCATCACATACATTATACAACATGCATTCTCGCTTTATTGTCTTGAGTTGTCAGACTTTTGACTTTGCCATGGTCTGCAGCTTATTTTGGCCAAGATCAACCAGCCCACTTGAGGAATAGACCTTCTGACTGACATGCAAACAGCCAACTGGTGTTGATGTTTTTTTTTATATTAAATATAAAACATATTAAATAAACGGTTTACATTAAATAAATGGTACTACAGTGATATTACAGTTGATTAGAAAAATGTGTAGCCTTTGTGATGATAATTTTCTATACATCCAAAATGAACAGATTATTTCACAGACATAACTCCACATTTCTGCTAGTGGATTTCTCATTTACTTTCATCAAAGCCACTTAATTAAAGTCCCCCTGTGGTCAATAATTGTATCCCTTAAAGGAACACGCCGACTTTTTGGGACTTTAGCTTATTCACCGTATCCCCCAGAGTTAGACAAGCCCATACATACCCTTCTCATCTCCGTGCGTGCCGTAACTCTGTCTGACGCACCCACCACTAGCCTAGCTTAGCACAAATACTGGAGGTAAATGGCTCCAGCTAGCATACTTCTTCCAATTAGTGACATAATAACGCCAAAATTTTCCTATTTTGTGATTTGTATAGTCACAGCGTGTACAAATAACAAGGTCTCATGAGACACAGCCATCTTCTAACCGTATACATACTGGGAACTATATTCTCAGAAGGCGAAGCACTGCTACTTCTGCGGAGTGATTTGCTTGCAGCACCTGAGAAGCCCCGTGGTGAGGAGCAGAGAGTTCGCTCAGAGTTGGAGTAAATCACTCCGCAGAAGTAGCAGTGCTTCGCCTTCTGAGAATATAGTTCCCAGTATGTATACGGTTAGAAGATGGCTGTGTCTCATGTGACCTTGTTATTTGTAGTTATAAGTTATTTCCTCTAACGCATGCGCGAATGTTCATGGTAGTTGGCTATTAGCCGTCAATCTTTCTGGTGCGTTAAAATGTAACATTTTGGCTCAGATGCAGAGGACGTGAGGTGAAAAAAACAGTCGTTGGCACTAGTTCTTTGATGCTGTTTTGAACAACTGACAGTAGAAAATAGTTTATGCTAATGTCTGCTATAGCACCATTTGTGTAGCAATGCTGAGTGTTGTGTTATAAATTGCATTCTGGTGCATTTTAGAGCACAGTGTCTCTTGAAATCAATCTTCAGTAGGTACTGTAGAAGCGTTTACATTCAAAAACTTGCATACGTTTCAGGCCTAATGCATGTCATATGGAGAGTGCTGAACTCATCAGTGCCAAGACGTTTCAGCAATGGCATGCAAATCTAACCATTAGATAATTACACACACATCTGATTTGCATGTTCGACGGGTGTGTTGAAATGGTTTAAAGGACAAAGAGCAAACTAATCGTTTGTCTCCTTTAGCACAGTAGGCCAACTTTCCATATTTCATAATTTGTGAAATGTGTGTCTGACAGACACTCCAGGGTCACGAGTTAGAATGTGTTTAGGGGAGTTTTTGTGTCCCTGCCCAAGGGAGACGCCCCTCTCTTCACAACCTTTAGCTCTTCTGTTCTGAGTGAAAGAATAATAGTTGTCATTCAGCAGGGACTGTCATGTAGTGTTGTGGAAGCTAGCTGACAAGCTACTGAAAGCTAGTCATAATGTAATGTAGTTAGACTACAGCAGAGACAGTAGTAAGAGGAGATGGGACACTTGTAGAAAAAGCAATAGGATCAATCAAAATGGTCAATATTGCAACTTTGGTCTTTTCTCTTTCAAGCAGATAGAAGCTGTAATCATAGTCCTAGACACTTGTTTAGTACTGCTGAGTCTTTGCCTTTCTGACCCCTCTATATCATCACAAGCATTCATCCTGTCATCTGCTGCTGCTACAACTGTCTCTCACTCAGCTACATCTTGTGCTAACATGCTTTTGACATAATTCATTCACTCTTTTCATTATGTGTTTGATATTCAATTGAGTGGGACAAAAGGTTTTTTACTTATTTTTTTAGATCAGTTGGCATCAGTTAAGCATCATAGTTGTGTGTAATGTGTTTCAGGTTATAGTAAAAGTGCAAATGTCTTGCAGCACGTTTGGATTTTTGCAATTATTACATTTTTACGTTCTCTTTATTTAATGTCAACAGTAAGCAATGTGTAGAACCCATTTTAATTAAGAAAGATTTATGAGTGAAACTTGATATTTAGGTGGGACTTAAAAGTGACTTCTGTAATTTTTTTTTTGTTTATGTAGCACTGGCCGATATTGCAGTTGTCTTGGACTTATACTGACACCTAGTGGTGTGGATGCAGCAAATATTTTCAATTACTGATCCCATTGTAGAAATGTTCTGCAGTCAGTTATGATATTTTTTTCTGCTAGCAAAAGAGTCCAAAAACAATAGAGGTTACTAAGAAATGGCAAATGGAAATGGTTACTAAATGGCATCACTAAGATTCATAGGTTCATTCCCTTCCCCCCAAAAAAATAAATAAAAATAAAATAAAAATGCTTGGATAACACTATTAATAACACAATTATTATTGTTTAATTAGCTCATATTTAAAGAGCAAGATAATGTTTTTTATGCTTTTTTAAACAACTTATTAATTGTAAATAGTTCTCACTTCAGAATATGTCGTGGAAAATGGAAAAAAGTCATTAATTAAGTGCACCACTTAATTGTGCTTAATGTATCTGTAAACATTTTAAGGAACACTGAATATGAATGCAATTAATGTCTAATAAAGTTTGGTTTAAAGCACTTAATTTATGAAATTTCCCATTTTCCGTGACCTAATCTAGTGAGAGATATTTACTTCTAATAACCAATAAACAATTCCTTTACTATGAGCTAATTAAACAATAATAATTGTGTTAATTACAGTGAGAATGAATGAATAACTCTTCATAGCCTATAGCCTATTAATATATTAAAGGAACGACTTTTTGGGACTTATTCACCGTATCCCCCAGAGTTAGATAAGCCCATACATACCCTTCTCATCTCCGTGAGTGCCGTAACTCTGTCTGATGCACCCACTGCTAGCCTAGCTTAGCACAAAT
Source organism: Scardinius erythrophthalmus (assembly GCF_964197995.2). Classification (NCBI taxonomy): domain Eukaryota; kingdom Metazoa; phylum Chordata; class Actinopteri; order Cypriniformes; family Leuciscidae; genus Scardinius; species Scardinius erythrophthalmus. The sequence goes on from NC_138242.1 coordinate 9,123,868, forward strand.
AGTGGATGTAAATGGCTCCAGCTAGCATACTGCTCCCAATAAGTGACAAAATAACACCAACACTTTCCTATTTACATGTTGTGATTTGTATAGTCACAGCGTGTACAAATAACAAGGTCACATGAGACACAGCCATCTTCTAACCGTATACATACTGGGAACTATATTCTCAGAAGGCGAAGCACTGCTACTTCTGCGGAGTGATTTACTCCATACTCCTAACACTTTAGTAACATTCATTGTTGCTTCTTGGGCCCTCTGGGCATGGATTTAAAGGTGTATTCCACTTGTTATTTTCTTCTATTCAGTGAAAGCAGGAAAGGGAATAAGAGAGGAGGGTTTTGTGGTAGGGTGTGGTGTTTTAACAAAGTGGAGCTCATATTTACCGTGGTGATTCATTCTTTAGGCATCCTGACTCCTAAAACTCCCCCGTCTCCATCCAGCTCTTTTGCTTCTCATCTCATTTTGCAACCACTCAGTTCTACCCTGCCAGTATATCACACATTTATCAACCTGCCTGTACCTTTCACACCCTGATACTCCCTGCCTCCCAAATCCTGACGGCTCAATGGCCTGAACTTTACCTCAAACTGTTGAATACATTTGCTATGACTGTCACTGATAGCTGTTATGTGAGCAGTTTAATAATCTAATAATAATAAGGTATGCAAGCTAATTAATTTCACAGTAAATGTAAAAAAGAAACACACACACGCACACACACACAGGAAGTATTTATTATTATTATCAATGTTGAAAACAGTTGTGCTGCTAAATATTTTTGTGGAAATCATGATAAATGTTTTTTTTTTCAGAATTATTTAATGAATAAAACATCATTTGTTTCAAATAGAAATAATATAAATATAGAATAAATTGCATAATTAAAACATTTAAGATTTTTGTAGCTGTTTATAGTGTATTAAATAGATCCTTCAGCACACCCTTGTTAGTTAGTTTCAATCTCTTCCTCTCTAAGTGGATCTTGTTCAGAATAGGCTGCAATATGAAAGTCAATCCTCAAAAGTCCATGAGCTAAAATCTAAAATATTTTGATTATGGTGAGAAATCTGTAGCAATGGATTAAGATGATTTAATTTAAGTAGAGATAAGTGAGAAATTAGTAGGACAAACTTGGATCTTGTCCACCTTATAGAGACTGGAATGCTGGAATAAGTGTATCATATAACTTACATAATGAAGACTGATCACATACTGGAGTAAGTTGATAACTAATGTATTTTAACTGCCCGTTACACTGGTAGACCATATATGGCAAAGTTACAGAAATACTCCCGTTGTCTGCGTCATGTAGAAAAGCCCGTTTGCCTTGTGTCACTTTGGAAGCAATTTCAGCGAGGCAGGGGCTTTCTCCACTGACCGAAGAGAGAGAGAGACAGCGCATGAGACCTGGAAAACAAGAGCATTAGAGGAAAAGTTTGTGAAACAGACAGTAAGAAGCATGCAGGGTGACGCTATGAGAACAGAACGACATCTGGGCTTCTAAAACACAGCTAGCACACACACATCTGTGAGAAGGGAAGGAACGGCACTAGTGGTTGCTATAAATAGGATCCGCTGCATAGTTGTTTGATTATGAGAGGGGGGGAAGGCTCATAGATGAAGTTGGGTTATTCTCTGTAATTGATCAGAAAGCATCATGTCCTGTTGAAGGGAATAGCAGAATGGATGGCTATATCCACCGCTGGCACGGCCCAGTGCTGTGTGTCTTTTTTGATTTCTTTCTGTGCAGTTAATCTTCAGACGGGCATGAGGCATAACAGCATGACTCTGGCTTTTGGCCCATGTTTCTCAGTTTGGCATTGGCTTTATCTCGTTTGCTCTCTATCTCCTACCCTCCATCTTTCATTTTCTCCTTCTTTTCAGGATTCTTTGAAACTGTGTATGAGCTACAATCTACTTGTAATTTAAAGAAGTTAAACTACAGTTTAGATACCCTTTGTTAACTTAATAAAAAAAAGCAACAACATAAAAAAACAGTAAAAACAGTACACTTCAGTAAACTCTAACTTGTTAAATGTACTTGGTACATAAATAATATACTTTAAAAGAATATACTTTTTTAATTCAGAGTAATTAATTAAGTGTGTTAAAGGGGTCATGACATGGATTTTTTTGTAAGGAATAATTGACGACTTATTGTTGCCGTTGAATTATTAGAAAAATAATGCACACCCGAGGTGGTAATGCGGTCACGACGCGAAGCGGATAATTCTGAACCTATGTCTGAAATGATCAGTTTTTAAGGGGTGTCTCCCTTAAATCTTCCCAGTAAATGGCTAACATCACAAACATAATCAATGCCCACTTACGTTATCCATATAAATCTGTAGTTTCCAGACAAAGCTTTATGACATCGGTTTATTAAAGTATTTAATAGCGGTTACAATATAAAAATGACCAAATACATTTATGCTACATATAACTAAAAGTATAAACCACTCCATACAAAGTACATGTAAAATGTCGCACATACTTAATCTGAATGAACTGAATCAATAAAATGAAAAACAAACAAACAAAAAAGAATCAGACTTCCTACTACTTGTGGATATTCTAGGAAGACAGACTGTACAGCTACTCGTTGAAAAAAAAAAAAAAAACATAGCTCCTGACACTGTACTGGAAAAAAAGTAATTCAGTAGTTATTGCTACTATTGCTATTGCTACTTTTAGGTAGCTACTCCCCAGCAGTGTGCCTTGTCTGAGATGAATGATGGTCACAGTGGGCCTACACAGAGGTAGCATTCTTCTTTATTTTACAAGAAACTACCCCCTTTGTATAAACAGCAACAACAATAATAAAGGAGAAAGAGATTGATCCCAGGCCATTTGTGGATTGGAGTATATACACACTGTTAAAGTGTTAGTTCACCCAAAAAATGTAATTCTGTCATCATTTACTCACCCTGATGTTGTTCCAAACCCGTAAGACTTTCGTTTATCTTTAAAACACAAGTGAAGATCTTTTTGATTAAATCTGAGAGCTTTCTGTCCTCTTAATTGACAGTCTACGCAACTACCACTTTGAAGCTTCAAAAAGTTCATAAAGAGATTGTAAAACTAATCCATATGAATTAAGCGGTTTAGCCCAAATTTTCTGAAGAGACTCGTCACTTTATATGATGAACAGATTGAATTTAGGCTTTTATTCACATTTAAAAATTGATCAGTGATCATAAACCGAACCTGCTTGACGTGCGCGAACAAACCTCATTGGTTCTTGCTGAAGCTCAAACGTGCGTAACACAAGATATTGAACATCCTTGGTTCTTGCGGAAGCTCAAATGTGCGTAACACAAGATATTGAACATCATTGGTTCTTGCGGAAGCTCAAACGTACGTAACACAAGATATTGAACATCCTTGGTTCTTGCGGAAGCTCAAACGTGCGTAACACAAGATATTGAACATCATTGGTTCTTGCGGAAGCTCAAACGTGCGTAACACAAGATATTGAACATCCTTGGATCTTGCGGAAGCTCAAACGTACGTAACACAAGATATTGAACATCATCCGTTCTTGCAGAAGCTCTAACGTGCATAACGCATGACAATGAACCTCATTGGTTCTTGCACGTTAAGCATGCATTCTTGAGCTCCCGTTTACCACAACTGATTTATGAACCTTTTGAAGCGTCAAAGTGTCTGTTGCGTAGCTGTCAATGGAGGGACAGAAAGCTCTCAGATTTCATCAAAAATATCTTCATTTGTGGTATGAAGATGAACGAAAGTTTTATGGGTTTTGAAACGACATCAGGGTGAGTAATTAATAACAAAATTTTTGGGTGAACAATCCCTTTAAATTTTGGGAGTAAAAAAATGCATTTAAATCCCAAACATGGCAGTTTTTCACAATGGTTGCTAGTTATATCTCACTTTGCCTTCTCACATTTGTAAACCATTTGGGATTGCCTTTTTTTTTTTTTTTTTTTTTTTTTGCCAAAGAAATATTAACGATTGGATATGTATTATTATTTGCCAATAGTATGATATTTTAACAAAGGGAATCCTTTTGTGTTAGAAATTTGAAAGCCTTCGTATTCATTTTCAGAGCTGTTTAGCGTTTGGTGCAGGGCAAAAAAAGTGTAAAAATAAGAAACAGAAGTCTGAATCAGTATTTTGCTGTGGGGAGCATTTGGTACATTACTACGGCTGTACAGAGAGGATGTACTGATGTTCCACACAGTCATAAATCTCTGTGTAAACACTAACCTCTCTCCTCCATTGTTATTGGAAAGAGTAACTCAGCAGCACCATGGCAACCGTGATCATGGTGCCAGACAGCGCTCTAAATCAGCGGGCAGAACCAACCAACGGCAATGGCATGTTCTGAACAACAAGCTAAATATTTTTTCACTGTACTGCATATAGGAAAACGTCAGTTTAAGAAATGGGTTGCAGCTTACCACAGACTGGAAACTGCCTGCTTTGCTTATAAAACTCAACATGGCAACAAACGCATGAGTTGCTCCATGCGCCATGCCTTAAACCTTTAGGAAACATTTTTGAACAGTCTGTTGTTGATGAATATGAAAATAAAGAATTGCTTTGTGAGTTCCAGATGCTGTATGCCAATGTTCACTTTCTCAGAGCAGCGTGTTCCAATGGACTCTGCCATTTTATAGCATATTGATTTCCTAAAGTTTACACAGAACTCCACATGGATGTGAATTATCGAGGACAGCCGCAATTGCTAAGCACACACAGTTGCCACAGTTGTCTTGATGGTCACCATAAGGATATTGTTGTGCGGTTGCCATGTAAACTGCCAGTGTTATGGCATCAAAGAGTTTAATTTGGTGTTGTAACAGTTGAACAGCCTTGCTCTCTCTATCTCAACAACAGCCTCTGATTCATCAAATATTCCCTGCAGGGAAAGCCAGCATACCATCACTTTATATAGTCAAATCTCTCTCTCTCTCTCCCTCTCTCTCTCCCTCTCTCTCTCTTTTACAGAGAAAATAACTCAGCAAAAGAACAGCTGAAAAGAATAGACTTTTCTCTAGAGTATGTCCACACAAATGTTTTCTCTCTCCTTCTGTTTTTAAGTCATGTAATTTGGTAGGTGCCCCCAATACATAGATGCCTCATTAGCGGCTGTTTCTATGGGCCGCTTTAGTAAGCCGTCTACCATATTGGAAAGGTCAAAGCTGGTCCTTGAAATAATCGAGAGCATGTTAACAGTGGAGAAGGGAATGTGGCATCTACGTATATGTGTGGTATTGTAACTGAAAAGAATCAAACTACTGTATTGGCACTTTCAAGTCGGGTGGATTCTGCTCTCAGTGTTTTTATTGTTCATCAGCTGGAAATAAACTTGTGATTCCAATGATGTTGTATAGTTGTGAATCATGTAGACTTCCCTATTTTTTAAATCCATCTAAACCTTCCTTTTTGTTATTAATTAGGGTTAGTTATTAAAGTGTTCATTTTGTGATAATTTTTTTTTTCAGTATAACGTGTAAAAAATATTTAATATTTAAAGGAACCGTATGTAAGATTGTGGCCAAAACTGGTACTGCAATCACTTTCAAATTACTGTTGAGTGGTGTATCCCCTCCCCCTCCCCCCAGATAGGCTGCAGGATCCAGCAGGAACGTTTGTAGCTGCAGCTGTGGTAACTAGAGCAGAGCTGGCAACCCGGATGCTGAAACACGACTTTGTGATTGGTAGATAGGTGGAGGGTGGGGCATCAGGCCAAAACATAACATGACAACATCAACATCAGTTGAGGGCTGCAACTTCACTTTTAAATGACAATATCCTGGCCTACTACGGACTACTGTTGTCAGTGATATAAGTATTTGAAATGAACATGATTTCTTAATGTCTAGTGACATGTCATATCATCTATTTTATGATTAATTGAAAAACATTTCTTACATACGGTTCCTTTAACTCAAATGTGTACTGACACGCTGTACACAGCACGCCAGCTCCGCATTGGGCTCTTTTTCGTGCTTAAAGAATGGACAAAAACAAACAAAATTATATCAAAATTCCCTTTTTTTTCGAGTATCATCGGAAGCACAGTCTTACATTTAAAAAGTGTTAAATAAACGTAAAAAGTTGTTAGAAAATAGGATGTGTGTCTGACATGTGCGTCAGCTCTTAAAGTGACAGCAGCCTAATAAACCTGCTGCTGTCTGTCATTATTGTTAATCAAAGAACAAAAGACAAAGAGAAAATCACTCACTGCTCTTGACTGAATAACTTAGTACTGGCATCAGTGATTCATAGTGCTTAGTAAAAATATGACATTAAACAAATATTTAAAAAATATCGTTTTATGTTGAATCTACATTATTTTGTAGATTCAATTTGAAAGTATTACAACATAAAAATATATTAAAAACTTGGTGATTGATCGTAAATTAACTACAAAAAACTGTTGTGTGTTTTTATGTTTTTTTTGTGTGTTTGTGTGTGTGTGTGTGTGAAACTAAATCTTACCAAAGCCATCTGTGCTCGACAAACACATTCACATTCCACACGTACTCCCTTATCCTGGTGTTCCACGTTTTCATTTCCTTCCATGATGAAGTTATGCAACATGTCCGGAGGATTCCCTTCCACACATCCAGTGCTATATTCTTGGGAAAACCCCACACCCACTCATTTTCCCTCTTCCCTGACCCTGTGCTGTAGTTTGTGGCTTTGAATGGAAAGGTGGGGCGGAGGGTGTTTTGGGAGGGAATCCCTCGTCGCCATAGAGACACGTCAGGCTGGAGGCAGGCAGATGTGAAAGAGCTCTTCACATGTGGCTGAAAAGAGACGCTTCTGTGAGGCAGTGGAAATATTCCACCGTGCACACACAGTGTTTTCATTTATCAGTCTGCTGACATGTGCAAACATTTTCAGCTCGGTTTCTTGTTCTAATGAGGATTAGTTCACCCAAAAATGAGAATTCTGTCATTAAACTCAACCATGTTCTTTCAACCCCGTATGGCATTCTTTCTTCTTTGGAACAAAACTTTTATATTTTGAAGAAAACTTTGTGCAGGTTTTTAACATTCAATGGCTGTTCTTCATCAATCTCCAAAAGAATACTGTGAGAAATAGAGTCAGTGAGGTGAACTCAAGAATCAATCTTGATTTTTGAATAAATTGTTCGGTTCACTAATCTGGACCTAAAGTTAAAGTTAAACGTTAAGAATTAGGGTCTTAAAAAATCTTCTTTTGTTTTCCAGCATATGGGTTTGGAAAGAAGAAGAATAAATAATGACAAAATTTCCATTTTTGGTAAATTACTCTGTGGTGAACCATAATGAAACGCTTCTCTTCTCATTTGTGGAGATATAAAGTTGTGGTATGTGAGGAAAAAAACTGTTTTCATATGAAAAAAAAAAGACAGACAGAGTCTGAAAAATGGACGGATAAATGAAAGTATAAAGGAAAGGAAACCCCACCTGGGATTGAAGCCAGCTTATATCAGCATATGACAAACCTACCTGCAAACACATGAGAGAGTCAGACAGACAGCAGATAGAGAGACAGTTAACCAAACCACACACCATGTGACGCACACACAGTCAAAAGATCTCTTGTTGTTTCATTTTGTGTTTGTTCACACTGTCTCAGAGACACACAAACAACTCTTCTGTTCCTGTGCTCATATATTATGTCAATCTCTGTAGCCCACGGCCCTCCATGCTTCTGTGGTTGGTTCATGGAAAAGTCCAAGCAGTCTCTGAAAGTAATTCATACGTGTGTGTGTGTGTGTGTGTGTGTGTGTGTGTGTGTGTGTGTGTACGTACGTGTAGAACACCTTGTGTTTAAGAGGAAAAAAAGGAGAAAGGCGTTGCATGACACCATCTTTCTTCCCTGACCACGATGAGAGACAGAATGAGAAAGAAAGTGGAAGAATTCATTTCTCATTCCTTAAAACGTGTTGCTGCACTGACTCAGATACTGTGTTACTTGTTTCTAAGGCAACTGTGTTGTGTGTGTGAAGGGTGAGATGGTGGGATTACACTTTAACCATATTTAAAGACAACTGAATTATGAAATTACATATAAAGGTGTACTTAAGTCCTACTTAAATTGGTCCAAAAAGCACTCTAAAGTAATTATTACCGCATTTAATACAATTTAAACTATAATACATTTTCATTTAATTGCAATTAATATGCAGTTAAGTGTCCAAAAACATTACATTCAGTTCACAATTAAGTATATTCTTTTAAATTGTATTATTACCATAAGTACTGTTTTTTTTAAAGTATGCTAAAGTATACCATTACAAATGAATGTCAAATTTTGTGGTTAGATTTATAGATCTTTGTAAAAACCTTGTCATGCACACATGAAGTCAAAAATAGTATATTGTTATGCTATATGCTCAAACTATGCTCACAACAAAATAGCCATGCATTTTACACAAATTACACTAAATATGAACCTAATAACGTATAAAGTGAGTTCTGTCTCATGGTTTGAAAGGATCTAGCCTTTCAAAAGGGAACAATTTCAAAGGGAATTTTTCTTGGGAATGTGAAAAGTAACTCCCCAGCTCTTATCGTTCCCTTCATACTCACATTTACTCACATTTTCCAATGGTTTCTAGTGGTGGAGTGCGTGTTTCCCTTCCTCTCCGCTCAGCAGAACAATGCAACATTAACTTGAGAGAGGCACTTTGGGATGTGGGCTCACCAAGGTGACTGCCTAACTTCCTCTAACATGTTTCATCTTACTGTTTCTTCCATTACAGCTGCTTTTACAGAATGTTGTTTACACAAGATCAGCGACCTTCTGACCTTTGGGTCTTTAGTGCTTAGATTAGATGCCCTTCTTATATTCTAGTTCATACTTTTGATTGTGTAATAAAAAATGTATTGATGATACTTGAGACTTTTCAGTAGCCTACTGTTTGTGTTAGCTTGCAAGCATTAGCATCTAGCAAAGTTCATTACTTTAAAATTCTTTAGGGAAGTGTGTTGTTCGTCATACACCATAAGAAGGTATTTTGCTTGAGGGGACCTGGATTTAAATCTGGCCTGTGACATGACCTCTTCTCCCTTCATTTTCCTGTCAGATCTCCACTGTTTCATCTGATACATGCTAAAAGACCATACATTAACCGACAGGCTTTACTTTGACCCCAAGACATAGTTTGACAAGCACAGTTTTCTAAACATTGCTGATGTACTTACTATTGAACAGAAAGTTTGCGAAACTTGATATCGCTACACTTAAAAAAATAATGCTGGGTTGCTTCAACCCATGTTTGGGTCAAATATATGGACCAACCCAACCGTTGGTTTAAATTAACCAACGGTTGGGTTTGTCCATTTTTGTCCATGGGTTTGTCCTCACAACCCCAATTTTTTTTAGCATGTATAGGTGCGCTTTTCGATTTTCGCAGGAGAAATCTAGTCATTTATATTGGAATCTGCACAATTAAGAGTTTTGTGAGATGGCAAAAAAATTTCCCAGGCAGATTTTCCCAACCTGATCTCACTGCAATTCGTACATATTTTACGAGTTGCCCGATTCATACGCCAACTCATGCAAATTAATTCGTACGAATTGGTTGTTAGATGGCGTTAGATTTTCCTCATGTTCAAGTTATACAGATTCAGAGCTATCCAGATAGTCATACAGATTTGTGTAAGCTGCTTGGTTTAAAGGTGATTTCTGTGTTAGTTGTGCTTCATACATTGCTACACTATTGACAATGGACAGTAGACCTTTTATTGGCTGTGAAATTTCACTAAAATTTCGCCATACAAGGCCATTAGAATGAACATTTTCCAACTTTGACAGAGCTCTTATTGGTATTAATAATTGGTTTACTCTAATATTTCTCTCTCTGTTTGACACAGAATAAACTCTTGACCTTAAATAAATCAGGCATACTATATATCATCCTCATGGTACAACCCAAATATTAAGACATTAATATATTAATGCAGTATGAACAAGTGGGATGAACACGTCTGTTTTGATATGTGTTTGGGGGTATTACAGTAGATTAATGCAAATACAAACATTTACAGCAGCAGAAAACACCTTTACACCAACACTTTGTTTACTTGTTTGTTGATTCCATGTTTGTTGCTTTCTGTGTAGATCCTTTGTCCCTGCTTGATGCAGAGGAAATAATAAATTAAACAATAAGAAAAGACATCCTTGTATTAGTTAGTTTGGCCTGGGAATGCTGGCAAAGACATTACCGTAGCAAAACGGGATGACTCAATGTATCACACGGATGGAAAATATGTCTCCTTTACAAACAAGTCAGAGCATTATGCTGTAGAAAAGAGTGCGCTTGGGAACGAGGGGCTTCGCGGGATGGAATGCAGGGAATTAGGGTCGGGCAGGAGGGTGGGAGACAGGTCGGAAGGGAAGGGCGATGAAAGAATGGAAGAACAACAAAAGAAAGAAAACAAAAACACTGTTGAGGAACATAAGAGGAACAGCAGTACATTGTGCATGTTTTCCCTGTGTCGGCCTCTGAATTATTAATCTGTCATTTTTAAAAAATAGCTCTTATGCATTATCTGCACGTGCTTGTTTGACATTTGACATCATTTAAAAGGGCTATCTGTGAAATGGGGACCTGTTAGATTTTGAAAGTAACTTTTAAATTGAAGTTCTGTGACATGTTATACAGTTTATTACATAAGGAAGGTATATAAATTACATTGTGCTAAATTAGATCATCTCAAATAAAAATGTAAAATATATATTGAAAAGACACAAGACTATCTTTTATTTAACCATTTTATGAACATATGTACTAATACAGAACGAAGTAAGAAAGGAATAAAAAAAAAAATTATAATGCCAAAGGTGACTCTTTAAGTGATACATACCATACAAGTGCATGATAAAGTGTTTGTAGTGACCCATAAAATAATAACAGGACCTCAGTGAAATCAAATACTCTCCCAAATAATGGTCTTGTTGTAAATTCAGCATGTGGGTGGGTGTGTTTTTGTGAGTAAGGTCACCATCAATGCTAGTACGGATGCTGAACAATAGGGCCATTAAATGGGTTAAATAAAGACAGGACATTGATTGTTTTTGGTGGTGCTTAGTTTGGAGATCTGTTACATGCTTTTGGCAAAGGATGCTTATTATTTTCTCATTTCCTTAAGGAGAGAGATACAACTCTGGGGAAAATAGATAGTGGTGCCTGAATAATGGTAGCATGTTGGTAGGCGGTAGTTAGGTTCTTTATTAGGTTATGGCTTGAGGCCCGGAGCCCGCCACAGATTCTCTCTGCTTGTATACCTTGATAAAGAAAGACAATTGTTTTGAGAATTGTGTATGTGTGCTTGCCCTCATGACAGTAAATTATATGACTATTTTGGTGTCTCTCTGCAGGACGAGGTGAAAATACCTTCAAAAGTCAATGTGGCCAAGTCTATGAAGTTTCCAGAGCCTGTGGAAGGAGAAGCTGAAGGTGAACACAAAGCAGCCGCAGAGGATGAAGGTGAGGACAGAGAGAAAGTCCATCTGGACCTGTCCTCTGATGAAGAGGAGGTGGAGATCGAAGAGACCATTGGGGAGTCTCGAGCAGAGCGCATCAAACGGAGCAGCCTGCAACGCGTCCAGAGCATCAAAACGGCTTTCTCCAAGGGAAGTATGGAGAAAACCAAGCAAAAGACCAAGGATAACTTGGAGAAGACCAAACAAAAGACCAAAGAGAACTTGGAGAAAACTCGCATGAAGACCAAAGAGAACTTTGAAAAATCCAGGCAGAAGACCAAGGAGAACCTCGAGAAGACCAAACAGAAGACCCGAGAGAACCTGGAGAAAACACGTCACAACATAGAGAAAAAGATGGGCAAACTCACCACTCGCATGTCTGTGAACCCCGAGCGCAAGGAGAAGATGAAGACTTCGCAGAAGAAGGTGATGAAGTCTTTCACTCCTGACCACGTCATCTATGCCCGCTCCAAAACGGCTGTCTACAAGGTTCCACCGTTCACCTTCCACGTGAAGAAGATCCGTGAGGGAGAATTGGAGATCCAGGGAACCGAGATGGTGGAAGTCGGCGGGGACGCAGAGGAGGTGGAGAACGCAGTGATGGAGGGAGGAGAAGATGAGGAGATGGAGATGGAAGGAGGAGACATGGTTGAGGAAGACGACGAGACAGAAGACAGCCCTGAGATAAGGGCGCTACTGGAGAGGGGAGATGAGCTGGTGTTGGTGGAAGACCATGACAGAGACAGCGATTAGTGTGTGTGTGTGTGTGTGTGTGTGTGTTTGTGTGTATGCATGTGCATATGTGTGTTTGGCGCTTACACATTAGAACATTTGATGGGTGGGAATTCATCAAATAAGTTTTTAACCATTTTGATGAGCCGGCTCAGTTTAATATCAAGTGTCAATGCAGCAAATATGATTTCTGAAAGCACAACTCTCTTAGATTGTAATCGATAAAAAAAAGAAAAGCTTTTGGTTTGCTATAGAGCATCCAAACCCAGATTTTTGTCCTCCCAGCCGTTGCGCCCATTAAAGTGTTGCAGCGTTCTTTGACATAACATAACCTCTATTGTGTAGGCGCCCTGAACATGTGTGCTGTACTGCTGATCCAGATGTTGGATGTTGCAGGAGAATGTGAATGTATCCGTTTGCATGTGTGTATTTACGTCTTTTCTAGCAGCAAAATGTTTCAAATATAAGGTGACTCCGTTCACCTGATGTATGTGCGACTGAGAGTTTTACTGTACTAGTCCAAGTATCTTAGTTCCTTGAGTTCACCTTGTTTGATAAGGGTAAGGGGCAGGGACTAGGCATGCTGACCAATAAGATGAAATACGGTTTCTGGAAACATTTTTATGCTAGCTGGAAAGAATGAACTGACATTTTTGACTATATGAAATAGATAGGCTTGATCAAATGAACAACAGACTTCTTGGACAGGTAGTTCTGTTGTACTAGAAGATTATTTGGTCACACTTTATATTAGGTGGCCTTAACTACTATGCACTAACATGAAATACCCACAAGACTATAGATTTACTGTATAGCCAAATGTTGTTTTGGAAAATTCCCACATTTCCTGCTAATGACTTTGACGTATGGTTAGGTTTAGGAGTTAAGACCACCTAATATAAAGTGTGACTGATTATTTTTCTTCTTGTTCTAGTCTCAGAGCTACAGACTGTTCTTCACTTTTCATAGAAGGTGGAAGAACAAACCAAGATAAGAAAACCTGAAGTATTGCTTCTAAGTGCTCATTTTTACTTATCTTTTATATAGCTTAGAGTTTAATGAATAATTTCCTTAAAACAGGCTGTCATAGTCAAACTGTTACACTGTTGTTGTTGTTGTTGTTGTTGTTGTTTTTTGTCCCATTGTGAAAAATCACACAAATTATAGTTAAAAAAAAGATGAAACACCAAGAAAATATTATATGAATAAACGTTTTATCCTCATAATATTTTGCATTGGTTTGCTGGAAACTATCAAAATACATTGACTATAGATGAAGTATAAAGGTCTATAAAATGATCTTGGTTTCAGAATGTCATGAACTGCAATACTGTTTGTGTAACATTTGCACGTCCCCTGGTGGACATGTATGGTAATGTTATAGTAGGTCAATGAGCGATGAACCCTTCCTCATTTATAGACCAAAGAGCACAAACATATAATAAGCAAAAATAGGTATGAACTGCAAAAAGCTACAGCTAATGTCATCAGCGCCTCCTGATCTTGAATTAAATGCATATGATTATGAATCACTGCTATTACTTAGAGAGCACAATCGTTTCTCAGATGTTACCTTCATTCTCTTAAATGCTCAGATTGTATCATTTCAGTAACTGCGTACTGCAGAACTTCTTCTATAAGCATCTTAGCTTTTTTATTTCAAGCATCTTAGCTTTTTTATTTTATTTTTGCTTGTGTAGCTGATGAAGCATATGAATACTCTCTTGTAATGTCACACGTCTTAACCACTAATGTGTTAATAAAAGCAATCATGCTTCACATTCCATGAGTTCTGCTTGACTGATCAAAATGAATGTATTATTTTTGCACTTTATTGTTGCATTGTACTTTATAATTACAAGTACAGCAAGTATTTCTTCTTACTTATACAGAATTAATGGCACACCTGGTAAATATGATCAAAAATGGCTGTAAAAAAATAAATCTGCATTGTTTATCCTTTTGATCTTTCATTCAATAATTTTGCAAACATCTAACCTTGAAGTAAAATAATTGAAAGTGAGTGGAAATCACATTATCAAATAAATGTTTTTCTCCAAAACACGTTGGCCACAATTATTGGCACCCTTTTATTAAATACTCTTTGCAATCTCCTTTTGCCAAGATAACAGCTCTGAGTTTGGAGAACACATGACAAGAGATCAGAGACCATTCCTTCATACAAAATCTCTCCAGATCCTTCAGATTCCCAGCTTCTTCTCTTCAGTTCACTCAGGGAACTGGGACGGTCATGGCAGAAGCTTCATTTTGTGCTCCCTAACACATTTTTGTGTTGATTTTGATGTTTGTTTTGGACCGCTGTCCTGATGGAAGATCCAACCATGGCCCATTATTAGAGGATTTTTCTTGAAACCCTCCCGAGTCCCAAACAACATGTGGGGATGAGGCTTCTGACCCCCTAATCTCTGCAATTCTCCATCTGTGATCCTTGAAGAGTCTTTGGCCACTCAAACTCTCCTCCTCACCGTGCATTAAGACAATATAGACACACGTCCTCTTCCTGGCAGATTCGTAACATCTTTAGTTAATTGGAACTTCTTAATTATTGCCCTGATGATCAAAATGGGGATTTTCAATTCTTTAGCAATTTTCTTGCAGCCACTTTTGTGATGCTCAACAAATTTGTGATGCATATCAGAACTATATTCTTTGGTTTTTACTCATAGTGATGGATGATTAAGGGAATTTGGCCTTTGTGTTTCCTCATATTTTGAATCCTGTGAAACAAGAAGTCATATGTTGCTAGTCACCCTGGTGTGCTAAAAAAAAAAAAAGTAAATATTAATGGGAATATACTTCAGAGATATTTTACTCGTAAAACATTCTAGGGGTGCCAATAATTGTGGCCAACGTGTTTTGGAGAAAAACATTTATTTCATAATGTGATTTCCCCTCACTTTCAATTATTTTACTTCAAGGTTAGATTTTTGCAATTTTTTAAATGAGAGATCAAAAGGATAAACAATGCAGATTTATTTTTTACAGCCATTTATAATCATTTTTACCAGGGGTGCCATTCATTCTGACCACAACTGTAATATGACTATGGAAAAGCCAATGAATTCATTCTGAATTATGCAAAAACTTACTGTTATACATTGAAAACAAAGTGGATTTTATAAAAAGGTGATCCTCAACATTAAAAGTGTAGTTAAATAGAGCGCACACAAGAAACAAGTGATACATCGGTTTAATTTGATTTGCATTTTCAAACACAAAGTGACTTTAGCATTGGGAATACAAAATATCAATCTATTTATATAAATATAACTATTCAAACTGTTGTCATTTGCATAGCTATTAATTAAATGCAGAAGAGAGTAGTTCAAGATCTCATTTTATATTTGCCGAAAATCATAGACATACTCTCTGTACTGGTTTAGCTCTCACCAAAATTGGCAACAATTCAACATCACGTCTTTAACACAACAAAATAACTTACGAAACCATGCAGAGTGTCAGTTACCATAAAGAAAACACATCTACTCCAAACTTAAAAACATGCATTTAGAAACACAACTCATAACAAATCATGACGATCTTCACATAACACAAAATTACCTTGGGAGAGAAAACATTAAGTGTGAAACTATAACTCTGCAATACTTGCATGAAACATAGAGTAAAGATCACTGGTCATGCTAGTAAAGCTGATGCATGCAGTGCTTATCAGTGCCATTCACTAAGTTGCTCAGTACATGGATGATTCACTGTTACCCTGGATGTGAGTGTACTCTGGGTATATCCACTTGTTACCATGACGATGGTTAGCGATGTGGCGCCTTCAGAGTAGCATCAACCTCTTCTTCTGTTTGAAGAACGTGCCACTGGGCCACTGGACGCCGGGGATTGGCCAGCATGTCTGACCAATGGCGTAGGCCGACACCTGTGGCGCCATAACCAATTAAGGTTTTGCCGATAGGGTCGTTGCTGCCAAGCTTGTCGTAGTCAAATACAGTGATGACGAGTTGGACTTTCTGCATTTGAATAGATTTGGACTTTAGAATATGAGTTTATTCAATTTTGCATGGTCATCTATAAATGCCCCATTCAAAATTTGTACATGTACAGTAATGGACACACTACGGTATATACCAGACGCAAGAATAATCACACATCACCTGAATCTGTTCAAATGGGACCTCAAAGCTGAAGCTCTCATTGAAGTATGGGTTCAGTGTGTTCTTTTTAACTGTAGTTTTCTTCTTTTTCAGACGCTTTCCGTTATGCTGTAGCACAATCTTCACATACGGATCTGACACAGGAAGTAGGATCGTTATCAAAGTGTTTCAAATGCAAGCGTAAAAAATATTTTAAGAAAATATTTAGCTAACTGTGAATACATGAATTTACTATTCAAATTGTTTTGGACAGACCGACTCATTCTGAAATTAGCAGTATTTTCTCCATTTTAGAAAAATAGCAAAGTATACAAATATACAAAATAGTAAAAAATTGAATTGAATTTAATAAATAATTACTCAACACATCATCAATCCTTCTTTCAAATGTTTTTTTTTTTTTTTCTTACCCTGATTCACTCTGGTAAGCCTATTATAAGTGTTTATCCCTAGCGGGATAGTTTCCGCAGGAAATTGTGGACATACCCAATAGTCCCGACCCAATCTCACGCCAATTTGTACGTATGTTACGAGGTGGCTAATTCGTACGAATTCATACGAACTCACTCGTACAAATTCATATGATTTCTGCTAAATAGTACATATTTTACAAGGTACCCAATTCATATGAATTCATATGAATGACCCGCCCCTAAACCTACCCATCACTGGGGTTTAGACAAATCATACGAATTACAGTACTACAACAGTACGCTACAGTAATGTCAAGCTAGTTAGCTTACTAAACTGGTTATATCTCTTAAGACTAGTGAATGCTTTATGAGCAGTAAGATTTTCATATTCACGCAGACATAGTGTAGGCTACCTTTAATTTCTGCTATTTTATAGATGTGATTTAATTTAAATCTATTGAAATATTTGAAATGAATTATGAATTGTACCTGATAAACCACCGACATCCATCTTCTTGAGATTTTTGGCCTCCATTATGTTGACGGTGAGTTTACCAGCAGTGGGCACATAACGCAGAGAAATACAAACGTCTCCAAGTTTCTCCTGTTAAATAGAAAAAAAAGAAAGTGAATAGGTACAACTTTAGAATATATACAGTTTATAAAGATTAGATATGATAATAGATACAGAATAGATACAAATATTGACAGGAAATACTATGTACCTCCTCCTTTTCTCCATTTTCGAGATCTCTCCATTCATGCAGTGGCTGTGCGAGATCCACACAGTTCATAGGAATCTTTATCTGGCCAATCACATCATGTTTACCAAACCGATCAAAGTCAAACACCTGAAGCACCAAAGTTTTCCCGCCCAGCTCAGCATAGGGAATCTATAAGTGAGTCACAAACATATTAGCTCAAATTAGATATCATCATTTTGTGTAAAGCAATTTTCCAGTGTTAATATGTCATAAAACATTGAGATGTCTTTACTAAAATGCTGAAAATCCGAAAAAGAGATTCAGCAATTCAGCTGATAATTAAAGGAATAATTCGTCCAAAAAATGTACATTTTGCCAGTATTTAGTCACCTTTATGTAAAAAACAAACAAACAAAGAGAACAGAATGTAGAATGTTTACGCAGCCCTTTTCCATTAATGGCAGTCTATGGTGACCATGTGACAGATGTGGTCACTACATGAACTGTCGCTGTATGGAAAAGGACAGTGTGAACATTCTTCAAAAATGTTCTCTTTTTTTTTTTTAAGAATAGTCATATGGTTTGAAACAACATGAGGGTGAATAAATTCTAATTATTAAAATAAACATTCCTTTTTAGTACATTTTTACGTGTTCATTTTTACATGAACTATTCCTTCAAAAATGTGTTTAACCTCAGAGATACCTGGATAGCTGTCAATCAAAAAATGAATGACAAAACCAGTGTAGGGAAGCAGGGATTTCTGGGAACTTAAGATGCCACACAAGGAGACAAAACCCTGACACAAAACCTGAGAGAGAGAGAGAAATGGACAAACAAACTACAGGTGGAACTAAACAGACGCTAGAACACTCAAAAAGACAAAACTACAGACAATAAAACCACATGTTCACGCTAACACATATATAAATCATCATGTACAGAATCCGGCTATACGTACTACAGTATGTAAACAAACAACATTTAAGAAAAACCTTGAAGATAAAGGTCTCGTTGAAGACAGGGCAGAGGTTTTTGCGCTGGACTTTGGTTTCAAACTTCTTCTTCTTGTCTGGAAGCAGGTAAACTTTTACATATGGGTCAGATGTGCCGCCAATATCCATAGCAGGAAGATCCTGAGCCTGAAGAACTCCGACTATCAGCTGTTGACACAAAATTAATGTTGATTCCATTTTCTTGTTACAGTGACTTCATCACAACTTTTTAATAAGTATTTTCATACATCAGGAATGCACCTGAGCATCAGTGAAGTTGTAATCCAAAGAGAATTCCAGTTTTCCCAGATTTTCATGCTCATCTTTTTGCTCGTCTCCCTCCTTTTTTTCTCCTTCCTCCTGCAAGATTGATAGTCAGATTAATAAAGTGTGTCTATGCAATATGTAAATGATATTAATCAATATGTATTTTATATTAAATCTAGAAACTGTATTTTTTCACACACACACACACACACACACACACACACACACACACACACACACACACACACACACACACACACACACACACACACACACACACACACACATACAGTACATGTATATATATATATATATATATATATATATATATATATATATATATATATATATATATATATATTCTATAATGAACCATAATGAAAAATATAAAAAAAACTTTGAAATCGAGGTGTGTTTATGTATTTGGGTAACACTTTCTTTTAGGGTGACATGGTTACACGTTATGTGCACTTACTATAGAAATAACAGTTGTGCATAATTAGAAGTAACTAACCCTAAAAACACTTTATTTTACAGTGTCCTTGTTACATATGTTACATGTACTTGCCATAGTAATAACAATAAATTATGCATAATCCTAAACCAAATCCTAATCCTACCCTAACCTATAGTAAGTACATGTAGTTGCTTAATATTACTTAGTACTTAAATATGTAATTACACTGTAACAACGACACCTTAAAATAAAGTGTAACCAAAAACCCTAACCCTATAGTAAATGCATGTAATTAATTATTATTACTCAGTACTTACTTGTGTAATTACACTGTAACAACATCACCCTAAAATAAAGTGAAACCTGTATTTGTTCTTGCACCTTTTCTCCTTCACCCTCTTTTTCATTCCCTTCTACTTTTTTGCGAGCTGCTCTCTTCTTCTCTCGAGCTTTCTTGGATTTCTTCTTCTTGCCGAAGCATTTCTTGAACATGCAATATGTAAAACAAGCCACAAGGGTGAGAACCACCACCACGATGGCTCCCACAGCCCACATCGGCACTAAGGGGAGCAGAGAGCTGGTCAGTCTCCATGGAAACAGGTACAGGACAGCACACAGGACAATACTCGCTTAGTGTCTTATGACATCAACTCAATGTGCTTTTAATTTGAAATTGTCATCATCTATAAAGCTGAACAAGAACATAAATCAAAGTGCTCCATTTATGTAATTTCACTTCTAATCAAATGCAGGTAATGACTGAAAATGAAGAATGATATTGTGTCCTGTCAGGTTACACAATCACAACAAGGTCAGTGAATTCCGTATTTTAATGACATTAAGCGCAGTGAGTTGAGGAACTGAACAGAATTATTTATAAATGTAATAAATTAACTGTCTGATCTACATCTACTCTCTTCATTGTCCTGGTTTTGTGTTTCCCCCCACACATTTATTAATTGATAGATAGATAGATAGATAGATAGATAGATAGATAGATAGATAGATAGATAGATAGATAGATAGATAGATAGATAGATAGATAGATAGATAGATAGATAGATAGATAGATAGATAGATAGATAGATAGATAGATAGATGATAGATAGATAGATAGATCTCAAAATATTATGCTATCTGAACCACATAAATGATCTAAGTTGATTTGACAAAAAAAAAAAGTTGTGATGACAAATCATGATTTTTATTTACAGTGTAGATAGATAGATAGATAGATAGATAGATAGATAGATAGATAGATAGATAGATAGATAGATAGATAGATAGATAGATAGATGATAGATAGATAGATAGATAGATAGATAGATAGATAGATAGATAGATAGATAGATAGATAGATAGATAGATAGATAGATAGATAGATAGATAGATAGATAGATAGATAGATAGATAAGAAGAAATGCTATTCAATGAATCGAACACAGAAAGTAAACTAAACTCATCCTACTCTTTTATGTTAACTTGAGTAAATAATGTAGGTACTTACATGGAAGATGTTCCAGCTCATTCATGAACTTGCTCTTCATGTTCTCATAGTCATGATGAGTTGGGGGAGCAGGATGTGGCCCATGTTCTGGTTTGGGCTGTGGTTCAGGTTCAGGTTCAGGTTCTGCTGGTTCAGCAGTCCTCCGAACACGGACACCCATATTCACAAACCTCATCCCAGCTGTGTGTCAAGAATCAAATGCACAGCCTGAAAATAACACAAAAAGACAGAGGATGTATGGAAGAAACTGTTCAGTAAATCTCACAAAACCCGTAAAGAAATACAAAATGCCTGCATTAGAAACATCTTTATCATAAAGGTAAATAAAAGAAAAAAGCTCTTCAAAGTCATTCTTGACTTGCTGAAGGGTTTTTCTAATCTTTTCCTTTATTAAGAAAAGTGAATAACCATATAAGCAACAACTAGTGCACTAAATTATCTAAAAAGCTATCTTTATTCTTGGCACAGAATATTATTGTGATTACAGTTTTTTTTTTCTTTTTTTTTTTTTATTGGGAAAGATAAACCGAGTTTCCTTGGAAACATGACAGCACAGGAGTCAGTGCTAAAACCAGCTCAAACAATTAGTCGTACAGTTATGACTAATTCTATACTGTACACTGATTATAAAGTCTGTTCACACATTAAAAAGTTGAGCATTTGGTTCACATCTAATATCCCCTGAAATAATATTTGTTGTACATGTATGTGCATGTATGTTCACTAAAGCCATGATAACAAACATGGCTGATTCTAATCCATGATGTATTTCCCCTCCTTTGCCATACATCCATCCACCCCCATCTCTTACTGGTCTATGTCTCTCTCTCTCTCTCTCTCTCTCTCTCTCTCTCTCTCTCTCTCTCTCTCTCTCTCTCTCTCTCTCTCTCTCTCTCTCTCTCTCTCTCTCTCTCTCTCTCTCTCTCTCTCTCTCTCTCTCTCTCTCTCTCTCTCTCTCTCTCCCATGCGTAACAAGATTATTGTGGACAGAACCAAAGCTCAGATAACTCAGATAAACAAGGCACCTCTTCGAAAAATTATATCTTTCTCTCTTCATTGACTGACTGATTCATGACAAGAAACACATCCATCTTCTTTAATACATATTTATCAATATACACTGCAAAATGTTTCTAGTCCATGAGTAATTTGTGCAAGTCTAATTTTGTTTTCAGATTTATGCAGATTGGAACTAATGAAAATCTCTTAATGCTTATGTTTTTCAGTTTTATTGAAGATGATTAAATCAATATTTTATGTGTTAATGTCCTTGGGGGTTATGTTCCAACTGTGGCTAAACGAAACTGTTCCAACGAAAATATTGTTTGTAGGACTATGAAAAGTACATGACCCTATATAGAGCAATTAATTGTTTTCCATAATCATATAATAATTGATTTGAAGTAGCCTATGTGTTGATTAATTTGTCACGATTCATTTGCTAACCATCATTGCTTTGAATTACATACAGTAAATGTAACTTCTCTGTAACCCCTTCTACACTATCATTTAGCGTGTGGCAGATTATTTTTGCTATAGTTCTTTAAACATAAATTATGTTACGCTTTGATTTGCAATAAAAAGAAATATAGCCTACCTTTTTTCTTTAGCTCAATTTGACTATTTATACATCAAATACAATCTACTTTGTGAGCTTCTACATTTCTCATAAATGCATGAAATTAATATTGCTATTAAAAGTTGATTATTATTTCTAAAAGCTGTGGTAAGTGTGGACGCGCCCTGCATGCACCATTCGCAGGAACGCGAGCGTTATTCTCGGATTTCGCGCTGATCTCCAGCAACAGGTTATGATGGTAAAGCACACATTTATGAATTAAAATCGCCTCGCGTTACATATTTCAAACACACATACACACACACATACACACACACGCACACACACACACACACACACACACACACACACACACACACACACACACACACACACACACACACACACACACACACACACACACACAAACCCTGAAATGATTTGTCCTGAAAATGTGTCCATTGCTGATGTGTGTCCTGTCTGGTCTGCTAAAGTGTGATATGAAAATGAAATAATGGCTCTGTATAAGAAAAAAAAATCCTACCTGATAAATGAATTCCTCTGGATATGTTGGGTAGGAAATACCTAAGTTAACATTAATAAGATGCCCAGGCTTGTTTGCCCAGCAGCCCTCAGGCAGACATGCTGAATTGTGTATATTGTGATAAGTGTGCTGGTGGTTTAACCCCCTCCCCATCAGCTTTAAGCTCAAGTGCTTTCAAATCATTAAAGCACCACTAATCTCTCTCCCCCTCCCCATCACATCTGTTATGCAGTTATAGAATGTTTCTCCATTAATTCACCAGTCATATAAACCACGCCTCTATATTTATTTTAGGTATGTTATAAAAATAAATAAATAATAATAAAAAAATCCTCCTCAGTGATGAATATATGTTAATCTTGTGCTCATTTCCTTTGAGAGCTCTTATTTATGGTGACTGCAGAGCATCAACTGCTCATCTAATCCACACAAAACATCATGCTCGACATTGTTCCCATCTGGGACACGTTGTGGATGAAAATAGCCTTTCTGCCCTGATAATCTTTGATCAGAGATTACACTTGCTTTTTTTTTTTTTTTTTTATCAATAAATCAGAAAATATTGTTACTAAGCATGTTCACTCTTACAGTCATTTAAAATCAAACGTTTTGATAATTTCTGTACAGCTATTGATCTAAATTTACTGATTTTGTATATGGAAGTTTTGTATATTGTGGTTTGATATAGCACAAGAACTGCTACAGTCAAGGACCATGGATGCTAGTGTGCATGGCCACAGGCTGTTGTTATGTTTAGTTTAGCATACTACTATACTACTACTTTATGTATACTGAGCCTAATAGGCAAATTTTGGGTTAGGGGGGTTGGATCTGACCTTGTTTGTGCTGTAAAGAGGCCTACACTTATTTTGACAGACTACCAAAGAACATGTAAAGCATTTGATTTATTGTTACAACTGTAGTTACAAATATATTTAAACAAAAAACATTCCATTATTAGAAGGAATTGCATCAAATATATTTTTAATCATGCTTGTCAGTTTTTAGTTATGCTTGTCAGTACACTTTAAAGCCAACAGAGGATGATGAAATTACATTAAATGTACATTCTACTGTCATGAACTTGCCGTGGAAGGAAGACGAATGATGAAGGATCCAAATAACATTAATGTTTACTGGTGACTGACAAAGGATGAACAGAACGGGGAGTATAAATACACTGAGTGAGGAGGGAGCTAAACAGGCACAGGTGAAGGAAGGTGAATCAGGGACTAATGAGAACAGAATACATGACATCATGGAGCCTCGGGTAGGCGCGTCCTCATGCCACGATGACGACAGAGAGGAGTGTGTGGAGATGAGGCGGAGGCTTAGGTGGAGGGCGTGGAGCTGGTGATGGATGGTGATGATATTGAGGAGTTGGTGGAATGGTGGACCATGGTGAAGCTGAAGGTGGGAGGAGCCAGGGTCGAGACCTGAGTGACGGGTTAGGCAGAATTCAGGGTGGAACCGTGGTGAAGGTAGGAACCGGCGTAGTAGAGAGGATGACGGACCGGGGCGACTCTGAAGTGCTGGAAGCCTGGAGCCCAGCCACTGACTCATGGGACTGAGGCGTTGACAGGGATCCAGCTGACCGGGGCGACAATATGGTGAGAGAGGGTGACGGGGAAGCCAGAGGAAGGGAGGAGTCCGATAATGACATGGGGTGCAGGGTGTAGGTGTTGCCAGAACCCCGGAAGTCCGTGTCAGCAGCTGGGCGTCGACCGTTGAAGGCCGACCTGGAGTCCCGATGGAACCCAGTGGAGTCACAGGGCAGCCGGGCTGCGGCGGTGACGAGGGAGTGGTGAGGCAAGGTGCAGGTGACGGGTTGACGGGCTAAGGTGAAGACGTGGGCCCGGAGGCCCGATGCATAGCTTTGGACTCTCCTTTACGCCGCACTGGTGTTGGAGAGGCCTGAGGCAAGGCAGATGAGCTGCACGGAGCTAGCGGCGGTGGCAGAGCCTAGGAGCTTGATGACACTAGTGGTGCCGATGGATCCAAGGGACTGGACGAAACCAGCGATGGAGATGGGCTCAGGATGTTGGAGGAGGAAGAGGGCAGAAGAAGTTCTCCGGATGGAACCGGTGAAGAGACTGATGATACGAGGGTGGGGACTTGGGTGGGAATAGGATCCGCCGACCACAGGTCTATTAGGTCTATGTCCCCTCCTGGCTCTGCGATGGATTGATCCACCTGCCCAAGCTCCGGCTCTTCGATCTTCTCCGTGGATGCCTCAGGCTCTCAAGTGGTGAGAGAGAGTTCACCATTCTGGAGCATCATGGCTAGATACCCCAGCCACCGTCGGTTCTCTGGGTGAAGGAGGTGCAGTGCGGGTGAGTCCATTTTCTTGTAATTAAATATTTGTTTAGAGGGTCAGTTATTCTGTCATGAACTTGCCGTGGAAGGAAGACGAATGATGCAAGATCCAAATAACATTAAATTTTACTGATGAGTAACACATACAGCAAGACCACATTCAATAACTGACAAAGGATGAACAGAACGGGGAGAATAAATACACAGATTGAGGAGGGAGTTAAACAAGCACAAGTAAACGAATCAGGGACTAACGAGAATAGGTGCAGACTATACATGACATCATGGTGACATCTACATTCTAATTCAACAAATTGTAAATTTAAAATATAATACATTTTCGTTTTAATTAACATGTAATCAAGCATCCAAAAAATTACATTCATTTTGCATATAAATTAATTCAAGTGCATTATTTCTTAAATAAGTACTAATTAAAAGTTGCAGGAGTTTTATTGAAATCAACATAGGACAAGCAAGTTGACTGGAACGGAGAGAAATATCGGGTGAAACATGATGCAGGGAGGCTTTCACTGGCTGAACAGGATAAAACGCAGGTGGTTTTTCACAGGTAAGCCTTTTCAAAGTCTTTGGAAGGATGCATCAAACATTACTCAGGAAAGCATTCACAGGTAGAATCTCTCACAGTTTGTGAAACGAGGGATCAAACATAACTAGGTTGGTATTCACAGGTAAAGTCTATCACAGTCTTTGAAACGAGGCATTGAACATGTTTCAGGTTGGTATTCATAGGTATAATCAAACGTCAAAACAGGAAACCTTCTGTGAGTTTGGTCCTTTGCATATGGGCGCAGCAAGTATTCTTTACAGCATTCAAAGCCTGACCCGGACTAATCTTAGTTTCAGCCTTTATATCTGCTCCACACACGCTAATGACGAAAGACAGGTGCGGCTCGATAAAGTCCCCATGAAATCAAAATTTTATTTCTTTTGGCTTTTAGCAAAAATGCGTTAGCCTTAAGGTTATCTATAAGCTTGTGAGTTCCAAAACAATAATAAAAAAATTTCACATTTAGAAATTTGCATTCAAAACTTACAGTCTTCTTACCACCACCAATGTAAATCAATGATTTTGATGACATCACTCTGCACTTCAGCTACTATTTTTAATATGGTGAATGGCACATAATGCAATATATGGGATAGGGAACGATTCAGACAGTGTACAGAATGCTTTCCATTGGGGCGAATCAAGGTTTCACGTTAGTGCCACCTGAACCAACGCAGTGCACACACAGTTTGCTCTGTTCCAGAGACAAAGCGAATTGACCACAAAATGCATTTGAATTCTACACAGAATGGTATATTTAAAAGCGATATGGAGGAGAAACGATTAGACAGACTCAGCATTAGAAACAGCACTGATGAGTATAACATCAGTGCCATGCACATAAAATGATAAATTACACACTTTTCAAACCACACATCCTCAGCATGATTACATTCACTGTTTTATTTAGTAACAGTTTCATATATCTAAAAGGGGAATCTATTAGACTGTGGCTGTCAAATGCTGCTTTGTGGAGCTCAACTCTGGCTGAGCTGTGATATAAACTAAACGCTATTGGCTATTTTAAAAAGGGGGGGAGGGGCTGCTTGATATGTCCCGCTCTGTCTTTCTGTTTCAGTGGAAATTGACTTGTCAACACACTGAATAATGCTGTGTGTTTCAAGGCACTTCAGTTTGCCTTTAAAGCTTTGGGAAGCACGAGCGTGTGAATGACAGAACAGAGTCCAGGGTGATTGTGACAGTATAGTGTACTTCTTTTTAACAAGGAATGCTAATCAAAAACAACTTACAAATGAAAATGACTCTGGTGTCTTTATATTTTAGATAGGCTACACATCACAATGTCATGATTCAATACTTCACAATACATCATGTAGAATTTCTCCTGGTGTATTTTCTGTTGTCTGTCAGTGAAAAGGCTACTTTCCATTCGTTAAATTCACAAACTAAACACAATCAGATTGAATCAGATAAACTTGGTTTTATTTAACTTGATTTGAAAAGGATGCTAGATGTAAATGTTAGCACGATGTAGGCCTCATGCAAGACATCAAACACCTCTTTCTGCATTCACAGCATCCTTTAGATTCATTGTTATTGAAAGGGTTAACTCAACAGTTTAATGGAGTATGAACCAATCCCTGGCAAAAGAGGCGGAGCTTAACCTCACAATCACTTACAATTGTCATTCAGCTGCTGGTGACAACATTGCTTTTCTGCTTCCTGACTGAAACACCTTTTCTTACAGGTAAGAGTTGTTTTAAGAGTTGTGTTACAAACGCTCATTACAGTGAGACGTGGGTAATTGAGAAATCATATTTTACTCATGATTTACTAGATACACAATGAAATGAACAAGTGTAAAGACACTACACTGGCAGAGTGTAGCATTCACCTGACTTTACTGGACTTTGACCTTATGGTGAATGTTTAGTGATAAGGCAAGGCAGCAAGATGAAACTGTGAACATGAAACACTAATGAAAGAAGTATTCACGAGAAGATTTAGCCATTAAAAAAGCCAGACTTTTTTTCTCTATTTCTAACAAGTACATAAATGAACAATAGACAGAACACACACCCACATCATGAACCAGTCTCAAAGGCTTTTTTGATGTGGTTTGTGCAGTGTATTCATACAATGCTCTGTGCACATATTCTCCTTTGTTCATTTTGCTATGTATAGCGAAGTTAATATACATTGAGAGGACTAAATATCCCCACAAAAAATAGTCAAATGTGAAAATTTTGACATTGTGACATCAGTTAGGTGAGGAAAACAGTTTATACATCATACCAAGTGATGTTTTTTGCAAATGTAAAAGTGCAGAATGTTTTCTTTGATAGGTTTAAGGGTTGGGTTAGTGTAGAATATACAGTTTGTACAGTATAAAAATCATTACGTCTATAGAAAATCTACGTAAAGATATTAAAACAAGTTGTGTGTGTGTGTGCTTTAGAATCCAGAACCTCATACAAAACTATTGTATACTGCTAGAGAGGACTGCGACTGCAACACATCGTCATGTGACTTTTGGTACCGGTTTTGGCATTTTCACAATAAATAAATTATTGTGATTAGTACACATGTCTGTTGTTTTTCTTCATAATTGTAGCCGACATAGTTTTAAGAAACGGTTATGGGTAGGTTTAGGGGTAGGAGAAGGATTAGTGGCTCAAAATATATTTTAATGCTGTATTGTTAAAAAAAGAAAGAAAAAACAGATATCTTTATGATATGAAAGATTCGTAAATAGTTAACGTTTTGTAGCTGTAAAATCGTAATCATGTTACGTTTAAATGTTGCAGATACGTAACATATGTTTCAGCATCTATCCAAACGTACAAAAAGTATGTTTTCTGTCTTTGAAATTACGTATTAATACCTATGTATGGATAGCAAGCCGTCACTGCAGCATAAAAAGATAAAAAATCACTGAATTACTGTTGTAGCAAATAAATAAAATAAAAGTTTCTGCTCATCAACTGGAGAAGCTTCATCTGTATACATACCTGATGTGAGCTGTTTCATAAAGTGGTTGGGACAAATTTAGGCAAAAATTACGCCTATCTTCTATTCCTCCTTATTATGTCGTCATGGCTGGATGGGCCAAGTTTCTGAACACCACAAAAGTATCGTTGATATGTAAATGTGGACGGCCATGTTCTCTTTTCAATGTACAGTGGTTCTGAAGCAGAATTTTAAATGGTCTTCCAGTAAAATGAATGTCACTGTTACCTATAATCATTGTTATTTCATCGCTTGGCGCTACTTGTATTTTATGGATCCAGGCCCATGTTAAATCTGCCACCTCATTCGTGTTTATATATTCCTCTTGTTGTTCTCTGTGCGGGTTTCTGACTCAGTCCATTTATTTATGACGTCACTTTGTTTTTCTTCCCTCCTCTACCATAGTGATGTCATCTTCCACCCCTTTCCTGTCTAAGGAGTTGTTCCAGTGTTCAGTGTGTCTGAATGTTTTCACCCATCCCGTGTCCCTTCCATGTGGTCATACGTTTTGCCAGTCATGTATCCTAGGTCAGTGGACAGCATCTGGCTCCTCCCATTGCCCCAAATGCTCCGCAGTTTTCCAGGAAACACCAGAGCTCTGCGAAAATTCTTTTGCTCGTGAGATGGCTGAGCAAATCCGTAAGCAGAAGGGTCAGAGGTCATCAGAATATCGTCTAGTCACATCACACAATGTTTTATGTGACATGTGCCCTTTGGAGAAAGCATCCCGTGCTGTAAAGTCTTGCCTGGTGTGTGTGGCGTCATACTGTGAGGTGCATGTGACGTCCCACACCTCCAGGTTCACCAAGCACAAGCTCGTGCAGCCACAGAGGATGGACAAGCGAATTTGCAGGATACATGAAAGACCCTTGGAGCTTTACTGCAGATACGACCAGTCTGCAGTTTGTGTGTTGTGCATGAATACAGAACACAGCACACACCACACAATACCAGTGGAGACAGAATGGGCAGAGAGAAAGGTTTGGGCTCATTTGGATGCTACTTGACTAATCTATGATTATGATTTTAATCAAAAACAATGGTAACACAACATAACATTTGGTCCCACTTTTTATTAGCTCTCTTTATGTGCATGTAGTAACATTTAAATTAATCTGTTCAGACAATGCACTCATTTTGTAAATACATGATTTTATGTTGTATTTTAAACATGCATGCTGTTTTCTGTAATTCCATCACCCTTTCACCTTCACCCACCCTTAAACCTAACCATACCACCAAACCTGTCCCTAACATCCTGTATCCCACCCCAATAGCACTAAAAGTGTTTTACAATACAACATGAACACAATAAGTACACTGAACATAACATTTTTATTTAAATATAGTTAAAGACACATAATATAAAAAACAATGACCTAATATTTTTTTGCCAAATATTCTAATATGTACTTATTTAACTTATGAGAAGGGTTATATTGTTATCGTAAAAAATTGGTTTCTCTATAGAGAAAATATATAGGAATTTGACTTCTATTTATACTTCTTTTACTGGAAAATAAATGTTGTGTAAGGAAACACAGGAACGTGAACAAAAACATTGAAACATAATATAACCATAGACATATGAAGCATTTTCAGATCATTTGTTTTGTCAGAGAAAATTAGCATATTTTCATCTCTAGTTCTGATTACTATAATGAATTCAGATTTTTACATTTGAATTTGAATCATTATTCTTGATGATTATCATTAGAACCTCAGTGCCATTTTTTTGTTGTTTTTTGTTTTCACAGCTGCTCTTGTGTCATTTATGTATTTTCATGAGACAGGATTGCAATCTGTATTCTCTCTGTGTTTGTCATAGACTCAGTTATTAAAGACACAGTCTGAGCTGAAGCAGATGATTGTGGAGAGATGGAGTAAAGTTGAGGAACTCAAACACTCTATAAAACTAAACAAAGTAAGAACCTGCATACTACATTTTCTAATTTTAAAATGTTGTTCTTTATAAACAAGATACAAAGGTGACATCAACCATAGACTTACTGAAATTAAATAGTACGTTAAAATGGATTATAAACCTGCCATAGGTATAGTCATAAATATAGGTATAGTCAACTGCTAAACATACCATAGTATGAATGCATTTCGCACAAGTCCATTCTTGTTTTGTTGCCTGTTATTTATCTTTTAGGAAAACACAGAAAGAGAGATGGCATACAGTGTTGAGGTCTTCAGCGCACTGCAGCAGTTTATTGAAAAGAGCCAGTCTCAGCTGCTCAGAAAGATGAAACACAAGCAGAAAACTGCAGAGAAACATGTAGAGGGCCTTATTAAAGAGCTGGAAGTAGAAATCGCTAAATTGAATGCAAGAAACTCTGAGCTGGAAAAGCTCTCATGCTCTGAAGACCATCTTTACTTGATACAGGTGACTGTGCATCTTTTCAGACAGACCATACCTGTTCTTCTTATTAATTAACAATCATAACATAATATATATTTCAATATCAACTTAACACATTGATTGTTCAGTGTGTTTAGTGAAATATATTAAAATACTGAAGGTTGTGAAGATGTTGACTTTAATTAAAGTACTTGTATTTTGACCCTTCCAGGCTTTCCGTAGCCCAAGTGAGTTGCCTCAGTGTAAAAGCTGGTCTCAGATCAGTGTACACACCTGTCAGGGTCTGGAGGTTCTGAGAGAAACATTGAATGCTGCAGAAGAACTGCTGAAAACACAAATATACACCGTCACAAAGAGAGGTACTTCTTTGTTATTTGACAGCTAAAATAACTTAATGTTAATATTCACACACAAAAAAAAGTTATCATTATTGTGATGGAAAATGTAATTTTGCTTAAACTTAATAGACAATTTTCCTTTTTTACAGAACTTGAGGCCATTTCCCAGTATGCAGGTATTATACCATAATTAAGATATGGAGTTATGTTATGAATCTTCGATAGACTGACTATAACACATCTATTGAACTCTTCCTTTCACTTTGAAACTTTTGGATTCATTTGTAGATTAATGAAAAGTCTAAATATTGTGTTCAATAATGTTCAATTTGGGGAAATTGTAGGTATAAGTTGAAGAATGTTCATTTATTGTACGAACTGTATGTCCAGCACACAAAAGGTACAATATCTGAACGGAAATCTCACGTCTTTAACACTGATAGACAATTTCTTTTCTGTGGCCACAAGAAAATAACTTATCTTAGTGTTTTAGACCATTTGAGATTTCTTTCAATAGTAAAATTTATCGTAGAGCGTTAAGAGGTAAAGATCTGCACTACTCAGGGACTCAGTATTGAAACAAACAGGCAAACTTAATTCAAATGATTTAACAAAGTTTATTCAAACGAGCTACTGGTTACATATACTAATTTTAAATCGCACAGGAGTAAATATGCATAAACAAAACAATATACGATCGCAAATAAGGAATATAACAAAATAAACGTAAGATCAAAGGTTAGAGCAGGGGAAGAAAAAGGGAGAATATAAGAGAGAGAGAGAGAGAGAGAGAGAGAGAGAGAGAGAGAATTTTAAGAATGGGTTTTGTGTGTGTACACTGAGAGCGTGGTAAGGAGAGGTGTGTGTGTGTGTGTGTGTAGGAGCACGCCTTTAGCAGCACGTGGCCGTGTGTTGCTGTCTAGGACCACGTGAATAGGTGGGCGTGTATGTGTGTATGTGCAGATGTGTGCGTCAAAGAGTGTGTAAGTGTGAGTGAAGAGAAATTAGAGATAGGTAGAACAGTTCAGTCATTCACACGAAACCCCAATAGACATAGTAATGTTAGACACTTTAAACAGCACTTCAGATTGTAAATTTAAAATCTACGTTACTCGGGGTTAAGCTCGGCCTTTGTGTGTCCGTGCGTCGAGTCGGAGTAGACAAAGCGTCTGGTCACGTGGTCACCGAAACAGAGGTCACAGCGTCTGGTTGCTATGGCGACTGGAAACGAGCGAAAACTTAGCAAGATGACTTTAGCTTTAAGTTGATTTCGTTGGTTGGTTGAAGGAGACTATCAACTGAAGTAAAAGTAGTTTCAAGAAAATAAAACTTGGAAGAAAAATGAAAATAAACGCGAACGAAGCTTCCAAGGATGGAAGAAGGCGTGTCGTTTCTCTCTCTCTGGCGATGTGCCCTGAGATCAGAGAAGCGCGGCATTTTGAAGGGGTTAAGCCCAGCCTCTTTAGGTGCATGACCCAATCGCCTGGAAGGGCGATTGTGACTACCTCCTGACGTTTTGCGGAGGCTCACGCCCCTTCCTAATAGTTATGGAGAAGCTAAATTTGTTCCTAACGTTAATAACACTGGAATTAATAAAAGAATGCGTCTTCGGAGATTTTGGGTCAAAGATTCAACACCGTTGAGATTTTTGGAAGAGAACAATACCGCGAACGACCATGCTATGGTCTAAAGTCATGAAAATGTAAGATTTTTCACTATAACAAGCATTTCATTCTTTGAGTATATCATAAAACTAGATTATATCGGTCTGATTTATAGGGACCGTGACATATAACACCAATACATTTCAAGAATACATTTGGAAAAGGGTGATTTTTGATCACAATGTCCGGGCATTTGAGCTCCTCTGTGTGTGTTTCCTTGTGTGTGTGTGCTGGAAGAGTCACTGAAGGTTCATCCTGCTGCGTTGAACTTTTGTCCCCGAGCACGGGATGAGAGTCTATGTGTTACTAGTTTTGATTAGATTAGCGGTCAAACAGAGTCTGGTTGTTTTCTTACGTGTTGACTGAGTGTCTAAATGTAAATGAATGTCAGAGAGAGGATCCTTGGGGTTCTCTCGAGATTGCTCTTATTGGTCAGCGGATGTTCGCCAAGCCATAATTCCGAGGTCAGCAGTAAGGAATCTCTGTTTTCAGATTAGGCAGTTAATGATTTGCGCCATTTATCGGCGCCGTTGGGTCTGGTGTCCAGGAAGGCAGAATCTTGAGGCAATAGAGGTGTTTGTGGATTAGGACACCAGTGATTTAATTAGGTCTCAGAGCAGAAGACAGGCTAATTTCAGTACATTAACATATAGAGAGATAGAGCTGGTGATCTGACCATCTGCTGTGTGTTACATTCCCCCCTTGATGAGTTGACGGGCGTGTATAGGCTTAGGCGACTCATCACGGTAGCAATGGTCAGATGGCAGGTCAGGGAGATGAGGCGGCTAGAAAGGGGTTGTTAAGGTTGCAGGTTGAGTTCGATGAGGTCCCCAGCATTCTCTGGTGAGACGTCGTCCTTCCGAGGGTTTCTCCTGAAGCCTACGGAGACTGCCTCTGTGAGCTTGGTTGTAGAGGTTCGGATTGCGTTGACTCTTCGGTACAGGACATAGGCCAAGCCCAAGGTGAGGGTGTGTCCGATGATGGTGGAAACACATAGTGCAGTATCAGCTGCGGTCCAAGCTTGAATGACAGGTGAAGTATTCAGGATGGGCAATCGAGACAAGGCTTGAAGGGCTGAGTCCAAGGGAGCTATGTCGACGATTTGTGACCCCCCTTCTGCAATTAGCTTTTCAAGTTCTGGGTCCAGAGTGAAGTTCTGATTCCTAAAGAAGGAGGGAATTTCTAGCTCGGCTTGGTTCTCTTCGCTTGGCAGGTGATACAAGGCCAGGTCATCCAGGTGGAGGATGGCTCCTCGTGGGACTTGAATCCACATGCTTTGGTTGAGTAGATTGACGCGGGTCGCAGTGTCGTGTTGGTCGTAGGTCAGCGTTGCTGACCGCACTGGAGTGTTCACGAGCCATCGATTTCCTACGATCTCGGCTTGTGTCTCGGTGACTTGGCCGCGAGGCTTAGCATCAGCTGGACAGCGTGCGTCGTTAGCTAGTTGTTGCAGGCCGCAGATTCCATCTGTGTTGTCCCTGAGGAAAGGCTTGCTCGGGCAGAGGTAGTGGATATCTTTGGTGAGAGTGCACATGTGCAAATTAGGGGCGAGATACAGTTGTGGGTCGCTGTCGTGGTAAGCTACCACTTCTGGAGTCCGTACCCTAAATTGAGTGTTTTGCTGCCAGAATCCCAGGTTGACCACGTCTTTAAGTCTGTAGATTCGGCTTGATTCTATGATGGGCAGATTGAGGAGGAAACCGATCTCTAGCTGTGTCGGGTCAATGTAAAGTGGAATGACGCTACCCAAGGAGTAGGCCAGGTGGATCTGTATCGGATCAGTGGGAGTCGTGACGGCGGAAGCCAGCACGTCTTGTACCAAGCTTAGGGGTATCAGGTACGGTGGAATTCTACCCATGGCTAAGCTGTCCAGGGATGAGCTCACTTCTCTGAGCATGTCGGTCATTAATGCGGTGACTAACTGTGTTTGGGCAAAGTCATTTTGGAAAACTGTGAACATCTGTTTGATGGAGGTTACAGTACGGTTCAACATGACACTGTGGGTGTTGAGGACGGTTATCGTTCCTCTCAGTGTCTTACCTATGGTGGTCAGGGATGCGCTCTGTACGGTGAGTTGATCTTTCAACAGTGGAAGTTCCGTCTGGATTTCTGCCACATGCCTTCGTACAGTGGCTATGTTCACGGCGTTGACGCTGGACATGCCAAGGTTGAACAGCGTGCCTACGGCAGCAGCGGCTCCGAGAAGCGCTCCTAGGAACCTTTTGGAACGTTTGTTATGGCCGCTAAGTTCCGCTTGAGTGACGGTCATCTTTTCGAGTTGGCTCATCATGTAGCTGATGTCGGCTTCAGCGTGGTTGAGGGCGGCTTCGGTCCATCTGGCACCCGCCCAACTGTACTGGGCGATTGCCTTCGGGTAATGTGCTCGGTAGACGTTTCGAGGGTCGAGTCGCACGTACACCTTCTGTGTGTATGTTCGGCAATTCGTGACAAGCAGTCCGGGCTGCTCTCTCAACACAATTCCCGAGGCTGGCCCTGGTGAGATGAGGTCGGATGGTGGCTGGCCTCTAGTCGTCTGAAGGCACATGATGACAATCCACAGCAGCATCCTATTACAGGCAAGAGAGAGAGAGGTGCGGAAAAGCAAAAGGGAAAGAGAAAAGGCACAGGTCAGCGAGGGTTGTCCCGTTGGAGGGTCCAGTCTTCTTTCCCTGTAACGACGGCGGTTGAGGTTAGCTTGCATTGGGCCCTTCCTGTCTGTTCCTGCTAGTAGCCACATATCTTTTAATCTGATTGCGGTGGACCCATTTGAGAACGGGTTCTCTTGGTCCCCGTTTTAGCTGGATTTGGTACGCTACGGAGGAGAGTTTGTTCACAATTTCATGAGGGCCAGTCCAGTGAGGCAGAAACTTTTTTGACAGTTGCTTGGGTGGCAAGGCGAAACTGTAGTACAGGACTTTGTCGCCCACGCTGAGTTCTTGGTGTGATGCCTTTCGGTCGTAATATGCTTTCTGGCCGTCAGCGCTGGTTTTCAGGTGTTGCTGGGCGAAAGCGAAAGTTGTTCTCAAGTGTTTATGGAGCTCGTCCAGGTACTGAGACGTGGTATAGGCGGTGACGAGGTTGTGGTCTCCTGATTGGTACAACAGGTGTAATGGCAGGGTCATCTGCCTCCCGGTCATGAGTTCAAATGGGGATACTCGTGTTGATTCCTGGGGGGTGGCTCTGAGGGCCATCAGCACCAGGGGAAGTTTCACATCCCAGTCTTTCTGGTTAGTTGCCACATATTTTCTCAACATGGCGACCACCGTTCGGTTAGACCTTTCTACCTGTCCGGATGAGATCGGATGGTGGCTGATGTGAAGTTTGGCTTGTACCCCTAGGATTCTCCAGATCTTTTGCATGATTTCTGCGGTGAAGTGAGTTCCTCGATCTGAGTTGACTCTGAGCGGTAGGCCGAATCGGGAGAAGATGTGGTTCATCAGGAGATATGCCGTTGTTTGAGCAGTGTCGTTGGGTGCTGGTAGACACTCTACCCATTTGGTAAACTGGCACACTACCGTGAGAAAGTACTTATTGCCTCTTGATGACCGGGGGAGGGGTCCTACCCAGTCGATTTGAAGGTCTGACCAGGGGAACGTGATTCCTCTGCGTTGCAAAGGGGCTCTGTGAGTCAGGTTTGTTGGGTGAAACTGACAGCAGACCAGGCATTCTCTCACATATTCTGCCACATCCTGTTGCATACATGGCCAGTATGCCACCTGTCTAAGTGTCTCATACGTGGCTCTGGTACCGTGGTGCCCAGCATATGGTGCGTTGTGGGCGTGATTCAACATTTCCCCCCTTTGACAGCGGGGTACCACGAGTTTGAGCGAAGTGGTGTCATCGTTGACAAACCAAAGAATGTCGTCCCGCACACGTAACATGTGTCTGGAGTTGTATAGATGTCTGAGATCGGAATCATCAGTGAGATTTGAAGGTGTGAGAGGGGAGGTGGTGGGGTCGAGGAGGTGCGTTTTAATCGCCTGTATGGCAGTGTCTGATGCTTGCATATCTGCAAGGTCATTGTTGGAAATTTGTGGTGTAAGTGACAGAAGTTCTGACGCAGGTGCTGTTGCAGGTGTGGTTTGCTTGCTGCGGGTTAGCACTGCTACTTCTGGGGTGGGTGGGGCTTTTGGGGAAACCCACGGTTCCCCGTGTAGGGCGCCCGCTTTTGCGAGGGCGTCAGTGTGGTCGTTGAGGTCTTTGTCTTGGCCTGGGAGTTTAGAATGTCCTTTCACCTTCTTCCAGTACACGGTAATGTCGTGTGTTGTTGTGATGTTGACACATTCTTGGAACAGGTGTTGATGCTTGACAGGTTTGTTGTTAGCAGTTGTGAAACCATTCCGTTTCCAGGTTGGAAGATGGCATACAAAACTGAGTCTGGCATAGTTCGAGTCTGTGCAGATGAGCAGTTCTTTGAGGTTATGGTCTGCTGCGATTTGCAGAGTAATGAGAATTGCTGCTATTTCTGCGTATTGTGATGACTGGGGGCCCAGCTTGAAGTGTTGGGGAGGGCATGGTTGGTCGTTTACCCACAGTACCCCTGCTCCAGCTTTTAGGATGCCCTCGCTGTTGTAGGAACATCCGTCGACATAAGCTGTGGGCATACCTTCGCACACATTCTTGTCAAAGTACCTGTGGCAGGTCAGTTGTGGCTGCTGGGGCTCAGGTGTATTTAGCGTTGCAGCAGGTGCGTTGTCCGAGCAATCTTGACATGCCGCCAAGCCGTTACCTAGAGCGGATTTGTGGTTTTGTGCATATCTGGCTTCGACGTTTCGTCCTTGGAGAGCCATTAGCCATGTATCTATGCGTGAGTTGGTGACCACACCGTCTCTTATCCGTTGGCTGTTAAGGAACATGACGGGCTGGTGGCACGTCTCGATGATGACCTTCTGTGCTCCAATGTAGTTGGAGAAGCGCTGAATGGCCCATACCGTACAGAGCAAAGCTTTTTCACAGTCAGAGAATTTGCATTCTGGAGGGAGAAGTGTTTTGCTGGCATATGCGATCACCTTTTTGTCTTGGTCGTGCCGTTGGTATAGGCCAGCACTGAGACATTGGTCTGAAAACCCAGCGTCGAGGTGGAATTCTTTTTGTGGATCAGGGTACGCAAGGCAAGGGGCTGAGCACAAATGTCTTTTAAGTTCTTTCATGGCGTGTTCTTGAGCGTCTGACCAGACGAAAGGGCAGTCCTTCTTCAACAAAGCTGTGAGCGGTCTGGCGATGTCTGAATAGTGTTGGATGAATTGCCGGGAGTAATTGCATACTCCTAGAAAGCTACGAAGTTCAGAGACGTTGGTGGGAGGCTTGATGTTCTGGATGGCATGAATGCGGTTTGATTGTGGTTCAATGCCATGGCGTCCAATGAGCAGGCCCACGTAATTTACCTTTTTGCGACACCACTGCCCCTTGTGTAGGGCTATTTTGGCGCCGGCATCAGATAACTGGCTCAAGACATAGTCAATTTCTTTTAGGTGGTCGGCCACCGTCGTGCTTTTCATGAGCACATCGTCGACGTAAATCAGGTTACCTCTCACCCTGGCGTCTGGGCAGGCTTTGTTCAGGAAGATGTTGAACTCAGCTGGTGAATTGGCGTACCCAAACGGGCACCTTGTGAAAGTGTATTGGCGGTTGCCGAAGGTGAATGCCAACTTGTGTTGGTCGTCTGGGTGCACTGGAATCGTCCAGAATCCCGAGGCCACATCGAGTGTAGAGAAGATGGTGGCTCCCCTGATTCTGGGAATTTCTTGCTCCAGTTGTGTCATGGGCCATCGTGACAACGGCACCTGCTTATTTAGTTTGCGATAGTCGATCGTGGGTCTCCACTTTCCGTTCGGCTTGAGCACAGGCCAAATGGGGGCGGAGTAGGTACTGTTACAAGTTCGTATCACACCTTTCTCAAGCATAGATTCGATGATTTCCTGCACTGGCTCGTGTGAGGCGATTGGAATCTTGTATTGCTTGACAAAAGTGGGAGGAGCCTCGGGGTGCGTGGGGATACGCACTGTGTGGAGGTTGGTGAGACCACAGTCTAACGAATCTTTAGCAAAGTCTTCTTTGAATTTATACAGGACTTGTCGCAGCTTTTGGCGGTCTGCGTCGTCTTGAAGTGCGTCAGCATCTTGTAGGATTTGTTGCACTTGAGATTCAAAACCTGGATAGGGTTCGTCCGTTGGCTTGTCATCGGTCGAGTTGATTGTGACAGGCATGACAGGTGTATCAGTCTCAGTGACAGGCTGTTGGGAGACTGTGTACACTGCGAGTTGTTGGTCCTCTGTCAGCTCCGTTCTGCACACAAGGTCTTTGGCCGCTGACATGACAGATGTGATGGCAATGAATTGGAAAGGGGCTGTGAGCAGTGTGTTGTCAGTATGCCCTTCAGGTATCAGTGCAGGTGGAATTGGCCCTATGACGGGTAATGTCAGATCAAAGTCATGGAAGGTGTGACTGATTAGCCATCCCAGCCGGTAGGCTTTGGGGATGCTGATGTCAGTTGCTGTGCAATTGTTGAATAAAATGTAGACTACCCGAGATGACACTTCAGTGAGGGGTGTGGCTTCAAGGGTGAGTCTGAGTTCCACACACTCGGGTGACGGTTGGAAGAAAGCCAGTGTGTGGTTTAGGGTTTGGCCCTGTCGCAGGTTGAGTCGCACGGCGACCCCTTTTGTGTAGGCAGGTACCACCGTTCCCTGTTCGTTGATGAGAGTGCAGACTTCTGGGATGGTCTGCCCTGATAGTAGATTGTCATGACTGATGGGAACAGGTGGCTGTAAAGTTAATGGAGCCCATACAACTTCATTTATTATGTCCACATGAGCCTTGAGGCGAATCAAGATGTCTGCTCCGATGTAGACGTTGTGGGCTGGGTCCTCCAGGATCAGGAAGTAATGGGTCAACTGCCGGTGGTTCCAGTTCAAGTTTAAAGCACAGATCCCTTTGGCAGATGTCATTGAGGATGGATCTGGGTTCAAAGGAAAACGTGTGCGTTTGCAGGTGTAGGGCAGGTCTGGAGTCTTTTCAATGATTGCATTGAATAGGGAGAGACTTATGGCTGAGTTATCTGCCCATAGTGCCAGGGTAATGTCTGTTGTGGTCACATCCTGCAACTGCAGGGGAGTTTTCACTTGGGGGTGGTAATTATCAGAGTCTGGCGTTGTTCTGAATGTGCAGAGTAGCGAACTTGAACCCTGATCAGCTGTGAGGACTTTGTCCCCTTGTCTGGCTGATGGAACTTCCGTGAACCCTGTGGCTTGACAGTCGGGTTTGATGGAGTCGTGTGGTTGGAGGGGGTGTGGTTCGCGCACCTGCGCCCAAACTTGGAGGTGCTTGAGGTCTAATAATGGTTCAAAGCGGTCCAGCAGGTCCTTGCCTACGAGGAATTGATACGTATTGACAGGTGAAATATAGACGGGGTGGACTATGCTCATCGGACCGATAGCCAGGTGAATGGGAGCTACGTTCCGTAGCTGGATGTCATTTTGGCTGTATGACTGCACGTTCAGCTCACACGTGTGGAATTTAAGAGTTCTGTTTTGTCTTTGAGCTTTAAACTTCAGTTTTTCAAACAGTTGAGCAGAAATAAGTGTTAGATCGGAGCCGGTGTCCACCAGTGCTTCGATCTGCATTTCCTTTTCCAAGGTAATTGTTAAGTACAGTTTTCGTGCCACTCCTCTCTCAATTAGGTTACCCAGAAGTTGTGGTGTTGAATCTTGCGTGTTGATTGCCAAGCAGTGAGGGTAGGTATCGGGTGGCTCATTGTGGGTGCAGATCAACAAGACCGCACTGTCTGGTACTTTATCATGAGAGCTGCTGCAGTTCCGTTCAGGGAGTGGCGTTGTCAGCTGGTTGTGGTGAGTGCCGCGGTCATTTGGTGCTGTAACAGTAGGTTCAAAAGTCTGTGGTTTGACAGCAGGGTTTTGTGGGGCTGTCAGCTGAATGGAGTGAGTGGAGCTGTCATTGGGTAATGAAACAGCAAGTTCAAAAGTCTGTGGTTTGACAGCAGGGTTTGGTGGTGCTGTCAACTGGATGGAGTTAGTGGAGTTGGTAGTGTGGGAAACATTGTGTCCAGGCCTGTGGGTTAGTCATGCAGTGTCTGGTTTATCTTTGTCTTCCTTGTGGGGTTTCCTTTGGAGAAGCTCTTTCAGGATGTTTACAAGTTCTGTTGTGTCAGGTGTGGCTGCACTGTTCCCGCTGGATTTGGGCTCTATCTTGAGCTTACCGGTGTCTTGTCGGGAGGGGTCCCGTTGCCGGTTCTCTGGGCTTGTGTTTCGGGGAGATCGGGGTCGGCCTCTCCTGGGGTGTCGGTCGGCATCCCAGCTGCCTCCCCCCTTTTGGTTGTGGGGGAAGTGCTGCCGGTCCCAGGATCCCCTGAAACGGTCATTTTGTGGTTTTGGGCGGGCTCCCCCCCGCCCACGCTGTCCTCTGCCAGCTTGGAACGGTCGTGGCTGTCTGTTGCTGGGTCCGTAGTTGGTAGGCTGTGCACCTTCTAAATTCAGTTCTGGAAAGGGTGCAGTGACAGGGAAAACTGTGGGGTATTTCCCAGGTTTGTCAGACCCAGTCGTTTGTTTTACGTATGCTTTGTGGGCCAGGTCACGTAATTGTTGAATTGACAGGGTCCGTGGACAAACTAAAACGCCCAGGTGTGCACTTTGAGTGGGGTGGAGATTCCGCAGGAAAAGTGTTTTGAAACTAACGTCCTCTTCCATAAATGCCTCATTCCTCGGTCCGAAGTAAGCGAGTCGCAGACGTTCGTAGTAGGCTTGCGGTGTTTCCAGACGAGCTTGTTTGAGGTCCATTGCCGCAATGATGCCTTGGTCCGAGTCTGGGTCAGAGAATTCGCAGATCAGGGCTTGTCGTAATTGTGGATAATTCTGTTTCACAGATTCTGGCTGTCTATCAAGGAAACTTCTTACAATACGACCAGAAGTGGTCCGAAGGAGGTATAACTTGTCCCAAGTCGTGACGTTGTCCACGGTTTGTAAGTGGAATTCAATGTCGGTTAAGTAAGAGTACACGTCATTGCCCCCGGCTGGATTTGGATTGAATGTAGGGATATTTCTTGCCAGTTTGTCCAGTTCTTTGGATGCTGTGCGGTGACTAGTGGCTCGTCCTTCCGGGACGGGGCCAGCAGGTGAGATAGCGTCCAGACGTGGGTTTTCCTCTTCTTCTTTAGCTTGAAGGGTTTGGCTGTGACCTGCAGGTTTACGGGTGGGGAGAGACGGGGTGATGTGTGTCTCCCCCACCCGCTTACCTTGTAGTTCGTACGCATGTTTGAGTTCACGATGGATGATATCCAGCTCGTCCTTGAGATCATGTCTTTGTTGGACGAGCTCGTCAATTTCAGCTTGGGCTTTCTGCAACAATGTTTCGCAAGCTTTGACTCTAGCGTTTCTGTCTTTTAATTCTGTGCGTGCTCTTGCTAGCAGTTCCTCTCCACGTGTTAGATCGTCACTGAGAGCTGCAGTGGTCTGTCTCTCCGCCTCCACTGTCCTGTCTGTGTCCAGCCGCAGGTCCTCCAGGGCCTGTTGTAGTCTCTCCACTTCCTGTTGTAGTTCCAGACGTGTGTCCTCCTCGTCCTCCAGAAGTAGTTCCTCCA
Source organism: Scardinius erythrophthalmus (assembly GCF_964197995.2). NCBI lineage: Eukaryota > Metazoa > Chordata > Actinopteri > Cypriniformes > Leuciscidae > Scardinius > Scardinius erythrophthalmus. The sequence goes on from NC_138242.1 coordinate 9,166,466, forward strand.
GACGCTGCTGTGTTTGTTCCTTTTGTTTGCAGGCCTCCTCCAGCTGAGTCTTTAGTCCAGCGGTGTTCTTTTCCAGCTTGGCTTTGTCCTCCTCCAGTAGTCGTGCCTGTGACACCAGATAGTGAGAGAGACTCCCGATGATGCGGCTCCAGTCTTTTGAACTGTAGGCCTGTGTGGGGTCCTGGGACATGATCTGGTCCACTTTGTTGTCCAGTTCATGTTGGGTCAGGAGTTTTGGATCACCGAAGTCTTTGGCTAGACAACCCGAAGTCATGGCGGATAACCACACCTCCAGGCTGTTCCAGTGTTCCGCAGGACTGGATGTACGTGACATTTTGACTCACTGTAGGCGAGAGAAACACAATACACAAGACACACAAGAAGGGCCAATGCAACCGGGTCGTGAAACTAATAAACTATAGGACGGTGTGCCGTCTATAGAAATTTTGGGCTAACTGACTTTAGACAGTTAGGCGGGTCAGTTTGGGACCCGGAATAGAGACTGTTCAGTTGTCCCTGTGTTACTTAGCCTGTTGGGATCTCGTTGATACACTGAAAAACAGGTTATAACAGAACATGCACGGCACGCGTAGGTGAGGATTGAAAAGGAAGGAAGAAACAAATTAAACAAAAAGGTCCGTGACTTGATCTGGACTGTAATTTGGACACTAATAGCACGAGGGATGTGCCCAGAGGAAAATATTTACGATTATGTGGTTCATAAGAAAGACAAGGGTTTGTTTTTTTTTTTTTTGTTTGTTTGATTATCAAAGTTCAGTTTACCTGAAATGGACGGAGGTCAACCCAGCCGGCCCCCGCTGAGCTCGTTCAACCTTCCTGGCGCTCCAAACACTTGGCCGCCGTGACTTTGGATTCTCCGTTACTCTGCTCACGACCACGCCCACTCAAACAGAGTGACCGTAAACACAACCCTGGTAGTCCCGGAGGTACCAACCAACCAAACGCAATGTAAAGGTGGGTACTACCCAGAACCCACTAGGCCGTAGGCCTAGAGTGACAGGGACTGTCGTTGGTTTGTGCAGTGGTCCCAACAATTAACTTTTGCGTTGGCGTAGAGGCTGGCACTCCGAGGCACCGGATTGCTGATGTCACTACTGCGTGCCGCGGCCAGTGGCAGAGACAGGAGAAACTCAAGAGTCACCTGCACGGTCAGAGTCGGTAACGTCAGTCGGCCAACTTGCCCACAGGGGTCTGCTCGGGGCTCCCCCCTAGTCCACTGCAGGCGCTGAGAGTTTTGCCTATAGGACACACAAGATGGAGTGAACAGAGTAGCTTAAAGTGAATTTAAGATTTCTGGCTTACACCAAATTGAGTTATGGGGAAAATAGGACAAAAGTCAGATGGGCCTGCGAGGGGTAAATGAAAACAATAATAATACAAATGATAAAGAAAACTTTGGAGAGAGAAAGAAAATCAAAGTAACCTGGAAGAGGGTGTGGTGGACTGCTGCAGTGGGTTACTTAGGCCTCAAGGGGGCGTCTCTCTGTGGTGCACCCTAATTGTTTGACACAATTTTAAAATCTTAATTCAACATTGGTTCAAGATCACATCCAACTAAGCCTGAGGAAGAGTCACAAGTGAATTAGAATTGATTTCGTATAATAATCACAATAACTGAAGTTATTAAATTTAGTAACTCTATAAATTTGTAGCAGGCAGATGGCTGGAATGTGAAACTGGAAATAACCAAATTAAATTAAGTTTAAATTTCACCTCAAATCTAAATTTCCTTGGAGAGAAAAGCTTGGTTGTTTTAGAGAAATAGGAAGATTTCTAAAAAAAATTAAAATAATTACTATAACATTGAATTTGTTATTAAAGTGATTATTGAATGGGAATAAAACCAACCAAAATTACTGAGCGAAAAGGGAAGAAAGTAATAAAACAAGGGTTTTTTTTTTTTTGAAATAGGAAGATTTCCCAAAGCTGGAAATAATCAATATAACATTGAACTTGCTATTAAATGATTATTAGATGGAAATAAACCCTAACAGAATCATCGAGGCAGATTTAGAAATGGAAGCAGCAGAGTAGAGTGACCAGGAGAGGAGGAGGGATAGTTGACCCGGAGGGGCGTGGCCACGAGGGGCGCTTGTTCGCTTCCGGGTGAGCTATCAGTGCTTTTGGATCGAGACACTCTATAATTTCCGGTTCCCTTTCTGGGAATTTAATATTCACAATAAAATGTCTCAGTCCAAAATAACAGGGTTGTTTTAACGAACTTAGCGTGCTGTAAATACAAATAGGTATTTAAACAACTTCTTAGATACTTATGACCGTGAATTTTGACTCACCACGAGTCAGGGCGGAAGGAATAACGACCAACAGGTCTTTACCTGTGGTTGACCACGCGGTGGCAGTGTTACGCTAACGCGGAACGCGTCACCGGGGCGGTAATTTGAGACGTATCAGAAATTACACTTTGCAAACGTGCAGGCTTTCGCACGGCACCAAACAACGCTGCAAAATAAATTCTTTAAAGACCACGGCCGGTCTTTGCAAACATAAAACAACACTGCAAATCAAAAGTTCGCGGCGGAACTGTTTCTGGTCTTTATAGACGCTTGAAACGGGGTTTTTCCTTCTGGTTAGCTAGACCAGGGCTTTAACCCGTATTTTATCGTTTCTTAACGACATACCATCAAATATATATATTTGTTTCTGACCGGAGTAGCGTACTTTTGCTCTCGGGTTTTACAGAAATACCGGTAACAATGCCTGAGGGACTCCTCTGTTCCCATACAGGTCTCAAAACAGAATTACATGTAGGGTCACAATAAAAAGAGAATTTATTTTTTATTTTTCTCTAATTCTGGACTCGCAACAACACTGTAAATACTGCAGTTTCCCCAATAACCAGGTTTGCTGGCGGGTAATGGCTTTTCGCCCTTTGATCAGTTTTCGAGTCGACTTAGTACTTTTCAATAACGTTATAAGATTCAAGCGCGCACACAATCATTAAACTTTTGAAAAATCACACATGAATACAAACTTGCACAATCTGTATCAAACTGAGTATGAGACTGCCCGCATCCTCCACCAATAAATATGTAACAACAATGACTTATGTTAGGGAATTAATTAGCTCAAATTAGCCTTAATGTGAATATGCATATGTTGCTTACATGAATTAAAGAATTACCAAATAGGGAATTGGTCAAAACCTCGGCTTATATCAGCGGTTACACAATTACTTGTAGTACTCCCTGATATAGACGGGTAGAATATGTTCAATTTGGGGAAATTGTAGGTATAAGTTGAAGAATGTTCATTTATTGTACGAACTGTATGTCCAGCACACAAAAGGTACAATATCTGAACGGAAATCTCACGTCTTTAACACTGATAGACAATTTCTTTTCTGTGGCCACAAGAAAATAACTTATCTTAGTGTTTTAGACCATTTGAGATTTCTTTCAATAGTAAAATTTATCGTAGAGCGTTAAGAGGTAAAGATCTGCACTACTCAGGGACTCAGTATTGAAACAAACAGGCAAACTTAATTCAAATGATTTAACAAAGTTTATTCAAACGAGCTACTGGTTACATATACTAATTTTAAATCGCACAGGAGTAAATATGCATAAACAAAACAATATACGATCGCAAATAAGGAATATAACAAAATAAACGTAAGATCAAAGGTTAGAGCAGGGGAAGAAAAAGGGAGAATATAAGAGAGAGAGAGAGAGAGAGAGAGAGAGAGAGAGAATTTTAAGAATGGGTTTTGTGTGTGTACACTGAGAGCGTGGTAAGGAGAGGTGTGTGTGTGTGTGTGTGTAGGAGCACGCCTTTAGCAGCACGTGGCCGTGTGTTGCTGTCTAGGACCACGTGAATAGGTGGGCGTGTATGTGTGTATGTGCAGATGTGTGCGTCAAAGAGTGTGTAAGTGTGAGTGAAGAGAAATTAGAGATAGGTAGAACAGTTCAGTCATTCACACGAAACCCCAATAGACATAGTAATGTTAGACACTTTAAACAGCACTTCAGATTGTAAATTTAAAATCTACGTTACTCGGGGTTAAGCTCGGCCTTTGTGTGTCCGTGCGTCGAGTCGGAGTAGACAAAGCGTCTGGTCACGTGGTCACCGAAACAGAGGTCACAGCGTCTGGTTGCTATGGCGACTGGAAACGAGCGAAAACTTAGCAAGATGACTTTAGCTTTAAGTTGATTTCGTTGGTTGGTTGAAGGAGACTATCAACTGAAGTAAAAGTAGTTTCAAGAAAATAAAACTTGGAAGAAAAATGAAAATAAACGCGAACGAAGCTTCCAAGGATGGAAGAAGGCGTGTCGTTTCTCTCTCTCTGGCGATGTGCCCTGAGATCAGAGAAGCGCGGCATTTTGAAGGGGTTAAGCCCAGCCTCTTTAGGTGCATGACCCAATCGCCTGGAAGGGCGATTGTGACTACCTCCTGACGTTTTGCGGAGGCTCACGCCCCTTCCTAATAGTTATGGAGAAGCTAAATTTGTTCCTAACGTTAATAACACTGGAATTAATAAAAGAATGCGTCTTCGGAGATTTTGGGTCAAAGATTCAACACCGTTGAGATTTTTGGAAGAGAACAATACCGCGAACGACCATGCTATGGTCTAAAGTCATGAAAATGTAAGATTTTTCACTATAACAAGCATTTCATTCTTTGAGTATATCATAAAACTAGATTATATCGGTCTGATTTATAGGGACCGTGACATATAACACCAATACATTTCAAGAATACATTTGGAAAAGGGTGATTTTTGATCACAATGTCCGGGCATTTGAGCTCCTCTGTGTGTGTTTCCTTGTGTGTGTGTGCTGGAAGAGTCACTGAAGGTTCATCCTGCTGCGTTGAACTTTTGTCCCCGAGCACGGGATGAGAGTCTATGTGTTACTAGTTTTGATTAGATTAGCGGTCAAACAGAGTCTGGTTGTTTTCTTACGTGTTGACTGAGTGTCTAAATGTAAATGAATGTCAGAGAGAGGATCCTTGGGGTTCTCTCGAGATTGCTCTTATTGGTCAGCGGATGTTCGCCAAGCCATAATTCCGAGGTCAGCAGTAAGGAATCTCTGTTTTCAGATTAGGCAGTTAATGATTTGCGCCATTTATCGGCGCCGTTGGGTCTGGTGTCCAGGAAGGCAGAATCTTGAGGCAATAGAGGTGTTTGTGGATTAGGACACCAGTGATTTAATTAGGTCTCAGAGCAGAAGACAGGCTAATTTCAGTACATTAACATATAGAGAGATAGAGCTGGTGATCTGACCATCTGCTGTGTGTTACAGTGGAAATCTGAAAAACCTGAATCTTTATTTGTATATATTTGAACAATCTCGAATTTTTTATTGATTCTCTGCACTATGTTGGATGTTTACTTGAATCTTTAAGCAATCTTTTTTTTTTTTTTTTTTCTTGAATCTTGAAATCTTTACTTGAGTCTTTGGGCCATCTTTAATTTTTACTTGAATCTTTGAACCAGCTTGAATTTTTCCTCGAGTCTTTAGTCCATTTTGAATCTTTAATTGAAACTTTAAACCTTCTTGAATTTTTACTTGTATGTATATCTGAGACATATTGAATGTTTACTTGAGTTTTTGAACCATCTTGAACCTTTACTTGAATCTTTGAACAATGTTGAATCCTTACTCAACATCTAAACATTTTCAACATATATCAACATTTCGCCCTGGTACATTTCCAAACTACTTCTTTGTTATAGTAAAATGTGGAGCTATCCTGGTTTGGGGAAAATGCATAACAAATGTCATTCACCATTATTTAATAAAAAACTTACTTTGACTTTTCCTGATGTAATTTTTGCAGCGGATATTACCCTTGACCCTGACACAGCAAACCCCTGGTTGGTGGTGTCTGCAGACAGAAAGCGTGTGACTGACAGCAATGTAGAACACATCGTTTCGAACAACGTCCAACGTTTTGACTCTGTACCTTGCGTCCTGTCAAGAGAGCCCATCTCAAAGGGAAGGAGTTATTGGGAAGTAGGAGTCTCAGGTAAAACAGCATGGGACTTGGGAGTGGCCAAGAAATCAGTTAACAGAAAGGGTTTGGTGACACTGAGCCCAGATGATGGTTACTGGGCAGTTTGTCTGAGAGGGGGCAGTGAGTACAGGGCCTGTGACCGTGAATCAGTGCTTCTGTCTCTAAAGACTCTTCCGCAGAAAATTGGCATATATGTGGATTTTGAAAAGGAACAGGTGTCATTTTATGACACGAGCGCATGCGCACATATGTACTCATTCACTGGACAGTGCTTTAATGAGAGCTTACTGGCCTACTTCAACCCAGACATGAATGACACAGGAAATAACAACGCACCACTTGTAATACTACCTGTCAATGTTGACAATGGGGATACTGTGACAATATGAAGACTGAAAATCAACAAAAACAGAAATTAACAGAAAAAAAAAACAGAAACCCTAAGCTGTACAAATATTCTTTTTGATATATGATGAATAAACTATATATCTAAACAGTTAAATAATGCAATGAGAACACAAACCACAGTTTATTCCAAATTTGATTTAATATAACATTTGGGATTCATAGATAAATAAAATATCACTTGAAATTTAATGTGTAGAATTTATCCAGTCACACAAATTTTCACTTTATGGAGACTTTCCATTGACATAATGATTTTATACTGTACAAACTGTATGTTTATCCCTTAGCCCTATAGCCCAGCACATGACATGAAGGAAAAACAAGATATCATGGCCTCAAATTAAAGGCCCCCTGAAATCAAAATGAAGTTTTTTAGATTTTAGCATGAATATGTTAGCCTTAAGGTTATGAATAAACTTGTGTGTGTTACAAAACAATGACAAAATTCACATTTAGGAGATTCAACACTTCTCTCACTTCCGCTGAAATGTATCACATATTTTTTTATGACATTACCCTGGACTTCAACTTCTCATCACATCTTCTGTCCAATTAAATTCTCTCTAAAATCTAAAGCGTCCCGCCCCTATGCTATAAATACCACCTCGCCTTAGCGACAGTTGACATGTCACAGAGCAAAAAGGAGTGGAAGTGTGTGTTCGGTTGCTCAAACGCACAATTCTATTGCATTTTCCAACTGTACGTTGGTTAAGAATGAAATGGCTAAAATGTATTCACACCTCTACTATTGAATCCAACGTATCATCGGCGCTCTGCAGTCTGTGAGGTAAACTAAACGCTATTGGCTATTTCAAAAGGGGGAGGAGCCATTCAACATGTACCGCCTTAGCTTCCTGTTTCAGTGGAAATTACGTCAATGCATCATACAAAGCTAAGCGTTCCAAGGCACTTCAGTTGGCCTTTAAGAATTTGTTTTTACGACTTAATAACGATGTAACTACGACTTTTCTTATACCATTTTTACAATGTGGAGGTTTATGAATGTCTTTTCAAGTTTAGCTCAATTCTAGGTACACATTTGGGTTTCACTTTATTTTGATGATCCCTTTAACGAGCCCGATCTCACGGGAAAACGTACAAATTCTACGAGGTGGCTTATTCGTACGAATTCATACGACCTGACTCGTACGAATTAGTACGTTTTTTGCAAAATCGTACATATTTTACGAATTGGCCAATTCGTATGAATTCATACGAATGACCTACCCCTGACCCCGCCCCTAAACCTACCCATCACGTGGGTTTAGACAAATCGTACAAATTCGTACGAGTGAGGTCGTACGAATTAGTACGAATTAGCCAACTTTTTATCATTCGTACAAATTCGTACGAATTGGTCGTGAGATAGCGTTGCTTTAACACATTCTGTTGACTATAAGTGACGTTGTACCTACATGTCTTCTAACTCCCATTAGAATGTTAGTAGAGTATTAGTAGACTGGTAGGGTTAGAGTAAGAATAAGTTGGCATGTAGATGCAAAGTTACTTATAGTCAGTATAATGTCTGTTGGAGGACCATCACTACTAAAAGTTAGCAGATATTAAGCAGACAGTCTAATACTCTAATTAGAGTTAGTTGACATGTAGTTGCAAAGTTACTTATTGTCAACAGAATGTTCAAAAGGAACCATCAAAATGAAGTGTTACAAATAGGTACACTGTCATGATTGGTTGTGGTTTTGTGTCAGCAGATGTGGAGCTTGGCCTTTCACTGCTCCACGGTCTAGACCATGATCCAGGTCCAGTTCCCTTTCCCAGGCCTGGCCCATATCCCTCCCCCTGGTCCCTATCCCTCTCCCTGGTCCGCCTCCGTTCCACCACCCTCCTAAACATTTTATTGTTTTGGTTTTGGGGTGGGTGTTCCATTAGGTGTCAAGAACACAATTGGTTGTGTCACAATTGGTTGTGGTTTTGTGTTCATGCTTTGATGTCTTTTATTTTGTTGTTGGTACCTGTTTCCTGTAATGTATTTCTCATGCCCTCATGTGATCATGTCATGTGCTTCCCTTGTCTCTTCTGTCATATTCTGATTGGTTGTTCTTGTCATGTGTTCATCAGTTCTGTTTTGTCATTGGTTCATTGTCTTGACCATGCTGTCTTATTTATCATTAATCTTTTGTGTATAAAGATTCCTCGTGATTTTTTGTTGCTTTGTCTAGCTTTGTTTGTGTTACTGCTGTCGGTGAGTCGTTTTTGTTCATCTTATGTTTCAAGCCATGTTTGTTTCAATTTATCGGCTTTGGATCACTTTTGAATTTAAATAAACTGCATGGGTTCTGTCAACTCGCCTACGGTGGACATTGCACGCACACACACGCACACGCACACACACACACACACACACACACACACACACACACACACACACACACACACACACACACACACACACACACACACACACACACACACACACACACACACACACACACACACACACACACACACACACACACACACACACACTAACTAAAGCTAAAGCTCCCTTTCATCCTTGTAATCTGATTTTCTCCAGTGACCTCCTGTTCTTGTCTTTACTACAAACACAACAGCCAATCAGATTATTAGACAGCTACACTACAGCCAATCACATTAGACAAGGGTTCTCAAACCATATGCTGCTCATCTTAATAATAATTACCATCTTTTAGCATTTGTTAGTGCATCAGATAGTCAATGAACAATGTTTGAAGTTGTTTGTTCCAAGGGAACATATGACATATTTGCATTTATACACAGTGTATTTGTAATTGAGAAATGCTGTGAGAAGGACAGGAACACATTTGACAAGAGGAGGTGCAAAGAAAGAGATTAAGCAGATTAAAGTTGGACTGATGAGACAGCGTCTTTCCAAGTAAAAGAGAAACTAGCAATCAGACCCAAAACAAGAGAGTTTACGCTGCTGATGATGATGAGTTGACTATGAGGAAGACCACAGTGAAGAGGACATACCTTTTGAAGGAATATGAATGACACAGACAGGTGCTGAGAGGAGGATTACCACTCACTAAAGCGCAAGAGACAAACAGACACTCCTACAGGTATGTCACTGAGAAAACTTTACACAGTTTATCTATGTCATCTATGTCTTCCTTTCCATCTGTATCAGTATAATAATCATTTTCAGATTAGGATGTTTCTGTTTATTAAAGGAAGTTGCAATAATATTGTCAATCTACAGCTTGTGTCCATGCAACTGTTTGCGTTCACTAGTTAATTAGAAATGGTTCTGCTGTGTGACAAATAAATTTATCAAGTACTTGATTGTAGACATATTTGATGCAGTCTCTTAATTAATATGAGGTAATGAAAGCATGCATAAGAAATTATTGCATTTTAAAAAAATAATAAGATGGAACAAATTGGGGATGGTAAGATTTTTTTTTTCAATGTTGCTTTAAAGGTTTAAAATAATCATTTCAGTAAAAAAAAGAATATTGTTAATAAATAATGTTTAAAATATAATTTATTTCTGTGATGGCAAAGCTGAATTTTTATGCAGTCATTACGCAACACATTCTCATACCTAAGGCGTCACTTTTTGTCACTTTCAACCATGCTTCAATATCTGACGCTCAAAGCACCCTTTAGCGTCCATATGTGACGCTTCGGTTATGGGTAGGTTTAGGCGTCATGTAACTGACGCTTTCGGAAGCGTCAATATTTGACGCTCAAAGCACCCTTTAGCGTCAATATGTGACGCTTCGGTTGGGTAGGTTTAGGTCTGTGGTAGGGTTATGCGTCTCATATGGACGCTAAAGGGTGCTTTGAGCGTCAGATATTGAAGCATGGTTGAAAGTGACGCCTTGGGTATGAGAACGGGTTGATTTGGTGGTCAACGTTGAAAACGCATCTGATGTTTAATGTTATTGTGTCAACTTAAACTTTAATTAAAGGTTGTATCAGCAATTTCAGGCCCAAAAAAGGCCCAAACATAAATGATCACATTCATCTAATCTTTCCTAACGATCTGCTAGCTGCCGGCCCCATAAGCAGGCCCCAAAAAAACGCGTCTCTGTAGGCAGCCTAGGCTCTGAGATCTGCACACAAAAACAACACGGCTGCACGCGAAGTCGGAGAACACGAGCGCAAAACCTCACAACACCCACCCCCTGTCGGTGATTGGTTGGAACACTATTTATTTTGGTTTTGAGTGGTTGGTGAACCCAATTGTTTTTGTGTGCAGATCTCAGAGCCTAGGCTGCCTACAGAGACGCGTTTTTTTGACGGCCTGCTTATGGGGCGGGCAGCTAGCGGATCGCTAGGAAAGATTAGATGAATGTGATCATTTATGTTTGGGCCTTTTTTGGGCCTGAAATCGCTGATACAACCTTTAAGTTAAACTTTATTTAACTTTAGCGGTGCTTCTCAATACTCAAACTGATGTTTCCTCACTTCTTTGTTGTGTAAGATAAGGTCATAAGGGTACCTTTATAGTTTACATCTCACATATTTCAATAGGGCATCTTGCTTTATTTTTCATTTTTTAAATAATCTAAATTTAACAACATAAGAGCAGATCCCTTCAGTGCAGGTGATGACACATTGGCCCTGTTTACACCTGGTATTAAGATCTGATCACAAGTGGACAAGGAAGACACATAACCGTTTACACTTAGGCTGAATGCAAAATCGCTTCCTAAACCCTCATTCACTATTCCCTACGTTAATCCACTAATACTGTTCACTTGAAGGAGTGACTGAAAACAAGTGAGCGAATTCGGACAGCCGATGAGCGTACATCGGTTGTACACTCGTTATTGCAGTGCAATGTGGGATTGAATAAGTGCACTCAATAATGTCCACTATGGTTTCGGACACCACTAAAAATGGATGTCCCCTCAAATAGTGCACTATTTGAGGGTATAGGGGGCGATTTCGGATTCAGTCCTGGTGTTTTAATCTGTCTCTTTTGTTCACTTCTGTCCTGGTTTCTTTGAGGGGAGGGTTTTTTTTTCAAATCTTTCGATCTAATGGACAAAATAAGCTCACACAACTTAGTTTCTGCTCTGAAAGCCGCAAGACCACGGCGGACGCTGTGAGTGTGTGTTAGAAATCAGGAATGGTGAGAGAACAGGCTGTAAAGATTAAAATCCCTCCTCTATAATTAGCTGAATATTATATTTCATATGAGTTTAGGTTTAAATAATGTTTTAAAAATGCTAATAGTAGTTTCATATTAGTTTTTTAATCAAGCACTTAATTTGAAATGTTTCCTTATTTTCCTTATTAAAGGCAGTGATTGGTTAGAGCTGTTAGATCTCATAATGTCATTGACGGTGGATGAGACAGCAGGTGACCTCCCTGTGCGGGACGTGGGCTTGAGAGCAGGACTGATAACTGTTCTCACAGGTGTGTATAGAGCTGACACGGTGTGTGTTTATTTAGGTTGCAAGATCATATGCCTTTTTATTTCTGGTTTGTTTAAATGAGTGGATCTGTTTTGTTCAAGATCAATGCATGCTTTATTTCAGACACAGATCAAGACACCAGAAGCTGGAGAAGACCACCACAGGTGCTCAAGATAAAGGGTAAGACGTGTCTCAACACTCAACAACTAGTCCTATATATATACTATTTCTTAGTATGTTTAATAAACTTTTGTATAGCAATATATTACTTTTATTTATTACTATCGGAAAAATATGTATTCTTAACAATATCGCAGTTGTTGTTTTTTTAACAGCAGTTACAGTAGATTCAAATGGAGAGCAAATGGAGACATTTTCTGAACTGAGAAAAATGCCTCAGTAATCTCAAATGTGTCTCCTTGAGAATTTCAAAGAGAATTTGCTTGTTTCATTATTAGTTCAACCATGCTATTCATGTTTCATAGCTCTATACTCTTATTGTATATCAGCAGTTATCTAATTTGTGCTTATTTTTAGAAGCATCTGAGATGTCAATATAAGTCAATATTATTGTGAACTTCTTTCTTCAGTATACAATCCTGGGCTATAAAAGAGTAACTTTTGAGCAAACACTGTAAATAGTAGCAACGCTACTTGTGTTGTTTTCTAAGTCTCTCTGTCTTTATACAGATCGTCAGCGATTGTTCAGAGTACCACGCGAGCAGCTGGAAGACCAGTGTTTCCGTCTACAGGAGGAGAACACACTTCTCAAACAACACAGCCGCACACAAGACCAAAAACTACGCAGGTACAGAAACGTGCACTAACAACGAGATTCATAATACTTTTCCATCATCATTTCCATTCATCTCAATGCTAGTTACTGGTGCATGCAGTCCCAGAACTATGCAACCTGAACGCTTTGCTTGGACACTTTTATCATTGTTTTCATACCCCAAAATACACCGCCTCAAGAAGAGTAAGACAATCTGTTGTCTTGGCTGTTCAGGTTATCAACTAAACTGCTGCGATTAAAGCACGGAGCTTCGTCTGCAGGGAGGGATGGAGAGCATGAGGACACCATTCAAGAGCTAGAGGCTCGTGTAGCGACTCTAGAGAGCCAGAAGGGGACGCTGCAGAGTAAACTAAATTTAGCCAAGCAACACATCTTAGACCTGGGTATCAGAACACATAATAGGCCACGAACAGGTGAGGAGTCACTTACAAAAATCTTGGTATTGGTGTGTGTGTTTTTGGACATGGTAAAATGGTAATATTGCTGAAGCTTATTTTTGGACATGCACCATGTTAAGGTCTATGGTACTTTGAATGACTTAATAATGCAGTATGGTACCACCACATACATAATTTGGTGTTGCAGTCCAGATTTTATTCAGTATACTCTCTCTCTCTCTGTCTCAGGGCGAGGCGTGGATGGAGATGGAGGTGTCAGACGAGCTGCCCAAACTGCTCCTGCCCGCTGTGGCATCAGTTTACTGGACGATACTAGAGGAGAGATAGACAGATTGTAAGTTGACCTGTAGGTGTGTTCTTGAGTATGTTTTTACTTTAAAGTTACTATGGAGAATAGAATAGAGAATAAAAAAATTGCACTAGTGTAACAGACGTAGGCCAGTGAGAGCTGTGCGTGTAAACCTCACTCCCCTAATCTCAAGAGGCGCTCTAGCGACTGACACTAGAGACTGAGGTCTTTGCCTCCTTGTTAGAGCGCCCACCTCGCATGTGAACGGACACGGGTTCGAGCCCCACTTAGAGCGGGCGGTTTGAACTGGAGGGGCTACAGTGGTGCCGTGACCTGGATGGGTCTCAAGAGGCGTTCTAGCGTCAGTCGACACTAACAAGCGGTCTTTAGTGTCAGTCGTTAGAGTGCCTCTTGAGATTAAGGAAGAGAAGTTTACACACAGCTCTTACTGGCCTACGTGTTAAACTAATACGTCTAAAGACATTAAAGACTGCTCTTTAAATACCTCAGGGAATGTTCACAATATGATATGAATGTCATGATACTACTCACATCATCACAGTGTCTAAAAATGTCTTTTTGTGTTATATATTCTTATATGCAAGTTATATTAACTGCAAAAAATTATTAGGGGTGCGTTTCCCGAAGCCAACTATGGTCACAAGTTCTCTTGTTACCAATACAATTCAATGGAACTTACGACCATAGTTGACTAACAATGCTTTTGGGAAATGCACCCCTGATCATCATTCAATCATGCTTAAATAATTCATGTCTAAACAGTTCATATATGTAATAGCCATGGTCAATAAAAAACACAACTATTGTCCTCAATATTTCTGTCTCTTTCTCTTCTATATAAGCAGAATTGCATTACTCAGGTTTGTTGGATGTTTTTGCTTACATAACTTGCAAACACAGTATAGAGCTGTGCTTAATGCCTGCATCTCAGCTGAGACAAAGAAACAAACAAAAGGAGGAAGAAACACTTTTAATGTAGTTCAAAAATGTAGGTCTGCACTGAAATGAAACATCGAACATTGAAATGCATTTATTTTATGACAATCTGCTCATGGCATACCAGCCTAGAGACTTCAGCTATGTAGTTCTGCTTTCAATCTTAAAGACTTTGCTAGTACTGTATATTTTGATTGATATTTACTTAATTTTAATGCATCTTGATAATCCATACCCATATGGTTTAGACACACAAGTTGAGGATCCAAATGCAGTCATTTATTAGGGTAATCCACACAGGTCAGAACCATTACACAAGAAACCAGCACACACTCAGAAATACAGTATGACACATACACTATTTTGCAGTGAGTGAATACACAGGGCTTTAAATAATCCAATAATGCATATTGAATTAGTTAACAAGGCTAATGAGAAACAGCTGAAAGCAATCAAACATAATGAGTCCGAGCAATGGGTTATGGGAAATGCAGTCCATGATGAGATAACAAAGACAGAAGGAGTGCCCTCTGGTGGCTATCATAGGCACTCCGGCTGGCAGACAGACAGTAGCTATTCCATGCTATTAATTAGCTATTAAAATACCATTTGTATCTACAATATCAGTTTTTCCATCCTTGTTATTAATTTTCTGGCTTGTTTTCTCTCTCAGCAGATCTACCATCATAGAAACCCAGCAAGGGAGGGTGGCAGAACATGAGTTAAGTACTCAGTCTCTTAGAGAATTGTTCAGAGAAAAAGAGAAAGAAATTGAGGGTATTGTGAAAGACCTACGCAAACAACAAGCCGACGGACACAGGTAGGAAATTTTTTGTATGTGTGTGTATGTGTACATATATATATATATATATATATATATATATATATATATATATATATATATATATATATATATACATATATACATATATACATATATACATATGTGCATATGACATTCTATTCTTCTTTACAGACTCACTATAAAAGATAATGTAGATGTGATCAGACTGCAGAAGCAGCTCTCTGAAAAGAGCTCTGCCCTTCTGGTCAATCAAGAAAAGTTTGCTTCTCTTCAGGAGGTGAGCCGTAAGACCAAACCACTGCAAAAAACATTGGAAACTATTATCCATTAATCGGGAGTAAGTGCATCCATTGTGTGCGCTGTGTGGTTATTGTAAAATGTGAGCAGGCATTTACATTTAGCTGATGCTTTTATCCAAAGCGACTTACAGTTGCTATATATGTCAGAGGTCGCACGCCTCTGGAGCAACTAGGGGTTAAGTGTCTTGCTCAGGGACACATTGGTGTCTCACAGTGGATTCGAACCCGGGTCTCTCACACCAAAGGCATGTGTCTTATCCACTGCGCCACACCACCCCATTTACTCATCTTACTCATACAGATTCAGTATTCCTTAAAATGAATAAAAATATTGAAATGCAAAATCAGAATATTACGCAATTCATGGTTTTGTTCAGTGTGTCTAAAAGTTTTGTCTTTTTTTAGTACATAAAAGAAAATATGATGCATATTTTAAAAACACATCACAATAAACATTAAGGTCTTTCAAAGCTGTCTTTATTCATAGTAAACTAAATAAAAATATTCACCAGCAACATCCCAGCCAACATGTCCATGTGGGCCCCATGTGGGCTTTTGATGGGCTGTAACTTGGGCCCTGCAAATGGGGCCCAGATAAATTTGTCCATCGGCTCCACATGGGCCCCATGTGTGTTAGCCCATATGGGCTAATGATTGGTACACAGTGGGCTCCAAGTTGGGCCCATGTAGGAGTTTATTTTATGGGCCCACTTGGGTCCCAAATTATATAATATTAATGGGCCGAAAGTGGGTCCCATACATTACCCTTATGGGTGATCTCACTGGACAACAGTGGGCCCCATTTATTAAGTAAACCTGATTACTGTGGTTCAAGTAAATGTGCTATATACTACAAAATTAACTTTCAAATCACTCCAACTTTGTTACTGTTTTGATAACCAGTACCTGCCCAAACCAAAAATGCATCAATTTGTGTTACTTTAACATTTTAATATCTAAGAAATTACAAAATATTTGAATTGCAGGAATAAAAAAATGACTTCAATTCAGAATGTGTAAATCAGCATTTCTTTTATTGAAGTTACTGTCTTTAAGATGAAACCTCAAATAAAAGTGATCAGTCCTGTGCCAGTACAGAATCCTCAGCTTCAAACCTAAAGAGTAAAGAAAGAAAAGACAAATAAATACTTTAAAAATCTTAGCAGAACTTAAAAAAAAATCAGTTTGAATATTTATTTGACAAACATGATGTGCATTTTGAATTATATCAAATTAAAAAAACTTTGTCAAATATTTTTAAATGTTTTTCATTTTCAATACACAATTATGGCAGGTACTTTTAAAATAAATACAAACCAAAATTAGTAATACAAATTTAGTCTAATATAACCCAATTGGGGCCCAAACAAGACCCACAAATAAACAATAATGGGCAGCCTAGCTGGAGCCCACAACCTAAACCAAACTGGGGCCCATAGTAACCCCATCAAAGTGCCCACTCTGAGCCCATGCCCACATGACACCCATATAACCCAGAGTAAACCCATGTGGGGCCCACATGGACATGTTGGCTGGGATGTTTAGTTTTATATTAAGTGAAATTTAAACTACCATATTATAGATAATTTAGCTTTTTTTATGTTTGAATTAAGTAGTAAAGACCTGCATTAAGTAGAATGTGTATATTGTCTTCATAATAAATAATCTTTTGACTTTGTATGAAAGTTTATTTAACTAATCCATAAATATAATTTCATAAAAATAATAAATTTGGCTGCGAGTATTTTTAAGTTGGTCCAAAGTGTGTATGTATATATAGATATATAAGTCAGTGTATATGGTGAATTGGATCTTAGATGGGGACTTAAACTTTGAAAGAATAGGCTTTATGCCCAGCTCCACTACTTCCTGAACTTCAGCCAGCTCCTTTGTTTCCTGTCTGCCATTATTGGACAAACTGATTAATCCAGGTGTGTCTGACCTCACTAACAATAATCAGACACACCTGGATTAATCAGTTTGTCCAATAATGGCAGACAGGAAACAAAGGAGCTGGCTGAAGTTCAGGAAGTAGTGGAGCTGGGCATAAAGCCTATTGGTATAATGTCTTTCAAATTATATTTCGGCATTAAAACAAATCATCCTCATTACCTCCTCTCTTTCTTAAGGCTTACGAGAACCAGCTGGAGGAGGTGAGCTTAAGCTGAAAAGAAGCATTTTAAGTTTCATTATAATCAGCTTTTTCTTTATATTCATACAAACATTGACATGACCTGAGAATAAAAATTAAACACTGAAGTAGCCCTATTGTGAACTGGACAGAACATTGATAAGTTAGACCCAGTTAATTTTGATAAATGCCATTGAATAAATAGAGTTCTATGTCTTTTTTATTTTATATGGGTAAATATTATGTAGGGCCAAAGGTCTTTAAAAGAGAGCCAAATAGCACTGCTGGAGAAGGTGGAGGACCTGAGCGAGCAGCTGAAACAGGAGAAGCAGCGAGTGCTAACACTCGATGGCCAGCTCAACTCTGCTACACTTTCACTGCAAGCTCTGGGGGAGGTACAGTTTGAGTTATTACAAGTTTTTGCACTTTTATTTCAAGTTGTATTCTTTGCAATCTTATACAATCATCTGTTCCTCAGCTTCAGGAGAGGGTTTCCGACCTGGAAGGGGAGAGGAACCTCTTGAAGAAGAGCTATGATTCACTTCTGGAGAGGTTAGTATTTCAGGTAGGAGCATTGATAGTGAGGGACAACTAGGGACATTCTTAAAATAAAGTAAAATTTGGCTGTGTGTCACACTATTTATTTCTTATTAAAGCACAGAGATGTTCATTTGGCATGTTTATGAACCAAATAATCCACTGGACTGAATGATGGATGGATGAAGCCAATTTTTCGAAGGTCAATATCATAAGAACAACAAGTCTGATTCAACCCTTGCAACCCAGATCACTGGATGATTTCAAGAATGAACAAACAAAACTCCATTAACTCGCCACTCTGGGTAATCAGCAAGTTCAGTAAGCTTTAAAGCTTGACAGACAAAATGGCGGATAGCAACAAGGCCTCTCAATGCAGCGATTTGTTTGGCTATTTGGGCTGTCAGTTGTTGGAAGGTCAATGGGGCCCATCCATACAACTTTATTCCAGGCTATTCAAGCTATGGAACTGGTTGGTGATTTGTCTTTTAACCCCCAAACCATCCTGTAAATAAGTGGAGGGGAAAATCTGTAGTTAAAAAGGCCATGTTTTAAAAGTTTTAATTCATTGGTTTCCACCATAGCACCATGTCTGCCCAAAGCCATCAAGAAGGACAACATGAGGAACAAGAGAAAACAAGGGAACCGTTTAGAGAAGATAGGTGGAGAGAGGAGGTACAGAAGCTTGAAGAAAGACTGGTGGAAGAAAGGAGAGAAAAGATAATGCTGGAGCAGGAGAAGGAACAGATGAGACTTGAGAATGATCGAGTTCAGAAGGAGAAGGAGCGAGATAGAGGTAAGGCTCTTGCACTGTCAGATTTATATCTAGCACCATCAATTCTGGACCACATCTCATCTTATTCTGGAAGTGCTGATTATAGCAGCCTGAAAATGGTGCACAAAGTTCTCCTGAAAATTCTGTAATCATCAAATCAGAGCTTAATTGCAAATATGCAAAATACCCTGCTTATGTAATGCAAAAATCTCCCCAGCAAACTGAATGTATTTTTTTGTGTTCAGATATGGTTATGTTCCTCAGAGAAAAACATGCCTGCTTGGAGCAAGAAGTCCTGCAGCACAGGCAGGAGGTCACATCTTTGCAAGAGAAACTGGACTCTGTCACAAAAGTAAGTTTCCCGTATTAGGCTGAAATTTCCTTCGCAAAGAGAAACTGGGGCCAGACATTCAGCTCATTAGAATCTGTTTTTCATTCTCTATCAGGAGTTTGATATGAGTGTGGAAGATCTGAGTGAGACTCTGCTGCAGATTAAGGTAAGTTTTTAGTTTTAAATGTTGCAGATTTTTTGATATTTCTAAATATTTAGGTAGCTATATAACAATAGCTTTGCTTTGCTTGTTTCATTACATCTTTCTGTTTCCCTCTTCATTCTTGTGCTTTTCTCTTAGGCCTTCAGAATGCAGCAGGAGACTCAAGGGGTGATGTGCTTCTTGAAAACAGATGGAAAGTTAGAAGACACATCAAGGGATTTGACTGCAGTACAAGCCTCATATGCAGAAACTGTTTTAGAACTCCAGAAAACTAGGGATTTATTATTACTGCAGCATCGCCTAAATGCTGACCTCCAGGTACACACAGTCGCAGTGAAAATAAATCACAACTCTGGCATATATTGCTCAGAATGTCTCTTTTCACTTTCCATAATCCAAAACATCATCCGTTACACTTACAGTATTTTCTTTTATAGAACGAGATGAAGACGGTTATGGAGAAGTCTGAAAGAGAGAGGGAGGAGAATAGAAGAAGAGGAAGTGAAAAAGACAAATTGTTGAAAAGCAGAGGCCTTCAAATCAGCAATTTACAAGGTTAGAGGAACTGCTGTTGTAGAATATACAATATACAAATGATTGGGGATAGTTGTCACAAGTTTTAAGTTAAAAATCTGATTGTACCAATGTTTTTTTTTTTTTTTGCAGTTGTTTTGTGTATTGGTTTCAAAAATCTATAGTTTCAAATTTTTTCAGTTATATTTAGTTTGAATAAAAACATTATGTATTATGTTTTATTATTTAACATTAAAACATTTAAAATATTACATAATTAAATTGTATCCTGAATTGTATCCTCCAAACAAAAATTCTAATGCATTATATTTTTTGTAATTTAGTTATTGGATAAACAAGAAACCATAATAACACCACACTGGTATTCAGGGTCAACTATGTATGCATATGTCTTTATAGAAACTAGTGAGAAACAAGGAATAGATTAGAGTAAAAGTTTGACAACTAGCCCCATTCTCACCTATTTTCTTAATAATGTTTTATGACATCCTATTTTTCCTTCATTGTTTTAGCTCAACTCAAAGAGTTGGCGTACAGCCCTAGAAACAATAAGCGGACCATACCCATGCAGTACACATGGACAGGCCTGGCACAAGAGTCAGTCCAGCTCACAGCAGAGGGCGCCACAGTCACACATCTGCGTGGAGGAGAATCTCTACTGGAGATCCATCTCACAGGAGCCACCTTTACACCACTGGGACTGAGACTCATGGGACAAAACACAGGAGATCACCAAGGGGTTGCGACCTTTTGCACCTATGGCTTTCTTGACTTTGAAACCCTCTCAACTCCACTAATGTCAGGTTATCAGCCAAATTATGGCTTCACGTCACATTACGCCCTCTCCACCTTCGACCTGGAGAAGCTCAGGGTACAGGAAGGGTCCATCACTGTTGAACTGCACCAAGCACTTGGAGGGGTACAATTTATAACCCGTGGGAGAGCGAGGATCACTCTGATGGGAGCGCTACAGTGCAGAGGTGAACGAATGAAAAACAGAACCAACATCACAGGTAAGAAAAATGAGGTCACATGTGCTTTGCAATTAAAATAGCATATAAATGCATATAAATTCTTTTCATTGTTGTAGCTCTTGATTGCAATACTGTTTGCCACTGCATTTTGTAAGTTGTCCTTTGTTCTGCAGGAGCTGAAGGAGAAGTTATAGGAATCCTTGAGTTTTGGGTGTGTTTACACCCTCAGGTGGAAATCGCAGAACCTCAAATGGAAAGACCCACAAGCAGAGCAGCTGTAAGACACACCAGAGGTTCGGAATGGGCTCATGGGGAAACAGAGGTAAATGCCACCATGTACATACAGTATGAGGACTGCACTTTTTAGGACTTTAGTGTACTTATTATGGAAATAATATACTTTAAAAGAATATATTTACAGTAAATGTGAACTGAATGTAATTACTCAACTCAGAGCAGAACACCATGGGAATTTTCTTATCCCCTCTCCTTCCCCAGCACCACCTGCCTAGATCTGCTAGGGAGTTCTTCCTACTTTTCTTGCAGCATCTCATATTTTATTCCCTGTATTTATGTGCATGTTTTGGCTGTAGCCTTCACTCATGCCAGCAGCAGGAGCAGCAGCAGCGAATCAGTTCTAGTCCGCCAAGACAAAGCCTATGCACATTCTATTCTCATAAAAAAAACATGCTGTTTAAATCTATTCCAAGCATTGTAGAATGCAGTTAGCTGAAATTTAGTACAGTTTTTTAAAACCATTAAAGTAGGACTTAAGTACATATTTATATGTAATTTCTTATTTACTTATTTTGTCTTTGAAATATGGTTAATGTGTACTGGTATTTATGATAACCAAAAATATTCTTTAATGTAAATTCTATGGAAACTTGTATGTCATGTATTTAAATATTTGCAATTTAGTACATTTAAAATATATTAACTTTAAATGTAATATCAAATAACACGGTACAGGTAAAATTATAATCAAGTACTTTACATGTGCTTTACATGTTACACATCACAATAAGTGTAATGCTTTCAAGAACAAACAAAAGATTATTAAAACAATTTAAAATGAACTTTTAATTTGACATTAGTACAAAATTCACTTTTTAAAAGTGTACTTAAATGTGTTAAGAAGTCATTATATCATATATCTTTAAGTAGTAGCATTTTATTTCATTACTTTTATATTATCTGCAAGTACAGCTTTTTAAAAATGTACTTAAAAGATCACCTTCACTACCATTAGACACACTTCTTTTTTCACAAGAGTGTAGGGCTGCATCTGAAAACGCATACTTCCCTAATAGTATGTGACAAGAATAGTATGTCCTAATTCACAGTACTCTTAAAAGGTAGGCAAAAAGTACCCAGATGACTTACTACTTCTGGCAAGATTCTGAAGTGTGCGTACAATGACACTTTACTATCCCACTTTACAGTATCTCCAAACTCTTTTCCATACAGTGAATGTATACAATAACTAGGGGCTCCAAAAAAGACCAAATAGAGCAAAGAAACACCAAAAAGCATGTCATATGACTTGTGTTCTTATTTTCAAGTCATATAATAATTTTGTGTGAGTAACAGACTTTTGTGTGCGGGAAAAGACATTATTTAAATAATGCCCTCCATTGTGGTTATACTGTCTTTCACACAAAAATTATCAAATGGCTACAGATAACTTGTAATATTGTCATATGGACTACTTTGATATGTTTAACATACACTTTTTGTGCTTTTTGACAATCAACAGCCTCTTTCACTGAATGGAATCAGCTTAGAGGTTCTAAACATTTCCAGTTGTATTCCAGGTAGAACGAAAGCCATTGTTAGAGTAAATGTTGAGAATTTTTCTATTTAAGTAGAATGACTACATTTGAATGTCCGTATTATGTAGCCGACATACACATGCTGTATCAAGCTAATTTCAGTCTTCTGAAATATGAATTCAGTGTGTGTTGTTCTCTTGCAGAACTGCTTAATTTGACTGAAATTATTACCTAAAACTGTTAAAAACATGTATTTTTTGTGTGTTCTTTAGGAGATGTATGATTATGGCGTAGGGATACCCAATGAGCTTGAGGTGGTACTGGAGCGCTGTGTGGGTCTCAGTACCCGCTGGCCAGGACTACTCCCTGATGCATACTTAACGTATCGCCTTTATGACCTACCACCTCATTCTACACCCACAATTCAGTGCTGCATGGATCCTGTCTTTGAAGACTCAGCGAGCTATCCGTTAGCTGTTACCACGGATGTATTAGAATACCTGAATGTGGGCAGTCTGTGGGTGTATGTGTTTGATGACAGCGAAAGTCAGACTCCTCCCACTTATTTGGCAAAGACACCAATTCCACTACAAGCCCTTGCTGTAGGCAGACCAATCAGAGGTAATCATTACGATCAAGATGCAATTAAACAAAACATTAATTGAACAATGTAAGTGGGAATATAATTTTGTGCATACACTACCGATCTTTTTTATGTTTTTGAAAGAAGTCTCTTCTGCTCACCAAGGCTGCATTTATTTGATACGGTTTAAACAGTAATATTGTGAAAAAATATTACGATTTAAAACGGTTTCAATTTTAATATATTTTAGAATGTCATTTATTTATCTTTTGGCAAAGTTGTATTTTCAGCATAATTACTGCAGTCTTCAGTGTCACATGATCCTTCAGAAATCATTTTAATATGCTTATTTGATTCCTTACAAAACATTTCTTATCATTATCAATGTTGATTGTTTTTGCTGCTTAATATATTTTGTGGTAACCGTGATACACTACCATTTAAAAGTTAGGGTAAGACTTTTATATTTAAAGAAATTAATTGTCTACTTTTAGGCTACTGTAATTTTTAATCAATTAAATACATTCTTGCTGAATAGAATGCATTTAATTTATTAAAAATTACAGTAAAACACATTTATAAAAGTATATATTTCAAATAAACTTTGTTCTTTTGAACTTTCTATTCACTGAAGAATCCTGAAAAAAAATGTGTCATGGTTTTCACAAATAAGCATCAAAAACTGTTTCAACATTGATAATAAGAAATGATATTAATAGTTGAGCCTATTAGAATGATTTCTGAATTATCACTGAAGACTGGACCATGGCTGCTGAAAATAAATCAAATAAGTGCTGTCTCTGTGACTTAAGCGACATAAACTACTTATTCAAAAAAAAAATTAAAGTCTTAATTATTTAAAACTTTGCGCTCAATTTTGCGTTTTCCAATAGGGTACATTTAGTAAGTTCATATTTTTGAAACCAAATATCCAATATTCAACCAAGAGAAACAAATAAAAGTAACAAAAACATTATATTACCATGGAAATCAAGTTTAGAACCATAAGCAATATTCACTAAGGCAAAGGTTAACGGATGAATAATATTTCCTCTGTTCCCCACTGTCAGGTGATTATGTGCTTAGAGACCCTGCAGGCAGTCCTAGAGGAATGGTGAGGGTCACTCTCAGGTGGAAGTACCCCTTTCAGTCACCTGAGACTCCGTCAAGGCAAAGAGAAGGAGCAGAGAAAGAGAGAACGGTGCCGAGCGCTGAGGTGTCACAGAGACCCATTGCAAAGCCCAGGGTGAGTGTCTGTGAAATAACAATAACTGCCCAGTGATGCGTTTCCCAAAAGCAGCATTAGCCAACTATGGCCGCAAGTTCTGACGTTATCAGCTGAGTCGATGTTTCCCGAAAACGTAGTTTTAACGAACATTCGCAAACAACATCGGAAAGTTGTGTGTTTGGAACGACAGCTCTCGACCTGTGGTCACAAACATAGTTTCTTGTTTGCATGACGTGGACTCAACAAATCCTTATCTTGAGCCAAATAAGCAAGCTGACATTCAGTACAGTCTATATCTTTTATTCAGAAAACATACAAATGTAATTTACTTTTAGTCTTTTAGTTTGTCAAGAGATTTAAAGCGTTGTTTTTGAAGAGTGCGCATGTGCGAACGTGCTCTAGTACGCAAGAACGAGCCTATGATTGAATCTGAAAATAAAGCAAAATAACTGAGAAAAATGAGAAATAGTCCTCAGATGACATGTCCGTAATTTATAGCAAAACATCTAGCACTAATTCGATCTCAAACAGATTCATTAAAAGAGGTTTACTCCAACACATTCATGACATCATTACCCAACGTGGTTGAACGACCACTTTGCGACAATATGGTTTCGGGAAACTGTCGTGACTAGCATCTTATACTATGGTAGTGAAGCAGCGAGTTACGTCGTTGTATGGGAAACGCACCCTAGAGTAATTCAACAACAATATAAACTAAATCTTTCAACTTAATTTCAGTCTCAGCTTCGGCCTCCAGCAGACCATGGAGCCAAGACCTCTGACATTCCCCCATCCACTCCCATTAGAATCTCTCAAAGAGGTTCGGTCTTACCCCTTCAGTCTCCAACCATTCTGATATCTGAACCGACTTCGAATCATCGGAAACCTCTATCCAGTGCAGGTCAACCATCAAGGTCAGTTAGAAGGAAGCAACAACGCACTGCATCTTTACCCATTCAGGACAAAGTCAAACCCAGAACCCCTGCCATGTCTATTAAGTCAACTGAGTCCAATCAAGACTTTAGACCATCGGACTCAGAGCTGAGCACCCCTCGTAGACAAAGGAGCGATCGAAGCCATTCAGCACAGGTAAGGAACTGGGAAGGTGTAACAGGAAGATTTATGAGTATTAAAATCAGTCAGTTCAAATGTGTCCTCAATATGTTTCTTTTGAAGCAAATCAAAATAGAGGATCAGGAAGATGAAGAACAAGAGGATGAAACAGAAGATAGAAGTGAGATTTTCAAAAGTCACTTATTCATTACACAAGATATAAAGTACTGAGTTAAAGCTTCTTTATACCTCTTTTATCCAAAATAGCTCAGAGTGAAGTAGATGCCCTTCAGTCTGATGAATCAAGAGATTCAAATGGAAGTGACGTCATCATAATTCCTCACCCTCCAAAACCACGTAAAAAGGTGATGATCACACAGTTGACTAATGGACGTGTTACATACAACAGAATCTCCAAAGTTTGACTTTATATCCAGAAGAGAACTTTGTCTCTTGTTACTACCATTTTTTTTTTTTTTTATGCTTTTGCCACTGTCAGAGGTGACAGTCAGGCTTGTTTACTTGGGGATTAAAGCATTATGTGTTGACTTTCTGGGCATATCATATTTAAACTACTTATATTGTGGTAAAGATTTTGGTCATATCGCCCACCTCTATGTATTTTTCAACCAAAAATCTTTTAAAAATAATTTAATCATTTTCAACCAAAATCTTTACTACTATACAAGTCATTTTCAACCAAAATCTTTACCAGAATATTAAGCCATTTTCAACCAAAATCTTTACCAAGATATGTAATTTCAACCATGTTAAGGAACGACATCACAATATAGTAATTCGACCTGAAATCTGAGACGCTACTAATATATGAAATTAAACCCATACACTATATTTCTCAACATCCTTGCTTAAATGACTGCAAATAAAATTTGAAAAATGTTAAACTCACATCATATTCTTTGACAACCAGCTGTTTCAGACAGGCAATCGTATTGATGCTTTTTGAGTATTGTACATTGTACACTGTCGCTTGGAAGAAAACTCACCATTATCTAAGTCCCTTAATTACTTATGAACGCTTATGCATTTGCTAGAGCATTAGAGCACATTTGACCATTCCGTGAAATCAAGTTGGCGTAGCTGAAATATTTGTTTTCATGTACTTGCATCTGGCCTTAAATGGGAAGAGTCAGTTCTTCATTAATGTTTGTCTTTGTGTCTCACAGGGAGACAGATTCAGAGTGGAAATCCTGTCACTCTCTTTTAACCCTTCTTCCAGTGTTGCACTTGACTATTCAGTGCACCAGGTGTATGTAGAATACCGCCTTCTAGGTATTCCCATGGAGACGACAGAAACGCCCATGTCCCTGCGTAAACCAACAGACGGGGAGGAAATACACTATAACTTTACACGAGGTAAGGTCACTCAAGGGAAATTAATTACCTTTATGTGTCTTAACCAGATGTTCTTCCATGGTAAAAGTCTTTGTCCTAACCATCCACGACCTTTAAGATCACTCTGTGTAGCCCCACCCACACTGACGTCTCATTGGTTCAAACTTCCGTTCAACATACAGTAGCAGTATATTAAACATCAAATATTTTTTGATTGACTTTGATTTGCACCAACTTTCAGCGTGGAATAACTTCTCCCTGGAAACTTGCAGCACACTTGGTTTGGACAAATGGTTGGCAGGTTTAGTTTTCAAGTTTTGAGTTGAAGGAATAAAAATGACACTTACAAAGAGAAATGCTATTGACCCACCCTTGTAAAATCAAGTACAATTTAACATACTTTTAAAATGAGTACTTATTACAGAAATGATACACTTTAAAAGAAAATTATTCTTACGTACTCTATGTAATCTTTTTGGACACTTATTTGCAATTAAATTAAAGGTGCTCTAAGCGATGTTGGGTGAAGTTGACGTTTAGAAAAACCAAACTGGATTTACGCACCTGTCCAGCAAAAACAGAGCCACCTGAATTTCGGATTGGAAGCCCTTCTGCCGGCGGAGTTCTCGCCACCTTTTGAACGTTATTTCGATGTAAATTCGGGATATCAAAATCATATCAAAATTCTCAAGAATATACATTTTTTAACATTAGTCATTGTCGTTGTCTAGGACATCTCTCCTCTGGCTAACTTCCCTCTTCATGCTTCTCTCTCCTCCACTCCCCACACCCCCCTTCATGTGCACGCGCACTAACCCCCCACCCCAAATCATTCTTGTCGGTTATTGGCTGGAACACTGTTTGTTATGTTTCGTGGCCAAGGCTGGACCAGTTTGTTTTTGTTGCCATTTGTGGAGCCTGGGCTGTCTACAGAGATTGCGTTTTTTTTTACAGTGTGTTCAGGGGACAGGCAGCTAGCGGATAGTGAGGAGATGTTTGCTGTATGTAATCGCTTAGAGCACCTTTAAATAAAGTTGTATTATAGTTTAAATTCATATTAAACCCAATTAGTTGAAGTTTAGAGTGCTTTTTTGGCCCACTTAAGTGTGACTTATGCACATCCTTATATGTTAATTTCATATTTCATATGTTCATAAAATGGTCAAAGAATACTTCCGAATGTAGTGCATTTATGGTCAACTAAATATTGAATGTCATTTCAATTGAAAATTGTATGTATGAATTTTTATGTATTTATTATATTCATAAGTTTTACACATAATTACACATTTTTAAGGTAAATATTAGTAAATTTAAAATATATTAACTTTTAAATGTAATATTAAATAAAAGTTAAAACTCTAATCAAGTACTTTACATGTGCTTTAGTGGGCTATGTTAGTCAACACATCAGAAAAGTAATTTTGAAAAAGGAACTTTAAAATACAACTTTAAATTTGTCAGGATTACAGTGCATTTTTAATAGTGTACTTAATTATGTTAAGAAATATACTGTAGTCTCGTTACTGAAGTGGCCCTTTATTAAATATACAGTATATATATAACTTGGTATGATGAATTTAAAAAAGTAATAGGAAAAACAAACACATAATTAACCATGTGTTTCCTTATTTGTTGTCAGTTATTCATGTGGATTCACTGGAAGCAGCTCCTCTGAGACATTACCTCTACACCATGCTGGAAGGCACTGACCCCAACCAGGGCAGGTAAACAGAGAACATGAGAGATACTGATAGATGTAACAATAATAATTTAACATGGCAATAAAATGAAATATTCGTAAAGAAGATCTTCTAATCTCTAGGCTTCTTTCCTCCAATCATCTAGGTTAAAGTTCACAGTAGTCAGTGAGCCCATGAATGAGCAAGAAGAATGTGAAGATGTCGGCTATGCACACTTGGATCTACGAGAACTTCTTCTGACTGGAAATGATGTAATTGAAGAACAGATCGATGGTAATAGTCAGTCATTTTAAAGGAGATGAAAATATACTTGAAATATATGCATAAGAAATACATGCATTATTGTCTGTTTTTATCTGTCAGTTGTCAGCGCAGATGAAGAGCAGGATGTGGTTGGAAAGCTGAAAGTGTCCGTTGAGGCCGCACAGGCTCTGACTGGAATCTATCAGGAATACCATCAGGTTGTGAAGAGGGATAGAAGAGAAACAAGTACAGAGGAGGAGGAGAAAGGAGTGATACAGAAGAACGATGAGGGGCATGTGCTTGATTCTGAAGTTGATGAAGACAGTGATTTTTAAATAAACGCTACAGTCCAAGGAACAGAACAAGGAACATCACTGGATTTTTTTTTTTTTTTACTTTACAACAAATATTTTGCTTGTGAAATTCTAAACTTTCATACTGTCAAATGTTTGAATGATGCAAAACATGGAAGTGGCTTCAGCTGCAAAAATGCTTTTATAATATAATATAATATATATTAAGATAATTAATAAAAAAAGTTATGTTTTGGGTTGTGAGTTAAACACGTGGCTGGTACAACTAAGGTAGTGAATTAACTTCCTTTTGACTCATGAGCTGATGTTTTGATTGTTTTCCAATCTGCTGTACTGTAAGCAGAAGAATGGTGCTTAATTGTGACGTTTGGAGCAGATGGTAGAACAAACATTTTATTTGGATATACGGTATGCTTGTAATTAGATTGATATAGTTTATTTGAAATCCTGAGGATTGGTTTCCAGCTGTTTCACTCATGAATCTTCGTCATTAATGATAAACGACTCAGGTGAGCAGGCTTGTGTTTGTCTGATTTACACAACATCAGCAACACTATATTTTTTCAAAGATGGCAGGCAAATGAAAATAATTTAGCAGCAAGTTTTACAAAAGCCTGGAATATGGCAAGAGCTGTAGTAGCAGATTCTACCAATGTCCAGGTCCAGTGGAGTGAGGTACCAGTCGTTGAGTCCAGTCTAAAATGGAAATTTAGTCATCTTGGTCCTAAGGCATGATAAACTAGTCACCAGGGTGGGCTTTAGCTTCCCATGCTGGAGAACCCGGTTCAAATCCTGCTTGGAGTGGGTCGAGTAAGACCGGTTACATTTGGTGCCGTGACCCGGATGGGAGAGAGGTTCAGGAAGGGGAGCGTAACGGACATAGGCCAGCAAGATCCGTGCATGTAAACCTCACTCCCTTGGCCTCAAGAGGCGTGCGAGCGGCTGCAGTCTTTAGCGCACCTGCCTCCCACCGCCGGAGACCCCAGTTTGACTTTTTTACGTTTTATGAAATCATCTGATTATAACTATGATTCTAACTGGTCTTACTTAACCTGCTCCAAGCGGGAATCGATACAACTAATATGAGTTCCCTTGAAAACAGCAGCCTGGGTATGATAAAAGATTTTTATTTTGGTGTCAACAATGCTGCACATGCAACATGACAGACAAGTGAATTTGGTGAACATTTCACCTGGAAACTGTAGTAAAACTGTAAAAACTGTAGTAGAACACTTCAAATGTGTTGTAAAAGCAATTTTTACAACAAAAAATTGTCACCAGTGTCATCGCTAGAGGGGCACATGGACAACAAGTCGCACCAGTGCCCCAGACACCCTACGGCCCTGGTGATTCACGAGTTCTTACAAATAAGTCAGATAGAATAAATGCGTATTTGCCGTGCTGTACGAGGAGAGGGCTCCGGGCTCGTATTTGGCCCGAACCCAGAGTACTCCCCCGTATTCCTGGCTGTGGAAGAAGCCAAGAGTGAGGAGTCAGGGTGGTGGAGGGATGCTGGAAACTGTCAAGGAATGTTAGGTGAGTTGACAGAGTGAATAAATATATGCTTCCTCTCATGCTGATAGGGTAGACATGGTAATTGTTTGATGACAAGTTGATTGGATTGATTATTTGAACGTGCTCTTCCCGAACTTTATGAAACATCATTCACTAACATATGCCACTTCCACACCATACAAGCTTACCGTAGTGAATCAGGGTAAGACAAAAACACATTTTGAAAGAATTATTGATGATATATTGACTCATTTAAATGTTGGTAAT
Organism: Scardinius erythrophthalmus; assembly: GCF_964197995.2. Taxonomy (NCBI): domain Eukaryota; kingdom Metazoa; phylum Chordata; class Actinopteri; order Cypriniformes; family Leuciscidae; genus Scardinius; species Scardinius erythrophthalmus. The sequence continues at coordinate 9,197,272 of NC_138242.1, forward strand.
TTTGAACAACAAAAAAATGTGGACTGTTCTTTCATATATCAGGCTTTACAGGCTTTAATCTATTACAGAAAATAAGTCGTATTTTCCACTCTGCTTTGTGTCTCATTCTATGAAAAAGCAATTCTATTACAACTTTATTTAACTGGTTAAACAGTGTGGTGTATATTAATTTTATATAAAGCTTACAATTTCATTCTTTCAGTTAGACCTACATATTTTAGTATTCATAAAGAAAGTTGTTTGTAAGGCATTCAGGCCAGTTCAGTGGTTTTGATTACTTAAACCACACAGAGAACAATTCAAATGAATGCCTTTCATATATAAACAACACACACAATGAGTCAGCCGTTTCAAAGTCCTTATCTCTGGCTGACACACTCATAACTGCCTTTAGTGTCAGTTTAAACAGCTGCTGTGTTCAGGAAGATGTGTGCAATGCCAAATAAGCAAAAAAAAAAAAAAAAAAAAAAGCATTTTATTTGCAGTTTCCAGAGACATTCACACTTTAAAGAGCAGGTCCATCTAGTCGGAAATTACTTTTTTTACTGTTATACTATATTTTGTGCAAAATGGTATATTAATGACTTAATCACAGTAAATCCTCCACAGTAAGTCTTCCCAAATGGTTACACACATTTGCTGAATCATTCCCAAATTTCCCCAAAGCTCTAAACACAAAACTCTCAAGGAAAAGCAATCACTGCATTCACTTTTTCTCGTTCCAAAATGCTTTTTTTGCACCAAAACGACACACTTCATATGAAGAGATCAGTCTAAAACCAACAACAAACTGATCTGATCAACACAAACCACTTTGAAATCCCATCAGTAAATTTATACCTTTTGGATTGCCAGTTACACTGCAGCTGGTTGTAAAATACTGTTACAGTAATACCTACTCAAATGTACAACACACAAATACTTTGTCATTTACACACTAAAATTGGTTTTAGGATTTGGTACACGAGTTATAGGTTTTGTTGATTGGGTTTCAAGTTCCAACATTAGTGTGTAAACAACTGAAAAAAAAAAAAAAAAAGGAAAAACAATGGCAGTCTTATTGGATTCACACTTTAGAGGAAAAGTGTGGAATCACATGAGACAATTTCTCACCCCAGCCGCTTACAGGTTTTACTGATTGAGTTAACTTTATTATGGCTTCCGTGTCCTGGAATGATAAATATGCTTTTTTATAGATTGTCAAATGATAAATTTGCCCCTGCCTGGTTTTGATTTACAAATAAATAAGCCTTTCAGACGCTCCCAGTTTTGGCAAAGGCAGTATTTCACAAGGAGTTTATGAAAAGATCAGCAAGTTCCAATGTGTCGAGTTACTCTGGGATCTGTTAATGATCTACTCAATTTTGATTGTCACTTTGACAACTGAACTACATGCTAAAAAACAATTGTACAAGTGTGCTTAAATGCAATTAGATTTCTATTATATATATATATATATATATATATATATATATATATATATATATATATATATATATATAAAATACTTTAAAGAGGCTACAAGCAAATAAAGAAACAACCATTTTTTAGGGAATGCTTAATTTATTGTTCTATTGACATCATGTTTGAGGTATATCAATTCACAGTGATGACATTGGGCATCATGTTTGAGGTATATTTATTCACAGTGTTCGGGGTTCTATAACGTGTACACAAACACTCCTTTTTAGTGGTGCGCTGTACTAAACCTCTCATGAAGGACGTACAGGACTCTATAGGCTGGTTTTAGATAAGATATGGTTTCACAGTAGCACCAATACAATTATGTAAACAGACCAAAGTACCATTTTTGGACTGGCACAATTCACAGTATAGTCCACTTATGCATGGAAAAAGTACAACAAAGGTTGCATGAAAAACACTGCCTGATTCTTACAGAAATACCTCTTGAAAGGCAAAAATAATGGAATGAAAAGTTGTGCAGAATTCTTTAAAATAATTCACTTGTGCATATACTGTTTGGCATGGAAGGTTGGCAGCCAAACTCATCAGATCTGAGCGGATCAGAGAGTGTGCTTGTCAAACAGGTACTCTCCCATTTTGCCGTGTGGGTCAGAAGAGATGAGACGACTCAGACTGCCAGCGTGATCCCCCAGAGTCTTAATAAAGTCATGACTGTCAGTAAAGAAGTTGCTCTCTAGGAAATCACACAGCTAGAATGATGGGAAATATACACCATTATTCAAAAATATTATGCTATTATAATTGAATGCACAAAACAAGTGAGAAAGATAAAGGGGTTATCAATTCTAACTTTAATACAAAAAAAAAAAAAAACTTTGGCTACTCACATGAGGGTCCGAGTTTTCTCCAGCCGCGTGATGGATCTCCAGCAGGGATTGGTTGAGAGATTTCTGATGATCCAGAGAAAAAGTAATAGCATCCATACCTCCACTCCAGTCATCACGACTGGGCTTCTGATAAGTGACAGGGAGAAAGAGAAAAATGGACAGAAGTATTATAAACACATATTTATATTGTATTATAAATAGTATACAGTAGTCAAAATTTAAAGTGGATCAAAAAGTTCATCAAAGCTGTCCTAAGACAAGAACGGGTTTTGCTCAAAATTCATGTATAACTTTGATGAAAGGTTTTGATCCACTTCAAATGTTGACTAATGTAGATATTGCTGATGCTCAAATAAGACAGTTATTTCTAAGAGACAGTGAGGAGCGGTTTCAGTTGTATTTCCACTTGAGCCAGGTACGGCACAGCACGATTACAAACTTGTTTCGGCCCTCAATTCTCAGAAGCAGAACAGATGGCTAACCGTGCTGGTAGAATGCGTGTAGTGACATCGCAACTCAGGATTGTTCACTTGTCTGTTGCCTGGATACATATCCTCCATAATGCGGTCGCTATTTACATCTCATATCATCTGCAAACTCTTGCATTAAAAGGCAAACGACTGATGCTTTTGTATTTCATTCCAAAGAGCGCCACAATGGAAAAATCAAACCATAGCCACGTTGGCTGGCACGGTTAAGCAAAGAGAACGGTTTGGCCCGGTGGTGGAAAAGCGGCTGTAGATATATCATGACATATAGATTATTATAGATATATATATATATAACACACACAATCAGATTATACACACAAATGTGTTTGAATACACTAACATACTAAAGCACATGTAAAATACTGGATTATAATTTTTAACTGTAGTACACTGTAGTGTCAACTGGCTAAATGCTTTGGTGGAAACGGACTAAGACCTTGTCCACACTAATACGTTTTCGTTTGAAAACGCATATTTTTCTCTCCGTTTTGGCCTTCCGTCCACACTGAGACGGCATTTCTATTAATGAAAACGCTCTCCAAAGTGGATAAATTTGAAAACGCTGTAGTGTGGACTGTCAAAACGGAGGTATTTAAAATCAATAGTCATGTGATGCATATTGTACCAATAGATATTCATGTTTCCCGGTATTGTGCCTGTTATGTGCTATTCACTTTCACACTATTGCTAAAATGTGTTACTTTGCTCACTCTTCATATCACAGTCCGGCAAAGAGGACAGAAAATTCACTCACATTTGCTGTCCTGTGGCAATACATGAGATCAGTTGTGTTTTAGACCAAACATATGGTGACTGAGTGTGACCAGTGAATGGTGAGATATTTTGCTAAATAAAATGATCCTGTCAGAAGAATTGCGCGATAACTTTATTATTAATTTTTCCGTCTGTATCATCTCAGTGAGCTTTAGTGAGATTTTACACGTGCAGTAGGGTGAATTTAGCGTTTTCAGGCATTTTCCTAAAGTTTCTCATCCACACTGAAACATCGGAAAACGCCTGAAAACGCTAGTGTGGACGGAGAGCGTTTTTTCGAATCTATCCGGATTGATGTAGATGTAGCCTAAAACTCACAGACCGAGATAGTGTGTAGAAGTACTCGTCCTCCTCTCGTGTTTTGATACTCCAGCAGGTGCTCCGCATGATCCCTCTCCTTCTGTGAACGATCCAGAAAAAACTTGGAGAAGTTGGGCAGAGCCACGTCGTCCCTGTCAAAATACATTCCCTATGAGACCGAGAGAAACACTATTAGTGTTACAGACTAAACAGACATGCAGAGGTCAGTCATTAATATAATATGAAAGCATCAGTGCTATAAAAATCTGTATATATTTGATTCTTAACACTCTGATATTTAGAATTATTCCATATTCTAAAATTATTCTTGAGCCCATCAAGTGCACAACGCACATTTGGCATGAAGTAATAACTGACAATGAAATATTTTATGCTAGTGTATTTCTATTGGCTTCAAAAAAAGGAAAATACATTTTTTAAGAATATTACAAGTCAAATAAATAAATAGACCAATTTCCAAGTTAAAATGTACATGGAAGGTACAATGTGAAAATTATGCAAATGTAAATACATAAACTTAATAAATGCAATAGTTTATAAATGTTGTGTCAACATGTGTGAACAGACCAGGGAGAGGTACACATATGAGGCCGTCAATTTGAGGTTGATCAGTTTGTTGATGTTTGCCTCATTATTCGGGTGAAAATTCTGCTTGACTAGAGACATTTCTGAAATGAAAAAAAAAAAAAAAAAAAAAAATGATTAACTATATAGCACAATTTAATAGAAAAATAAAAGAGGTTAGTAAATCTGCTTGACAAACTGTGTAGCAGAGGTGGATTCAAGACAAACAGTACATGTTCTAACAAAATGCAAAGAAAACATACAAGACAATATATGCATTATTGCACAACTATCTTTCTCTCTTACCTTGTAAAGCGTGTGTTCACTGTTCAGTGCTGATACTAAGTGAGTGTATGAATACTATTTGACAGGTTTTATAGATTTATCAGTTGTGGCGCAAGACTGGGGGAAGAGATAAAAGACATGAAACTCTCCTTGAATTAGGTCTCTCCAGGGACATCCCATCTCAAAAATCATGCATTATATATATATATATAGGGAAATATATGGAAGTATGGGGATATATATGGGGATATATTTTCTTCTAGAATGATAATTTTTATCAAGCTTGTTTTTTTAAGTTCAGTAATTTCACTTAAATGGCAATTAATAGGTCATTTTCATTGCCATTTAAGTGAAATTACTGAACTTAAATATACAAGCTTCATAAAAATGATCATTCTAGAAGAAAATTTCAGATGGCACTTAGAGGCTTTTGCATCTGAACTCTTCATATATATATATATATATATATATATATATATATATATATATATATATAGGAATAATTGGCAATGGGCTGTTGCATTATTAGAAAAACAATGCACACCTGAGGTGGTAATGCGGTCATGACGCGAAGTGGAGTATGAGTATGAGAGTATAGCCTATATATGGGGTTTCTATGAAAAAGTTCAGAGAAAAATGTTTAAAACAAGTAAATATGGAAATAAATGATTAAAACCATATTATTATTATAATATTTATTTTATTAATAATATAATATTAGAATTTAGCACGGCATTTTATTCTGTTTCCTTAAGACTGGTCGGCAACCATGAGATTAATGTGTTACTTTGTTATATTTTATGTTTCTCTTCAGGTTAATAGATCTTTATAGACGGTACAGTAATGGTTAAGGGTGCAACGATACTCTCATGTCAAGATTTCGATATATCACGATATTAAACTTAAAAATAATTGAACAATCAATATTATTGAGATACTCCAACGACATATGGTAAAAGGTTGACAAAAAAAAAAGTAGTTTAAAATGCTAAATTTGGTATTATATTGGGGGTGGAAATGAATAGGCTTGATTCATGATTCTTAAGATGAAAATACTGAATTATTTTAGATTAATACACTTGGACTCTGTCACTGACTAGATATATTTAAAATAAATGTAGGCCACTTTTTAGTGGTAACATAAGACATTTGGCATAAGGACCCACAAATATTTTTAGGGGTCCGTGGTGACACAATCCCAACAAATAAGAACCAACACACGGAGGGACTGAGTTAACTGTTACTAACGTAAGTTACACGAACTTGTTGCGCTGCAAGTTTATGTTTGCATTAATTTACTTGAATCAATTTCTGTTGATACTGAAGCCTAAGACAACCATTGTTATCACAAATGAAACTCGTCTAATAATCAATGTCTGAAATTCTATCAAACGCAAAGGACAAACAAACAAAGAGACTGTTTTAACGCCTTTCTGCATAAATGTACACGGATCCTCTTTAACAGGACCTGTATATCACCAGCTCACCTGCTCTGCAACGATACGCGTCAAATTACTGCTGGAAACAGAAATACTTCAATTGATTGATTTATAATCCCGTTTGTATCCCCGTGTTGTTGTTTTGTTTCCTCGACAGTGCGTCTCCCTATGCCTTTTGTTGAGGAGTCTTCTTCTTCTTTGATGTTTTATGGCGGTTGGCAGACCAGCTTTTGGTGCATATTCCGCCATCTACTGGCGTGAATGCGTTGGCATCAAGGAAGAAACAATTTTAATGTATGTACACTAGCCTTGTTTGTAATACATAACCAATAGACTTAAAATTAGTAAATAACAACAACAATAATAAAGAATAATAATTGTAATAAAATAATAACGGTTTCGTACTACAAAACTGACAAAAAACTGTTTCTTCCTCTAGGGGGCGGATATAGCAAACACACTTCACCTGTTGCTTCCTGTTGATCCCGAAGCATTGTGCTCTGCTTTTTTGAGGTGAATTTGATGGATGACTTGGACATATTATAAGTTTCTGAAGAATTCTACATTTGTAGACTATTCTATATGGAAAAGTTTAGTTTAGTTTATTTCAGACAGACAACTTAATTTCAACACAGTTGAGCTGACAAACAACAGCATATTTACAGCAGTCTGAAACAGGTGTAGGCTGAAGCTCTTGCTTATAATGCCTACCCTTTTTGAAACATCTCATATTTTAATAAAATAAAATAAAAAAATTGTTGTCTTACATCATTATAATGTTGACAAACAAATATAAACAGAATACAAAAACATTAATATGTCAAATACAACAAATGAAGCTTGTTCATTTATCATTCTTTAAATGGTTTCATATAGTTTCAGTGCATTATTTTTAAATAGTTTCTTAAACTTATTAAGTGTCATACATATGCTTAGTTCCTCATGACAGCTGTTCCATAGATTTACACATTTAACTGAAATACAATGGTATTTTTGAATATACAAGTTCCCCTTAAGTCATGTTGGCATTCTCTTTCTGTGAACAACCCTTGGATACTTTCTGGCAATTGATGTTTTTTTTTTTACTTTGTACATGATTTGTAATGTTTTTAGGTCTTTAAGGTCTAAACTTTAGAGCCTTTAGTTCAATAAAAAGGGAGTTTGTTGGCTCCCTATAGGTGGTTTTCTTTACTATTCGTATGGCTCTCTTTTGAAGCATAAATATTGAATTGGTGTTTGTTTTATATGTATTTCCCCATACTTCCACACAATAAGTAATGTGTGCACAAGGGAACAATACAAAGTATATAATGATTTTTCATTTAAGAAATTTTTAACTTTATATAATATTGCAATTGACTTTGAAATCTTGTTCTTAGTATAAGATATATGGAGTTTCCAATTTAAGTTATTGTCTATAATCTAATTTTAAATTTAATAGCTAACACCCTTTCTATTCCAACTTCATTAATCATTAATTTACTTATTGTATTTAATAAACGATTACCAAATATGATAAATTTAGTTTCACTTATATTTAATGTTAATTTATTCGAATCAAACCAATTTTTTAGCAGTGCCATTTCTTTTTCCATTGTATCCAAAAGTTGTTTCAGATTGTCACCAGAACAAAATAAGTTTGTATCATCCGCAAATAATATCAGTTTTAATACTTTGGAAACCTCACATATATCATTAATGTATAACAGAAAAAGCAATGGGCCCAGCACAGAGCCTTGGGGAACCCCACATGTTACCTGCACCAATTGTGACTTAAAAAACAAACAAAAAAAAAAAAAACATTTTTGTAGGCTAAATTATAATTATGACATAAAAAGATGAAGTCCTTGACATAAAGTCACATTTTTGACTTTTTATCTAATTAATTCTACTTTTTAATCTCTACCCATGACTTAGGCTATGTCATAATTTCGATTTATTATCTCATAATAATGACATGATAGATAATCACACCATTTTTTTCTGGTGAGTGTTGTTGAGTTGAAGCGGAAAAAAGAGACCTTACCCCATATAGCAAACCAACACTGAATCAATATTGAATCAATGTTAATGCATCAACCAAATTATTATTGAATCGATGTTGAAATTTAACATTGATTTTTCATTTTTCGTTTGCACCACACGGCGCCAGGATTGCCAGACCAATTGTGAGTGGGCCTTAAATTAAAACGTTAACAAATCACTGTTTAACATAATAAAAATGCCTGACTAATATACTGTTATATTATCTGTCAATCTGTGAGTCTATCTACATAATAGAGATTATAATTGATTGATTATGAAGATAATACGATGCCATAAAGAATCGCATGTGCAGGGTAAGATTTGTGAAAGTGTACATAAGATTACAGGCGTAAATTAAATTTGCATGCGCAAGAGAAGATTTGTAAAGGTGTAAATCACCTTTCAAGTGTAAGAAAAAATAGTTGCAGCATATTACTGTTATTCGTAAGTGTATTTCATGTATTGTGAAGCTGCAGCTTCAAGCTAACGCGAAATAAATAGGATGTGTATTCTTCTGACTTTCATTTTTCCACGCTTACACTTTTGGCACTGTTTTTGCGCACAAATACGGCCAAAAGCATTGCAGGCCTGTGAACAGCAATTTGTAAGCGAAAACAACAGAGTCAGGAACTGCAGGACAGATTAAATGCGAAAAACCAACCTTTGTGTAAAAAAAAAAAAAAAAAAAAACTGTTGCAAATGTCTAAATTACTTGTGTGCATGGGGCAAAAAAGTTCCCGAAATAACCCGATTTGTACAGTTGCGTCTTTCTTTTTTAGCTGCTTCCAGTTTTGGCTCGATTCTCTCACTCATTGAATTTTGCAAGCGCGAAGAGGAGGGTGGGTCCACTTTCTTCATGTAGCCAATCAAATGAGCTTCTCGCTGACTCTCGATTTACTCTTATCTGATTGGTTCAATAAACACGCCAGTCACCAGAACACATCTTTATCTTCAATTGCCTCAGAAACGTTCTCGTTGCCGAAATGGTACTTTTAATGCACACATAGGCTACATGTTAAATAAATAAATTAATGAATAAATAAATAAATCATGATTGCTTAATAGGCTATGCACCATTAGGCTGACTATAGGCCCTGTCCCAAATGACACACTTCATATGCACATTCGGTCTTGCGCTTCATGATGAATGCGGCTATTTTTAAACTCAGGGTACATTACGGCATGTTTTCTATGTACGACGTTCTCTAATACCAAGTTTATAATGAACAACGCGTTATGGTTATTGTGTTATTAAAAATGTGTACGCCCAGAACAGAGGGGCGGGGTGAGCAAAGCTCATTATCATTTAAAGACACATATGCACTTACATACATTTACATTTAGTCATTTAGCAGACGCTTTTATCCAAAGCGGCTTACAAATTAGGACTAAATTAAGCGAGTCAACATGAAGAGGCAAAAACAACAACAACGCAAGAAGTGCTCAAGATACGAAGTTCAGGCATTATTCAGAGTAGCATAAGCCTGATAAGTGATGTTTCAAAGGGAAAGGACTTTTTTTTTTTTATGAGGTCAAGTGCTCACGGAAGAGATGGGTTTTCAGCTGTCTTTTGAATGTTGTCAGGGATTCTGCATTCCGGATGAGGGTGGGGAGAGCGTTCCACCAGCATGGAACTGTGAATGAGAATGTTCTGGAAAGTGATTTTGTGGCTTTCTGTGATGGAACCACGAGACGTCGCTCGTTGACCGATCGTTGGCTTCTGGTAGGGATGTAGACTCGTAGGAGTGAGTGAAAGTAGGAGGGAGCTGAGCCTGTGATAGATCTGTAAGCAAGCATCAATGCCTTGAACTTGATGCGAGCAGCGAGAGGTAGCCAGTGCAGTGAGCTGAACAGAGGAGTGACGTGGGCCCTCTTGGGCTCGTTGAATACAAGACGAGCTGCAGTATTCTGGATCATCTGTAGGGGTTTACACTTAAAGGTAGTGTAGGTAGGATTTTTCTAAAAAAAAAAACATTCCAAATTTGTTTAAACTGTCTTTATATACCAATACATAATTAAAATGTAAGTACTCTGAAAAAGAGAGTATAAAAATCGAGTGACTGTAGACCTTTTAATCTGCAATAAACACAGCTCATTATTTCCATTCACTCCCACCCCCTCCCTTCTGAGCTCCTTCCAAAGCCACGCCCCCAAAACACATGAACGCGCGACGCCAAACGCTCAGGCTCAGCTGGAAGACGGCGCATTTATTTACCTGAGATGAGTGGAGAGGAAGGAGTGCAGTACATACAGTGACATCATGTCAGAATCACATGTAATAAAATACCTAACTTTATCACTATGAATATAAACAAATAAGATTTCTTTTAGTACTTACTATCAAGCTAGCATATCGATACTGGTAAAGTTTGATTCGGTAGCAAGCTATATTTATAGGTAACGAGCTATATTTATAAGGCAAAGCTAAAAACAGGTTGCACTGATACACGTTTTTCCATTACCATCAGTTACACTGTGATGAAGGTGAATTCCGTGTAAGATTCATAACATATACGGTGTTTTGCATGTAAGAGTTTCCCTGATGAAAACATTGTTGACTCTAATGAAGACTAACGTACACTCCGGAGACAAGTAGCTGCTACCGCATCGTCGGTTCGAGGACAGGTCCGGGGTCGAGAGCGAAGCAGAGGAGGTCGTTCAAGAGTGCGGGCAGGGTCCGAGGAAGTAGTTTTTGCCTTGTTTGCCTTCGCTGACTGCATATGCAGGTGCTTTGAATTTCGAATGCTCTTTCTCTGCCATCATTTTACTCTTCGTAGGTTCCGCGCCTCTCAAATCAAACGGGTGCGCGCGCATATGGGCAGATCTAGCGACAGGGGTGGTAGCCATTGGTTGCGAGAGTGAGTGACAGTTGCCCAAACCAATCAATTGTTTCGTCCCGAATGGAAATAATGAGCTGTGTTTATTGCAGATTAAAAGGTCTACAGTCACTCGATTTTTATTCTCTCTTTTTCAGAGCACTTACATTTTAATTATGTATTGGTATATAAAGACAGTTTACACAAATTTGAAAAAAAGTTTTTTATAAAAATCCTACCTACTCTACCTTTAAACGGTGTGCTGAAAACAGAGCTGTTTTTGACCAGGTAAAATGATTGTTTTCTTACAATACTAATGAGAATTTTTAATTAAAGTATATTACAAACTTTTAATTTAGACCCTAAAGAATCATATTAGCTTGTACAATAATGGCATTATATGACCCCTTTAAAATAACTTTTAACTTGAGCAATGCACAATTGCACCACGTTCACAATTACGTATTTTAAAGTCACAATTGTGAGATATAAAAAACCAGCAATTCTGAGGAAAAACGTCAGTCTTTTTTCCTTAGAATTGGAAAGAGTATAGATTAATAAAGATCATAAAGATAACTCGCAATTGCAAGTTTATGTGTCACCATTCTGAGAAAAGGTGATAGAATGGCCAGATATAAACTCGCAATTGCAAGAAAAGAAGTCAGAATTACAAGTTTATTTCTCGCAATTGTGAGTTTGTATCTCACAATTTTTACTTTATAACACGCAATTGGAACTATATACAACGCAATTCTGACTTTATCTGTCAAGATAAAATACTTTATCTATCAATTCTGAGAAATTAAGTCAGAATTGCGAGATGTAAACTCGCAATTGTGAGATAAAAAGTCGCAATTATCTTTTAAAATGTTTATTCTGTGGTGGAAACAAGCTTCCATAAGTCATCCGTGTGACACGAGATGCAAGCGCCATGGTTAAAGACGTCCATCTAGCACGTATTTCAGTGGAAGAACTATAGTTGTGTCCCAAATGAAACATTATAAACTATGCACTGTAGTGTATACATTTTACTACATCCGCCATGTTGTCATTATCATGTTACCTATCAGCGTCAGTTGCGTCGCTTCACCTCCATTCATAAATCCTCTCCGGTGGCCTCATAGTAAATATTAAAGTAAAGTAAAGTGTCCATCGAATGTGTATTTCAGAATCTCGCCTGAAGTAGTAAGGACTTTTCGCCCACTGTTTTTCAAATACTATGTATTCGGACATTTTACTTTGTTGGTGTAATGTTTTTCGCAAAGCTACTATATAGCTAAGTATTCGGTTTCGGACATAGTGCAACTTACCACTCTTTGTTTTTCTGGTTATTGGGATTATTAGTACGCAATTTGGGACTCACTTTATCTGTTATTATATGTGGAATTTTTGTATAGGAAATTTACTAGTCTTGTTTTAAGAATTAAAGTTACAGTTTAATTTACAGTTAGATTTTTATTTTATTTTGTGACCACAAACTAATAAAAAAAAAAAAAATCTATAAATTAGTAAATTAAATGATTAAATAAATATATTAATCAACCCTAGGTTAAAGATTCTCTCAAAATTTGGTAAAAACTTTTTGAGAATACATATCATATGGACATATCAATATGTAAAGATAAAGATACAGTAGGCTACTACGATGTACTAAAAACGGAAAAGTTTTTCCTTTGCCTTTTTCGCGTACAGACTACAACGTAGTCAAAACCATCCCGGCTCACACGGATCCATGAAAATGACTAAAAAGACTGTATTCTGCTGCCAGGCCAGTAGTTGGCGATGTCACTTTGTAAAGAAACACTACACGCGTATAAACTGAAGTAGGTGTTTGGCTGCCAATATGGATGCCGTCGTATTATCCAGATGGATGCTGGACATTGGTGGTGATTGAGGAGATTCCCCCCTTCCATATGTAAAAGCGCTTTGAGTACCTAGAAAAGCGCTATATAAATGTAATTTTTTTTATTATGAATTATTCAGATAGTGGGTGTTTCTCAAACGGAAGGCTGAAGGCCATCTCAATTTGAAGGACCCTTGGAAGGCAGCCTTCGTTTTGCGTCCTTCATTCGGCCTGTTTTGAAGGACGTGTCAGATGTATCCTTCGCTGCCTTAAATCACCCACAATCCTTTGCACATATTCCAATTCACGAAAAGAAACTGATGGAAAATGAGTCGGTACTGAGCTTGTCTGAGTTTATTATAAAAATCTAAGACAAAAATAATGTTTTCGGACATGAAAGCAAAGATTTTATCTTTTGTTTTGCTGTAAGTTAATCACTTACACTAAACTGTCAATAAAGTAAGCTACTGGGAGACCGCAGACGGCTGTCATTCACTGTACTGCATTAAAGGTAGGGTAGGTAGGATTTTGATAAAAAACTTTTTTTCAAATTTGTTTAAACTGTCTTTACCAATACATAATTAAAATGTAAGTGCTCTGAAAAAGACAGTATACACCTGTCCTCGAACCGACGATGCGGTACTTGTCTCCGGAGTGTAGTCCTCATTAGAGTCAACAATGTTTTCATCAGGGAAACTCTTACATGAAAAACACCGTATATGTTATGAATCTTACACGAAATTCACCTTCATCACAGTGTAACTGATGATAATGGAAAAACGTGTATCAGTGCAACCTGTTTTTAGCTTTGCCTTATAAATATAGCTTGTTACTGATTCAAACAAAGTATATTTTAAACTTTACCAGTATCGATATGCTAGCTTGATAGTAAGTACTAAAAGAAATCTTATGTTTATATTTATAGTGATAAAGTTAGGTATTTTATTTATTGTGATTATGACATGATGTCACTGCATGCACTGCGCTCCTTCCTCTCCGCTCGTCTCAGGTAAATAAATGCGTCTTCCAGCTGAGCCTGAGTGTTTGGCGTCGCGCGTTCATGTGTTTTGGGGGCGTGGCTTTGGAAGGAGCTCAGAAGGGAGGGGGTGGGAGTGGGAGTGAATGGAAATAATTAGCTGTGTTTACAACAGTCGTGAGAGGTCTACAGACACTCGATTTTTATACTCTCTTTTTCAGAGTACTTACATTTTAATTATGTATTGGTATATAAAGACAGTTTAAACAAATTTGGAATGTTTTTTTTTTTTTAGAAAAATCCTACCTACCCTGCCTTTAATAAAAAGCCAGTTGATTTAAAGATTTGTAATACAAAGTATTTTTCCAAAATTAAGTTAATAGTATTTTCGTGTATTTCGTCAATTTGTGGCTTTTGAGAATCGATATCGAATCAACCACATTTTAAAAGACGATTAATCGAAAAATCTTTTTTTTTTGCACAGCCCTAGACTGAAGATGTAATACGCATGTGCATGCTGTCATGTTTTCACAAATTCACGTTTAAAAAAAAATGTGTTTAAAAAAAAACGTGCACTTTTAAACCCGTTTTGAAAAGTTCAGTTGTCATGTAAATGAACGCCAAAACGCAAAAAAAGTTTTTCTTTCTTATTTTTGAAAACAGTGTCATGTAAATGCCCCCTAAATATTAGTTGGTGGAAATAAATAATAATAATAATAATTATTATTATTATTAGGCTACAGTGATTGTATGTTTTAAAACTCTAAATTTGTCGTGTTATTTTAATGGTGGATAATACTTTTCCAAAGAATTTGTGCGCACCTTTATTACTTTAAAATGAAATAGGACACCAATTTGTACTCTCTTCGTGGAAAGAGCCAGTTGACAAAACAAGTGTTGTGTTGATCCCAATGACATCAGTACAGTGGAAGGGTGCTGGCGGGTGTTTGTTTTTAGAGGAAGAACCTGTTGAGCTGCTTTTGACAAATATACGTCATGTCTGCAATGCTTTTCTCTCCAGTTAAACTATATAGCAGAATTTTGTTTAAACAAGTAATCATGGTTAAACTTTTCTTTTTCACTGCCTGATGTTTGTTTGTTTGAACAAAATAAAGTGGAGAAAAAAAAATCAAAAGCAATTCTGCAACATGCCAAGTGAAAAACAGAGTGGGAAACAATTACATTAGTGCTGACAGCGCTCCTCCTGTGTTGGCAATAATTAAAAGTAAACTAAACCCTACACAGTTAATTTCCTCCACATCTTATTAGACTACAGACAGTTTACATTTAAGGGAAGTTGTTTGTTAATATATTTCATATAT
This sequence comes from Scardinius erythrophthalmus, assembly GCF_964197995.2. Classification (NCBI taxonomy): domain Eukaryota; kingdom Metazoa; phylum Chordata; class Actinopteri; order Cypriniformes; family Leuciscidae; genus Scardinius; species Scardinius erythrophthalmus. Next base: position 9,212,440 of record NC_138242.1, read on the forward strand.
GTATATGTGTGATTTACATCATCAGGGAAAAAAAATACTCGGCTTTAGGTTAGATAGAAATACTCCCTGTGTTCACTTTACACAAAACCTATTATATGATGTGCACATTATCTGATATCAAGACACACCCAGCTCAGCTTAAGACTTGACGTTTGTCTGTTGTTATTATAATAAAGGCAAGAATAATAGGGTGTTTGTCTGAGTTTGATAATTTGAGAGGATTCTAGATTCTTTTGTTAACTTGCCAATCCACAGCGTGCACCATTCATCCAAAGGAGAAAACTAAAAACACTAAGTGATCACAACTCAATTGTATTCCTTTTTTGTATTTCCATTTTCATTTTGGTAAGAAAGTATATCCCAAAATAAAGAAAATATTAATAAAAAATAAACTAAAATAAGTGAAAGAGGAAGACCAACCTAATAATAAAGCACGGGGGAGGGTGAGGAGCATTTAAAGAGAGAGAACAAGTGAGTTATAAATAGTTGGGAAAGAATAAAAAGGAGGAGTTTTAAAATAAGGAAGAACTTTGGTTAAAGGTAGGACAAAGGTTGTTGTACATTGTTTTCCCGTCATGAGAAAAAGGAGAAGTGGCAATAAAACAAGTCATTATCAGTCAGCAGAGAGGGAACAGAGGCAGAGAGAAGCAACAGAAACCAAGAGTTTAGAGACTAAATACACACTAAAGCTGTCATGTGTGAACGCTGTAGTGCCAACAGGTTTGACTAGATCTTTCAGAAACAGATTTTTAATGTAAGGGTTAATTAGGAAAAGCTGTTTACTTTGACTACATACCGGATTGATCATGGAACGAGTTTTGACTTTAGTTTTGCTGTGTGCTGTTTCTGCATTGGTAAGTCACTCTTACTCTATATACATATACTCTTACACTCCATAGCCATATGCAACATGACAAATACACCTGTGGACGATACCAGCGATCGAAGCATATCGAAGTCAAAGATTAGCTCTGTTTATAAAGATTTAAAGACTTATAAATACAAAGGGAAACTAAGACTTAATGTAACTCTTCAAGTATACTCACAATGGCCTTGGCAAAAGGTTAATAAAAGTTTAGGAACAGTAATGTTTTTTTTTTTTTTTTTTTACATAATACTTTTATTCAGCAAGCATTCATTAATTTGACCAAACTGACATACCGATAATGTTACAAAAGGTTTCTATTTCAAATAAATGTTGATCTTTTGAACTTTCCTTTCATCGAAAAAGTATTGTGGTTTCGTTAAAATAGTAGTTTTTCATACTGATGGTAATAAGAAATGTTTCTTATACAATGAATCGGCGTATTAGAATGATAAGCTGGTTTGCAGTGATGAGTAATGATACTGATATTTTTGACACATACCAAACTTTTGAACTGTAGAGTGTGTGTTTGTGTGTGTGTGTGTGTGTTTGTTTGTTTTCGAAATACAAAATACTGTTTGTATTTTATAGGGTTTGAAAACAAACAAGTGTAATTTGTATTTGATTAGTTCAGACAACCCCAATTTTCTCGCACATGGGCATCTAATATTGGGTTACTGAATTTTTTGCAAGAAAATATGAAGTAGGGTTGGACTCAATTCCAAAAAAAAGAAGCGATATTTCAATTCCGAGGCATTCATAATTGAGAGTCGAGTCCAAGGTTTGAAGTCGAGTCCACCCCAAGTAATTAAGTCTTCAGAAGAGCCAATTTAACAGTAATGTAGGTCACACTTCAATAGTCCACTTTAGACATTCTTCTAACTACAAGTAACTTTGCGGCTACATGTCAACTAACTGTCAATAGAGGATTAGTAGACTGTCTGCTTAATATCTGCTAACACTTTATTTTGTTGGTCCCCAACAGACATTCTACTGACTACAAGTAACTTGGCAACTACAAGTCAACTTGTTCTCCTAACCCAAACCCTCACACCTAACCATAACCTAACAGTCTACTACAGTCCACTAATACTCTAATGAGAGTTAGTTGACATGTAGTTGAAAAGTTACTTATAGTTAGTAGAATGTCTAAAGTTGACTATCGAAATAAAGTGTAACCGTAGTGCAAATAATCAGCTAATATAAGCTAATCCAGACATCAATTGTTCACACAGTGTTTGCAACTTGACTGTTTCTGATTTAATTAGGGTTATATATTTGTATTGTCTTACTAGAAATTATATTATTTGCCTGACAAATATTATTTGTTAACTATTTATAATTCATACTATCAATTTGCACATCTTTTTGTATTACATTTATCACTATGGAATGAAACTATGACTTCATTATGACTTCATGAACAATGAATATGCCATCCATCCATCCATTTTCCAAGCCACCTGTCCCTTGTAGGGTTGCCAGTCGCAGCGTTTCAGTCTGGGAACTTTCTGTTCAGAGGCGACAGTACTACTCATTGAGGCGCCACAATGAATCACTTTTTCACAATTTGACGTGTTATTTTCACGATTCAACTTTTCATTATCAGTTCAAGTTTCAGTATTTATAGTGATGCTACTGGCCCACACTGGTTTAAACACATAATCTGTCTCACACAACTCAGTAATCAATAAAAAATAATGGAAATATTAGTTTGGAATCCATCCTTCGAATCAAATCTGAAATTGAAACAAGTCAAAAAGTTCTGGGAGTAAGGTAAGGTGAGGATGTGATGGTTGATTCTACTTGTTGCAAAAAAAAAAAAAAAACATAATTGAAGCACCCCTATTGTGCTATTTTAAAGGTTACTAATTTTGCCTCTTACAGTAAGTTTACATGCATCCAAGGTAAAAAAAAAAAATCCCCTATTTTCTCAAAGAGTTTAAAATGATTTGTTCGTAGTTTCAATTTCCTCTTAAAGGATTAGTTCACTTCAGAATAAACATTTCCTGATAATTGACTCACCCGGCATCATCTAAGATATTCATGTCTTTCTTTCTTCAGTTGAAAAGAAATTAAAGTTTTTGAGGAAAACATTCCAGGATTTTTCTCCATATAGTGGACTTTAATGGCAACCAATGGTTTGATGGTCGAAATTGCAGTTTCAATGCAGCTTCAAAGGGCTCTACGCGATCCTAGTGGCGGAATAAGGGTCTTATCTAGCGAAACGACTGGCCATTTTCTAAAAAAAACAAACATTTATATACTTTCTAACCACAAATGCTCGTCTTGCACTAGCTGTGATGCGCCACACATTACATAATCATGTTGAAAGGTCACGTGTGACGTAGGCGGAAGTACAGACCTAGTGTTTACAAAGCGAACGTGCAAAGACTTAGTTAAACGCCATTTAAAAAAAATAAAATAAAAGGTAAAACAATGATGTTGGACAATTTTGAAGTTGGAGGAGAAAATTAGATGGAGTTTTTCACCCTACTCTACCTTTTTGAACCGTAATACTCGTGACTTTTCAATGTGATTAGGTAATGCGTGACGTATCGCAGCTAGTGCAAGACGAGCATTTGTGGTTAAAAAGTATATAAATGTTTTGTTTTTGTTTTTTTTTAGAAAATGACCGATCGTTTCGCTTGATAAGACACATATTCCTCGACTGGGATCATGTAGAGCACTTTGAAGCTGCATTGAAACTGTGATTTCGACAAAGTTGCTGTTAAAGTCCACTATGGAAAAAAATCCTGGAATGTTTTCCTCAAAAACCTTAATTTCTTTTCGACTGAAGTAAGAAAGACATGAGCATCTTTCTTGGATGATGTGGAGGTGAGTAAATTATCAGGACATTTTAATTCTGTAGTGAACTAATCCTTTAAACCCCTCATTTCCGTGAGCCTACTCTGCTCTGATTGGTCAGAATTCCCAGTCTGTTGTGATTGGTCTACGCTTACAGCGCGTGTCGGAGCTTCTTCAGCACTTGATACACCGTGATGTGAACAGTATGGAGTTTTCTGTATCATTTCGAGTCCTCATCCTTTTGAAGTGCATGCAAAGTGGATGTGCAGCGCTGAAAACAGCGTCTTCTCCACGTCAAAAACACGAACCAAACTCTTCCAAAATAGACGTTGTTCGCGGGGAGCCAATGAAGACCATAGACTGGCATTATGCAAATTTGTTACATAGGTCCAGAAAAGTTTTTTGTGTGTGTGTGTGTGTGTGTTTGTGATTTCTTATTTCCTACTAGGCAAGGGAAGCAGTAGTTGAAATATAAAGAGACATTTCTATAATCATTTGTTAAATGTTCTTCTTTGCATTAAGAATAGGTCCAGATATATTTCAGCCTAATAGTGATATTTCACTGAATGGTCAGTTTTACATAGATTTTGTGTATTTTCAAGATACTGTATTTATTTTATTCTAAGTACATTTTTCATGTTTTTGTGCCCGTCTAAATGGCATGTGTTGAGATCAAAATTCTGTGGATTCATATTTTATATTTATGGGTCTAATGTTTCACTCCTGAAATACCATCCCAGTCCAAAGTCCTGAATATAAATGATAGCCAGGAATTCTGTATCGGTTATGATTCAGTTGTAATAAGGCCTTACTGTAATGGTTATGACTTTTATTGTCTATAGTGACCTTTCATGCTCTTCGGTGCAGAAGGCATCTGAAACAGAATGTAATCATTTTATGACTAAATATACTGGATGTGCTGTAACCTTCAATCAGGCCATTTATTCTAAACACAATGAAAAAAAAAAAAAAAACATCTTATGATGCAATATAATATTTTATTTAGTTGGCTCTTCTGAAACAGGTTCTCAGATAGTGAAGCCAGTGTCCAGCATAATGGGACTCTTTCAATACTTATAAAAAGCACCTCAGGATTCACTTCATGATGCTGAATGAGAGAATAAACTGATTTTGTAAAGGGTGGCTGTTTTGAAGAAGCTGAAATACAAGACTATTCATTTGTGTGTGTACATAATTCTACATAATGTTCTAAATAACTCATATACCTCCACTTTTTATGATCCTAGTATTTTGAAAATGCTTATTCAATTGTGAATGAGAAGAGGCGACTAAACTTTTTAGTACTTTCAAACAAGCTGCCAGATCGTCATGCACTATTTTCATCATGCGATAGCGATAGCTATTTGTTGTGTCAACATCTTTCCTTGTGCTGTTTTCAAAATGACTTCCATGTTACGGTAGCTTGTCAAAGAAAATCATTCAATACTAGATATAGATTGTTTGAGTGACACATCCAGATAGGTGGTTGACATTTACTTTTTAGACAGGACAGTTTTGAAATGTCAAATGGAAAAAGAGATGTTTAGCATAGTTGATGATAAGCTGTTGGTAATATTATGCAAATATATTTTACTGTTTATTTGCCATGCCACTGTGCGCATTTGTGTAGCTCAGTGTCATTAAACATCAGACGTCATTCACACAATGGCTTTTGTGTTTGATTTTACATGTATATCAGCGATATTGCGATTTCAATTTGCATCTGTCACAAGTAAACAAATTCTAAACATTTTATTGTGTTTGTAATAAATACCATAGTAAATGACCTAAATGAACTTTAAAGAGTTCATTTGAGTAATTCTAGTGATATTTTGGTAACACTTTACAAATAAGCTTTCATTTGTGAACATTACTAAACTACCCCCCAGTTTCACAGAAAATTAAATCTTAAGTCTAGTCTAAATGCATGTTTAAGCTGTCTTAACTGAAAGCAATTTGTACTGACATATCTTAAAATATGTCAGTGCCATTGTTTTGTCTAAAGATGCACATCATTAATGTTTTTTTTGTTTTGTTTTTTTTCTTCTCTAGGGCACGTTTATAAAAGCTATTTAAATGTCCTAACTGAACCAAGGCCAAATCCTGGCTTAATCTGAACCCTGTCTGTGAACCAGGCCTAAACTAATTAACCCTAATGAATACTTCTAAAGCCTTTATTAATCTTAGGTAATGTTAATTTCAACATTTATAATACATTTTAAAAATCATTATTATTTAATGGATCTGAGCTGACATGAATTAACAATGACCAGTTGCATTTTTATTAACTTTGTTAACAAAGATTAATACATACTGTAACAAATGTATTGTTAGTTTAGGCATTGACTGAAGTTAAACTAGATGTACCGCAGGGCGGTACAAAATATGACCGCCGCTCAGGCCTGCACTGGCTTTCCACAAAAATAAATGACGTGGAGCAATTTGGCTGTATTGCGTGTTTATGTATATACCTAAAAAAAGTAGTAGTATGTGCATGTCTGTGTGTGTGTTTGTGTATGTGTGTGTCTGTGTGTGTGTCTGTGCGTGTATGTGTGCGTGCGTACATGTGTGTGCGCGTGTGTGTTTGTGTGTGTGTGTGTGTGTGTGTGTGCATGTGGATTTGTATGTGTGTGTATGGGTGTGTGTCTGTGCGTGTGGATGTCAGTGTGTGTGACAGTATCATCCTAAACCAGCAACCCTTCGCTCAACACCACCATCTACAGGCCGATGAGTGTACAGTCACTAAATGTGCACATAAATGAATTTATTTTATACCCCCCCCATGGATGAAATTCTACGAAACTTAGCAGAGGATACCCCCAGAGGATGTCAAGTTAATCATACACATGAAATATGGTGCAGTTCTGAACATCTCAACTGAAGATAGGGGCGATTAAAGCAGAATAATATTGCATTTTCATTTTTTATGGGAGGGGCGTAAATCACAAATGAGTGATTATGGGCTAGGTTGATGTGGGCCCTTAAGAGCAACATACCATAAAAATTTCTACATCCTCTGTGCCACGGTTCAGGTAGTTATGTAGGAAAAACTGCATCTTTGGGGTTTGGGGGGGCCCAGCTCGGGGGGGGAGTGGCCCCCGGGGACCAAACGAAATTTTTCCGTAAAAGTCTAGTGGGGCTACATGCCCACCAAATTTCATGTTCCCCGGTGCTTCGGTGTCCCTGGTATCGTTGACGGAAAATTCAGTAGGTGACGAAAAAAAAAAAAAAAAAAAACTTTGACAATCCCTATATGACCGCTTTCGCTAGCTATGCTAGCAGCGGTCATAATTATTGGAACCTTATTGAAAAGTGATATTTTACAGATAATGATAATATTACAGATATTTCTTAATCATGAAAATAAGATTATATATTAAGATTAAGTGCATCATCAGATGTTAGCCAAGTGCTCATGGAAAAGTTATTTCTTCAGCTGTTCTCTTGGGAAGATAATTCACCATCGTAGTGAATATGAGAGTTAGGAAGAGTGATTTTTTGCTGTTCACTCACTGACCACATCAGGAATTTCTAAATGAATAGGGTGTAGATTCAGCAACAGTACCAAATGCAAGCAACAGTGACTTGTGGACTTCAGGAGTGCAAGACCGACTCCTGTCTACTTGAATAACTTTAGCTGGAAACTAACTTTAGCTGGAAAATAACTTTATTAAAGAACCGCTATAAAGCAAAACAATCTCTGTTACCTTAAATTATACGTTTATCTCTGTAAAGCTGCTTTGAAACAATCTACATTGTTAAAAGCACTATATAAATGAAGATGACTTGACTTGACTTGAATGAGGAAATAACAAAGTGTCAAAAACTGCTTGCCAAACTCTTAAGCTCAAACTACATAACAAAGTGTATATTTCAGGTCAGTCAATGCACATGTGCAACCCTAAGCAAGAGTTTTTTTTTTATTATTATCGCTTGAACAACAATTCCAAAACAGAAAAAAGCCAGGGTTAAGGACACTAAAATATAAAATTCAAGAAAGTGCGTAAAAACAAAACTAAATAATAGACCAAAAAAAACAATAAAAGGCTTCTTAAATGTTTTCAATAAATGAATGGTCTGAACAGCATGTTCATACTGTCCTTAATGGAAACCATGTAATTTTCTAATTCTTTCAATACCACAGAAAAAATTCTGATGAATATGAAATTTAACAAATATAATCAAGATTAATAATATACGCTTCATTTTCCAGACTCTTTTCATATTTGAAGAAAAAAAAAAAAATTACATGTTCATATAACAAAAGAAAAGTTGCATTCCAATTTGTCATTTAGCCTATAAATTTAGAAACTTCCCACCATAACCTCTTTGTATATTGACAGTGGCAAAAAATATGAGGTATGTTTCTGGTTGCAAGAAACAAAATGAACAATTTACATCTATGTCTTTGTTAAACTTGGATAGAAAATGTTTAGCGGGGTAAAATTTGTGCAATATCTTAAATGAAATTTCCTTGACCTTATTTGTAATAATATATTTATAAGGTAACAGCCATACCTTACTCCAATTAATAGGTCCAATAATCCTTCACCAATAGGAAATTATGTGGTTTACTCACTACTTCCTTTTGAAAAAGGGAACGTATAACCTTATTATTATTTTTGCTTGTCAAAAAACAAATTTTACCACGGAACCTATCATCTCACAAAAAAGAGACACACCTTTAGGGTATGAAATACCTCTACATAAAGAGACAACAATAGCACCAATTACAGAGGAAAATTGTTTAGGGGAAACAGGGAAGTTGAAGTATGAAAGGGATTCATCATAAGTCATTAAATATGATAATTCAACAACTGTCCAACCAAAAAGATACCCTCGTCAAACCAAGTTTTCAAAAATACATACTCTTATGCTTGTACAAAATATTACAGTTATTCCAGATGTAATAATGATGTGGTGAAAAATTATGCTTGTAAATTAACTTCCAAGCCCAAAGTGCTTGCCTGTGAAAAGCTGACAGTTTAACTGAATTGGGTTGAGGGAAGCAATCACAGAACCGGGAGGGAGCAGCAAGACGATGACGACGTCTATGCGACACACCAAAGCAGTTTGTTTATATCTATGGATCCAACATGGCATCAGACGCGAAGTTACCTTTCGATGCAGCCTTAGATAGTGTTCTAAGTAGTTTAGAACGCAAGTTTATTTTGTCTTCTTCCTCGTCGAATTTCTGTCGCTCTACATACGTCATCTGGCATAATTGAAACGATTGGCTATGAGCGCATTTGATAGTCATTCGTATCGCCCAATAAACGGCTCTGGGCATTCGTAAACCACACCTCAAATACGAGAAAATGAACATGTGGTTCCCAGACTACGTCTCAATGAGAAAGAGGTCTGACGTTAGCCAGGCTAGCAGAGACCTGAGGCACTGGAAAAAATTCAATGATCTTGACAGCTGACTGAATTTGATCAACATTTTTCAAGAAAAGTGCTGTGTCATCAGCCAACTGACTTATCGGGACACTTCTCTCTTCAACTCTCTTCAACTTGAATTCCTTTTATGTTGCATGATTTAATGAAGTGACAAAATGCCTGAGCAACAATGAGAAAGAGGTAAACAGAAACTGGGCAACCTTGTTTAACTCCTCTTTCCAGATCAAATCTTTGTGTAGTGCCATTATTTAATTTCACAGAACTGTTTCCACCTGCATGAAGAGTTTTCATGGCATTACAGAAATGAGCCCCAAACCCAAAGTGTTCTACACAGTAAAACATAAAAGGATGCTCAACAGAATCAAAGGCTTTGAAAAATATAAAGCCATCATCTTTTAGGTCAGAATAATCAATAAGATCAAAAATAAGTCTGATATTATGAAATATATGTCTGTCTCTCATAAACCCAGATTGATTTTTGTCAATAATGGAATCTAATACTAATTTGAACCTTTGAGCAAAGACATGAGCAATAGTCATTATTCAACAGACTAATGGGTCTCCAATTATCAATAAGCAACAAATCTTTCTTGGGCTTAGGAATCAAACAAATTATACCTTGCGTCATGGTTGTAGGAAGTTGTGAGCACTTTAAGCTTTCAGAGTATACTTCAAAAAGAAACGGGGCAAGAATATCAGAAAACTGCTTATAGAACTCAGTAGTAATTCCATCGTTACTGGGTGATTTATTAAATTTTAAACGTTCAATAGCTTGCTTAATTTCCGTAACAGTTATTGGGAAATCACATAACTTTTGGTCCACTTCTGTAATTGTTTTTACATTATACTCACTGAATTTAGAAGTGAATAAATTAGAGTAATAATTTTAGCAAAAGCTAGAAATTATGTCAAAATGATCTGTAATAGATCCATTAATATTCATTTAGAAACAGAATTTAGTTTAGCCCTCGACTTTTCAAGTTTAAAAAAATTAGCAGACATCTGCTCTCCCTGCTCTAACCATTTCTGCCTTGATCGAATAAAGGCTCCTTGTGCTCGCATTCTGTACATATTATCAAGCTCATTTTGCAGATCTGTTTGACGCAATCTCTGTCCCTCCAACTGGTCCACAGTGGGAATGTTAGAAATGGCTAAGATTTCACTAACAACTTTCTCTTCCACAAGACGTTGTGATTTAACTAAGGTGCTACTAAACTTCCTCAAATATTTTCCAATTTCAAATTTTAATAGTTCCCAATTTTGACTAAACAACCCTTCCTTTTTGGCTTTAATCCAATAATAATTAATGAGTTCTTCCAAAGCAAAGAACTATTCATTTTCCAATATGAATGATTCTTGTTACAATTTGTGTTTGGAGAAATATTAATTTGGATTAATATGGCCTTATGGTCAGTTAATGGTGTTGCCATAACATTAACGGAAATATTGTTCCCATCAAAATGGTTAGAGACAAGCCAAAAATCAATCATAGAACGTCTAGAGCCATCCTTGTTACTCCAAGTATACACAATAAACATAATTTTGAGTTTACATCTCACATTTCTGTGAAGGAAAATATTAATTGTGAGCTATAAACTCATTATTCTGTCCTTTTTTCTACGAATTGACAATTGCGAGATATATAAAGTCAGAATTGGGAGATGCAACTGTGAGGAAAAAGTCAGAATTGGGAGATACAGATTTTATAGGTTTAAATATTTCATGTAACTGTAGGGCTAATACATTCTGTCACCTATGAACCGCATATGTAGACCTATTTGTTTATATCAGATTGATGGTTTAATAGTAGACTAATCATTGCAGGTTTCATCAGTCCAATCTGTTCGTTTAATGCTTGCAATCATAAACGTCTGTGTTTAGCTTTAAATGGGTCTCTTCATCCACGGTATTCTATAAAAATTAAGATCATCTTCTTTTGCATTTCATTTCTGACATCCAAAGGCACAACAAGACATTTTTTTAATTTTGCCCGTTCTCACTTATTACCTGTTTTTCTGCCACCACAATGCGCACAAAATGGCGTAACTTTGACGTCAACTCCCAAACGGTCTATTGGCAATTGGTCATTTTATTTAGAAGATGAGACTATAAATCCGCCACTCAGCACAAAACACTAATAAGATGGTCTAGTAAGTGTTCATGGCTACGTTACAAAGGTTTCCTGCTCCCTGCACGAAGTACTATTTATCTTAATTTCGGAAAAAAAATACTGTCTAATAAAAATCTTTGTATCAACTGACTTTCTGATGCAATTAATAATTAAAACTACACTTTAAAACTGATATGATCAGTAAGTCTTTTTTTTTCATTAAATTACCCTCATTTTTAAAATGTATCCAATTTCAACTTAATTTTTTTCAATTAAACAAGATTCAACTTTTTTTTTTTTTAAAGAGCTGAAATGAACATCCAGTTTAAACATCCTTAAAAATTTTAAGGTAGCAACTGACCTTAAGTTTTTAAGTTTAGTTGTGTTTTTTTTTTTTTTTTTTTTACACAGTGTATTATGTAATTTTTTTTATGAGATCCTGTATTAGATCAGTGGCAATTTTTTTCCTGCTAACATTTATGTATTTATTTTTAATTGGAATGTGTATAAAGGATTGTGGTAATTAGAGGATGTGAAGGATACCTTCAAATATTGCTGAATGAAAGATGCAAAAACAAAGGCTGCCTTCCAAGGATCCTTCAAATTGAGACGGTCTTCGACGGCACTTGACACGGCGCTTGATGATAAAAGATTTATTCACACTTTATATTCGGTAGACTTAATAAACCACTTGAAACAATACAATTATTAAAAATAGTAGTAAAAAAGTAATATTAAAAAATAGTAGTTAAAGCCATCTAAAATAAAGTGTGACAGAAACATTGTGTTTAGTGTTGAGGAGGAAGCCTCACAGCACTGGTCAATGAAGGTCAGCCTTAGGATGCAGTCTTCCATTTGAGAAGCACCCACAGTCTTCGCTTTAACTTGGCAGCTTGAAGATATTCTAAGAGAGGTGTAATATGGGTTTAATGATTGCACATTAGGATGAATGGCTAAAAGAGCACTGCAGAACTGACAAGAGCCTGGACAAAGACTTGTGATGTGATAAGATAAGATGGAGTTGTCTCCAAGTTTCCTTGCTGGCCTTGATGGGGTTATTGTTAATAACCCCTTGTTCCATTAAGATTTATACAAAAGGTTTTATTTAGCTCTATTTTTTTTATTTTTTTTACTCATTTAAAATTCTTAATTCATAATATGAATAATACTTAAGGATTATGCAATTCAATTTGATAAAATTTTACCATACGATTGAAATTTGTAAATCTTTTTTAAAAAGGCTTTTTTTTTGTGTGTGTGTTGTTAGTTTATGTGTGCCCATATTTTATATCAGTGCTTCACAAAGCTGTCATGCATGGGGACCCCCACCTCTTCACATATTGCATGTCCCCTGATTCATCTCGTCGGTTGAAAAGTAGAGACTCCAAGAGTTGAATTGGGTGTGACTGACGAGGGAAACGTACAAAATGTGCAGAACAGTGACTCCATAGGATCAGGATTGAAAACCACAGAATTTATCACTCTCATTTTTATATAACAATGTTAGTAGGATGGAATATCTAGAATTTATTAACACAATGATTGTTTTGGAATTTTGTTTCTTTATAGAATATTTGATTATTTAATGAATGTAATTTCTTCTCCTTAGGGACAAAAACCCGCTGATGTTAAAAATGTTTCAGTAACTGCTCGAGGAGAGACTTACTTAACATTCCAATGGGATATAGTCGACGACAACAGAAATTACAGTTATAAACTGATGAACAGCAGTGGCGAAATCAGTCTGATCGATGTAACAGAAGCGGGTTCTGTAGTAACTCATACTGTCTCATCTCTGTCTCCTGGATTTAATTATTCCTTTACAATTTTTACTGTGTTTATGAACAATCAGAGCGATGGACTTAATTTCTGGGCTGTAACTGGTAAGTGAGTCATTAAGGTTTTTGAATATATAAAGTGTTTTCTCTGTAGATCAACTTAAGAATTGTGGTAATATAAAATATAAAACAGTACAGAGAATACAAGTATTTGAACACTAATGCACACATAAAATGTATGATTGTCATTACATTGGGTAACAAATTATCAAACTTAATCCAATTAAATAAAAAAAAATATAGCAACATTTTAGGTTTTACTGGAATCTATTAAATTTTAAGATAATAAAATATATATATTTAATATATATTTATATATATATATATATATATATATATATATATATATATATATATATATCATAATTATATATCATAATCATAATTATTTAAATGAAATGCCTTTAAATGTTATTTTAAATGAAGTTATACATGTAGTACATAAGGAATATAGATATATAAGCACTGCTTATTTATGAGAACTTCAATTATTGACAGTATTGCATTTGCTATGTACAGTGGTTCTGATTTAGGAACCAGTAGCACGTTGTACACAAATGTTGCTAGAGCTTCACACAGGCTCTCACTGTAATTCAGAACAAATACAAAGTGGTTCCATTATCTAATGTGATTTGAAAGTTGTGCTTGTTCAGTCTTTCTTTAAAATAAATTTTAATTTCTTGATTTATTTATTTTTTAATAATGCAAAAACATACAGACATTTGTAGATGTGATTTCTAACAGGCCACTTTCTGTCTCTTTCTTCTTCAGATCCATCTAATGTTCAGAATGTTTGGGTCGTCGATCGGAAAGAGACTAATATAACATTACAATGGGAAAAAGTCAACAACCGTGACGATTACACTTATGAGCTGAAAAACTGGGATAAAAACGAGACAATACCTATAAATGATTATTTAGTGGAATATAAGGTCACGTCTCTGTATCCAGGGACTGAATACTCATTTACACTCTATACTGTGTTTGGAGAAGGGAAGAGCAGTGGATACAACTTCTCCAATATAACCGGTGAGTCTCAAAACATCTGGTCTGTCGCAAAGACCAAAATCTGGGTGACAGACAAAACAACTGCTTCTGACATTTCTCTCAGATTCTGAATTAGGATGCAGTTCTTTATACAATGTATAATCTTGCTGAATTTTTACTGTCAAAAATTTGACAAAACATATGTTTACGTTAGCAAGTAAGATAACATTAACTTTGTGACAAATCAGCTGAATTTGCAACACCAGTGTAAAATGCATCACAGAGAACGGTTTAATTTTACAAGGCATAAAAAACAACGCACAGTAGATGCTCCAGTGCCTGTGTTCGAGTATAAATGAACAGGACTCATATTTGTTATATTGTGAGCTCACATAGCAGGACATTTGAGGGAGATTTACATGTTAAATATTAGATTTAAAATGTAATAAATGTGACGCATTTTTAAAAAAAAAGTTTTGACGCTGTTTGGATCATCTCTATATTTAATCATGTTGTATTTATCTAACTGTTCAGCGATTTCATATATCTGCTGTTTTCGCTGGGGGACGCTGAGGCTCCCTCGGCACCTGTGTTTTTTTTTTTTGCGCTCTTGTTTGATTCGCGCCTGGCACTGAGGCGAAGTTCGCGTGAGCACCTGAAAAGTCTCCCATGTGTTGTGGTCTTTAAAAGATTGTCTAACGTCTACATTAACTCAATTCTGGTCAATTGTGAGCAGGGTGGACAAGCTTCAGCCAGTAGCATTAACATAGCCATTGTGTTAAGACTGTGGGCCCTATTTTAACGTTTTAAGCGCGTGGTCTAAAGCGCACGGCACAAGTGCACTTAATCAACTACCTTACTAACTTTTAGTAATTAGGAGTTTCACGAGTTCACATCTACATATAATTAGTACAATAAGTTTATGCGTATTTGGCGTGCTGTCCGGGGGGAGGGCTCCGAGCTCGGAGTTAGGCCCGAACCCAGAGTACTCCCCCCAGTTGATAAGTGTAGATGGAACTGGAAGTGATTAAGGTATGTAGAATGTCAGATTAAGGGATGTAGAATATGGAAATGCAGAATAAGGCATTATTAATATGTGCTTTATAAGTTCTAACTAGATGTACCGCATCGCGGTACAAATATATGACCGCCGCTCAGGCCTGCACTATCTTTCCACAAAAATAAATGACGGGGAGTAATTTGGCTGTATTGCGTGTTTATGTATATACCTAAAAAAAGTAATAGTATGTGCATGTCTGTCTGTGTGTGTGTGTGTGTGTGTGTGTGTGTATGTGTGTGTGTTTGTGTATGTGTGTGTCTGTGTGTGTGTGTGTGTCTGTGCGTGTATGTATGTGTGCGTACATGTGTGCGCGTGTGTGTTTGTGTGTGTGTGTCTGTGCATGTGGATTTGTATGTGTGTGTATGGGTGTGTGTCTGTGCGTGTGGATGTCAGTGTGTGTGCATGCTTGCGTTTGTTTGTATTCCTGCATGTGTGTGTGTGACAGTATCATCCTAAACCAGCAACCCTTCGCTCAACAGCACCATCTACAGGCCGATGAGTGTACAGTCACTAAATGTGCACATAAATGAATTTATTTTATACCCCCCCCCCATGGATGAAATTCTACAAAACTTAGCAGAGGATACCCCCAGAGGATGTCAAGTTAATCATACACATGAAATATGGTGCAGTTCTGAACATCTCCACTGAAGATAGGGGCGATTAAAGCAGAATAATATTGCATTTTCATTTTTTATGGGAGGGGCGCAAATCACAAATGAGTGATTATGGGCTAGGTTGATGTGGGCCCTTAAGAGCAACATACCATAAAAATTTCTTCATCCTCGGTGCCACGGTTCAGGTAGTTATTTAGGAAAAACTGCATTCTTTTGGGTTTGGGGGGGCCCAGCGCGGGGGGGGGGGGAGTGGCCCCCGGGGACCAAACGAAATTTTTCCTTAGAAGTGTAGTGGGGCTACATGCCCACCAAATTTCATGTTCCCCGGTGCTTCGGTGTCCCTGGTATCGTTGACGAAAAATTTACGGGGGCCCCAGCGCGGGGGGGGGGGGGGGAGTGGCCCCCGGGGACCAAACGAATTTTTTCAGTAAAAGTCTAGTAGACCAACATACCATAAAAATGTCTTCATCCTCGGTCCCACGGTTCAGGTAGTTATTTAGGAAAAACTGCATTTTTTTGGGTTTGGGGGGGCCCAGCGCTGGGGGGGGGGGGGGGAGTGGCCCCCGGGGACCAAACGAAATTTTTCCTTAGAAGTGTAGTGGGGCTACATGCCCACCAAATTTCATGTGCTTCGGTGTCCCTGGTATCGTTGACGAAAAATTCAGTAAGGTGACAAAAAAAAAAAAAAAAAAAAAAAACTTTGACAATCCCTATATGACCGCTTTCGCTAGCTACGCTAGCGCGGCGGTCATAATAAGCAGTCAATAGCCTGTTAATATGCATGCTAATAAGCAAATAGTTAATAGTGAGAATTGGACCATAAACTGAAGTGTTACCAAAATATTTTCTATCACTTAACTTTTCTTAACAAAAAAAATATTTTCTTTGAATAATAATAAAAAAAGTTGTTTATTTGCAACAAGATGAAAAAGATAAAACTATAATGCAACTCTATAAATTCATTAAAAATCATAGAAACTCTTCCTAATTGGTTTACAGTTTTACCGATGCTTCCAAGAAGCCTTTGTCAGTTTTAACAAGCTAGATAACTTATCTTGGTGACAAATCAGCTGAATTTGCAACAACAGTGTCAATCATAGAAACACTTCCTTATTGGTTTTACTGATGCTTCCAAGACCAAATAATTTTTGCAATTTCGAAAAAACCTTTGTCAGTGTTGACAAGCTACATAACATTATCTTGGTGACAAATCAGCTGAATTTGAAACACCAGTGTTTAAGTTTGCAAGGCGTAAAAAAGGTTCTGTCCTCACTGATGTCCAAGATCATTCAATGAATGTAAGATTTTCAGTGGCATTGTAGGCCTAAGCATGTGTGCCAAAAGGGCAACTGTAGGGCCCTATGGGCAACTGTAGGGCCCTATAATTTCCGCGATCACGGAATCGCTGAATTGGCAAATTAACGCGGAATCTAGTGTCAACGCGGAATTTCGCGGAATTTTACATATTTGGAATAAAAATCTGTTTTTGTGTGGGAGAAAAACGTATGTCTGAGGAAAATCCATGGGAAAATCGCATATTAGCCTTCTTCTCTGAAAAGCGTTCCGCCCATTCAGCTGACATAAAAAAACACTTTCAATAAACTAAACAAAACCTATCCAATGATGAAATGTTTTCTGTGTTGACAAAACTTGCGCGATGTCCTAACTGCCGGGATAATAATCACACAACGCGTACAAGTCTGCTATTGATACGTCAGATTCGCGAACTAATGACTCCTTTGAACCGATTCACTTTAATCAATGGATGAACATCTGATCTGTCCAACACTGAATCGGTTCGGTGTATAACAAAATCGGTAACACTTTACAATAAGGTTCCATTTAAACTCTAGTTAACTAGATCAGTTAACATGAACTATTAATAAACTGCACTTCTACAGCATTTATTAATCTTTATTAATGTTAATTTCACCATTTAGTAGCCTACATTATTTAAATGAAAAGTTGTATTTGTTAACATTAGTTAGCTTAATGCACTGTGTGAAGTAACATAATAAAAATACAGGGTTAGGGTTAACTAAGATTAATAAATACAGTAACAAATGTATTGCTCGTGGTTCATGTTAGTTAGCCTATATACATTCACTAATGTAAACAAACCAAACCACATTTAACACCTCTTAAAATGAGAATTTTGTTTGTTACCTCAATAAATTTAGGGTCATTCCTGTTTTATTTGTGTACATTTTAATCATTAACATTAAAAACACTCCTTTTTTACGACTAAAATAACAGTAAAGGGTAAAAAAAACTGAATTCCCAAGAATTAAAATGGAATTTGCAAAAATTTAAACGGAAAAAATGGAATTTGGGGAAAATAAAACGGATTTTATAGGGCCCTACAACTGGCCTCAATCTGTCCCCAATTGTGAGCAATAATTTAAAAAAATATGCTGGTTGTTGTCGCAGAGTTATGAGTTCCATTAATGTGCTTAATCCCTCTGATTATCCCTCGGATTAGGCTTTTGCCTGTTTAGGTTCATTGTGTTTTGGTTTTGTCTTCCCTGCTCCTGTTTTACCAGTGTTGGTCATTAGTTTCTGATTAATCTCGCACCTGTTTCTTATTAACTCTCCCTGTGTAGTTAAACCCTAGTTGTTTGTTCTGCCTTGTTTGTGTCATTGTGTAGTTGCTGTTCTGATTCTCCTGCATATTCTCCCTGTTAATTAAAAGACTGTTTATTCTATTTGGATTTGTGCATTTTTAACTACACCTGACAAATCTCACTATATCTGTTTTTGTTTCAGTGCCATCTAATGTTGCAGATCCACCAATAGTGGTGGATTTCAATGACACCTACATGATCTTACAATGGAACACGAGCAACAAAGCATACAACTATTCTCTTGAAAACAGCAAAACATCACTTGAATACATTAATATCACTGCAGAAGGGAATAAGGTTACATGTCATATATATGATTTAATTCCTGCAACAAGCTACAGCTTCACTCTGTACACAGTGTTTTCTGATGTGAGAAGTACTGGATACAACTTCAGTCACAACACGAGTAAGTCTCCTATTCTTTGCATTATAATAATGGACCACATTAGCAGGGTTGGGCAAAAGTCAAAATGAAAGAATCAGCTTGCATTCGATTCATGATTTGGCTTTTGAATTTGCTACAACACACATGATTTCGAATTGAAATTTACTTTAAATGCAGTTTAAGGACATTCAACACAACAGAAGGATTTCATTTGTCCAAGACAAGACTTGTAAATAATTACATACATATTGATCTGACAGCAGTTTTGTGAATTTCTTTTGATTTCATTCAGTTTTAATTATGAAATGAATTCCATTTTCAATTCTTCATCCGGTTTGCCTCAGTTACAATTCAGATTCTCAACTCAATACTGAATGGTGCACAACCGTGCCACGTACCAAATTATCAGTGATGAATTTGAGAGGAATTTACCTTATATTCTACAGTATTAATATTAATTACCATCAACTCTTGTGGAAAATGTATCTCTTCACAGGTCTATCTCGCATAACTGAAGTCAAAGTCACTCGATCACTGACACAGTTGGCTATCACTTGGAATAAGTTGAACAAAAACAAGATCTACGACTACATCTTGCTTGACAATCATGGAAGCGAGAACAATTTCAGTGGATCTTCTGAGGGAAATGAGTATACACATGTTTACTCAGCCCTCACACCAGGGACAGTATACAATTTTACCCTCTTCACTCAGGTGAATGGTCGCAAAAATGGGTCCGCCATCAAGAGCATCACCAGTAAGTTTTGATAGCATTACTCTGATTTAGCTACAAATAATGAGTTTTAATTGAGCACGTCTTGCTAGTCATGGAAAGAATTGACTTGTGTGGTTATTAATGCTTGAACTCTATACAAAATTTTGGTAACACTTTACAATAAGGTTTAATAAAAAAAATAAGGCATTTATTAATGTTAGTTTGTTCATTACTACATTTAATAATACAATATTAAAATTAAAAGTTATATCTGTTAATATGATTTGATGGCCCTGAGCTCACATGAACTAAAAGTGAACAATTTTATTAAATTTTTTTTTTGACTAACGTTAATAAAGAATAATACATGTATTTGCTCATTGTTAGTTAATATTGTTGCATTTTTGTGCATATCCAATTGAATTAAAAAAAAAATCTTTTTAAGACCACAATATTAAGACTCCAGCTGAGTTTGAAGTCATCGTTCATATGTTTTTGTGTTTCTGCAGCCATTGACTGTGTGTCCTTTAAGTGGGACGTCACCAATTCAACAATATCCGCTCCAGTGAATGGTAGCACACATGTAACAGCTAAAAACGGAACCGCCAATGTTGAACCTCTCCCTGTAGTGAACTACATGGTGAATCTGCAAGAGCTTTATCCTGGAGAAAGCTACAATGTCTCACTGTGGTTTGATTTGGACCAAGAGAGACTCCTACAGTGCTCACATCTCCTGACGTTAAGTGAGTTTACATGCTCTGTTTTGGACTGTGACCGGCTGATATTCAGCATAATTTCTTTGTTTTACTATCCTTCTGTTTCTCTTTCAAACTAGTTCCAAATAGTGTACTTGGTCTTCACTGTGATCATTTTTCTGGAGGATATGGTCTGGCAGTAATTTGGGATCGTCCATATGGAGTTGTGGATGTGGTGCAGGTGGACGTTGGTGGACAACAGATCAACCGTAGTTCAGACGCATCACAAAGACAGGAGGTGAAGAACCTGCAAGCTGCCCAATGGTACACAGTGACAGCGACATCAATCTCTGGAGCCATGAAGAGTAAAACAGAATCAATCACCTGTCAAACTGATCCAAGAGGTAAAATAAGGTCTAAATATGTTTAATAGGCTATAAGATGGTCTTTAATCTACAGAAATATCTCAGGTTAAATACAGCTTAAAGGAATGGTTCATCTAAAATGAATGTTCTGTCATTATTACACACCCTCATATTCCAATCCCATGTGAAATTATTCTGACTGTCATGAGCTCGTAAGAAGTAAGAAGACGTAAGAAGACTTAGAGGTCCCACTTTATAGGTGTCTTTAACTACTATGTACTAACATTTAAATTAATCTTTTGATATAATGCACTTATTGTGTACATACATGCTTTTACACAGTACTTATATTTTAAACCTACCCATAGTAATTTAGCACAGAATTTGAAAATGTGAACACTAATTAATGTATTATATCATTAACTGACAATGAACAAGTTTTTTTTTTGTGAACGCACAATGTCAGTCATTTGAGTGTAAGTTCTCAGCAATATATCAATCTGAGCTTATCAATGATATGTGGATATCAGCAGCATTGGGATCAGTTGAGCAGGTTTATCTTCTCAGAGAATCAGCCAAAACTAAAAGAGGAATAGGACGTAGCCTAATATTAACATTCAGCAAGATTAATAAATGCTACAGTAGTTCATGATACCAAGAAGTCAAACTAGTTCTTGACATTTGTGATGGCAGATTTAGACTTGTCATTATTAGCATAATTTCGTCATTAAATTCAACATTGTATGTCATCATTTAGAATTTTTATGTCATAATTTTGACTTTCAATTTTTTATCTCATAATTATAATTTACCAGAGCATTATTTTTAGTTTTTCTTGTGGTGGAAATGGGCTTCCATAATCATGAGTCAAACAGCCTCAAAATGTTATATTTGGGTTAGAAGCAAGATCAAACATTCCTGCAAGAATTGAGTGTGTCCAATATAGAATCAATCAGATTAGGGCTGAAGGTAAAATACTGCAGATTGTTCCTTGGCCCTCTGCATTTGGTCATTCTGATGATGGATCTCCATATTAACATATCGATCATTTCTGCCTTTAAACCTCCTCAGGCTTCAGTTGAATAGAGCTTCCTTGTATTTAACCTGCAATATTCATTTAAATCTTTGAGATATTAAGCTGTCACATGGTTGACCTATGTATTGACATGTTCACTGTTTGTTTCTGTCTGTGTTCTGCAGGCGTTATAGCAGGTGTCCTTGTGTTTTTCCTGTTGGTCATCATTATATGTGCTGCAGTCTATTTATGGCTCCGCTATGGTTCTGCCATGCGTAATAAGTATGATTTATAGTTATCAAGGATTATGGGTTTATTTTATATTAAAATGCAATAGAAGTTGTATAAGTTGTATCTTTGTCTTTTCTCATCTTTAGAAGTTCCAAACCACCAGTGGAGTCAAAAGTGACTAAAAAAAACTACAAGTATGTGTAACACTTCTAATTTGGACAGTTAAATCACACTTAAAGGGATAGTTTTTTTTCTTTTTCTCTCCATACAATGGATGTCAATGATGTCCACAACTTTATGTATTGCATATTTTATCATCTAATGCAATTTCAATCAGACTTTTTTGTTTTAAGTGTGCATTAAGTGTCCACACTGTATATGATGTTATTTTAGTATGAAAACAAACAATTGTGATATGTTTTTCAGACTGATCCCCGTTGATAAATTTCCTGAACATTTTCAAAACATGAGTTGTGATGAGAATAGAGGTTTCAGTGAGGAATATGAGGTAGGGTTTGCAAATATGAAATATAAGAGTAACATTTTTTGTAATTGCTGTTGCAGTGTATTCAAACACTGAGAACTGAGAGTCTTTCTGCTTACATGTAAGAGTCATCAGGTAATTTAGAAAATTTACAGTGTTTGTTGATTATGTTTTCTTTAGACATGTTTTTTTTTAACAGGACTTGAGTTCAGTGGGTATAGAACAGTCAAGTGCTGCGGCTATTCTGCCTGAAAACAAGGACAAAAACCGATTTTCAAATGTTTTACCTTGTGAGTGTTTTACACACACACACACACACACACACACGCACGCACGCACGCACGCACGCACGCACGCGCGCACACACACACACACACACACACACACACACACACACACACACACACACACACACTCTGGTGAACCTATCATTATATGGGCATTCCATAGGCGTAATGATTTTTATACTGTACAAACTGTATATTCTATTCCCCTACATTAACCCAACCCCTAAACCTACCCATCACAGAAAACCTTTGAATTTTTACATATTTAATAAAACATTGTTTAGTATAAATTACGATGACCTCATAAACCACATTTACATTGTAATAACAGTGTAATACCCATGTCATTATACAAATATGTGTCCACATAAATCATATAGACAAGCACACACACACATTTTATGGGGACTTTCCATAAACAATTAATTTTATAATGTATGAGCAGTATATAGATAACAGTTTAGAATACTGTTCCATCATTAATGAATAACTACACAGGAACAAATGAGTAACACACTATCAATGGCACTATTCTATTCCCTAACCCCCCATAAACACAACACAGAAAACATTTGCATTTTATATTTGCAAAATTTGATTATTTAATATGTTTATAAGCTGTTTTCCTCATGGGACCAAAAAAAAAAAAGTCCCCACAAGGTAAAAAAAGATTGGTATTATTATCTTTGTGGTTCGTGGGGGGCATTTAACGAACCAGGACCACACACACACACACACACACACACACACACACACACACACACACACACACACACACACACACACACACACACACACACACACACACACACACACACAATATTACCACATAGATTTTCTGTCTTGGAAGTCATTTTATCCCTCTCTCTCTCTCTTTAGATGACTCCTCCAGAGTGCATCTCACTGTAAATGATGAAGAAGATTCTGATTATATTAATGCCAGCTACATGCCTGTAAGTTGTACAATATATATATATATATATATATATATATATATATATATATATATATATATATATATATATATACTAGTTAACATCAGCTGTAAAATGGCCCAGGTGGACTGATGTTTGTTTATGATGTTTATGTGTATATCAGGGATACAGTAATGTGAGCAAACAGTACATCGCTGCTCAAGGTCCGCTGCCATCCACTGTCAATGACTTCTGGAGAATGGTGTGGGAGAAAAGGACACAGACCATCGTCATGGTTACCAACTGCACGGAGAGTGGAAGGGTAAGGTTATGTCCAGAATACTGCTTACTGTAGTATACAACATTTTTTTAAACAGTATATGAAACTACTGTGCATCATATAGTGAACAGTATTATTCTTGTTGCATCTAGTTTAATGCAATGTTTGTTTAGCATTGTAACAATACAGTGTTTCACAGAGAGTGGTCTGGATCTAAACTTTCTATAGTTTTCAACACCACAGCAGATTTGCCATCTGCATCTGGTGCAGTTATTTTTTTAAATTTTTTATTTGTTTGTCTAATATAACTTTTGAACTCCCCTAGGTCAAGTGTGAGCAGTACTGGCCACTGGACAACTCGTCGTGTCTCTATGGAAACCTGATTGTAACTGTGAAATCAGAGGATAAAGCTCAAAGTTGGACTCTGCGAGAACTTAATGTCAAAAATGTGAGATATTTTTATCGCTCTTTTTTGTGACAATTAAATAATATAATGAATTACATTAAGATAGTGCTTTTCTGGGTACTCAAAGTACTTTACATATGGAAGGGGGAAATCTCCTCAACCACCACCGATGAAATGCATTGATTATGATATTAGTGTTTTCTGGAGGGCCAAAACATTTGTAATTTAGTTTTTGTAACATTTTTAAATAAATGTAAATTCTCTCTGACCCTTTTAGAGAACTTTTAGAAACACCCCCTTCACATGTAATATAAGCAGCAGCACTTTTCCCTCTGAAGGTTTGCTGTTGGGTGAATATCCACGTGACATATTGAATTCTTTTTCTGTGTCTATATACACCGTGAGTGTATATTAGCATTACTTGTTTGGATCTGATAGAGCGTTTGGACCCAGAAACGGTGAAGTGTGATGTCAGATTTAACAACTGCTCCATTCTTCGTCAGTGTTGGGGAAAGTTACTTTAAAAGTAATACACCTGGCTTTAGTTAAATTAGGACATTTAAGTAGCTTTTATAAACTTGCCTGGTGTGCATCTTAAGACAAAACAGCGGCACTGACATATTTTAAGATATAAAATGTTTAGTAAGCTAACATGCATTTTAGTCTGGGACTAGGCTTAAGCCTTGTCTGTGAAACCGGGCAATAAAGTATATTAGTTATTTAATATTTAATTATTGAAGGTTTGCGTTAAATTGAGTTTGCATTTCACTTTCTTTATTCATTTTGAGGATTACTGAATCTGTTTTTGTGCAAGTAAGATGAGTAAATGCATGATCACATTTAGTCTAGAACTACAATATAAGCATCACACAGCGCACACAACGTCTCTGCACTTACTTCTGATTTCTCTCAACATGGGGACAGGAGAGGTCTCAGTCAATAAATGGGAAAACAAAGGAACTTAGGTTACTTATTTGAAAATGTAACTCCGATATTTTGGTAGAAATGTAAAAGTAATGTGTTATTTTACTTGTTACTTGAAAAGGTAATCTGATTATGTAAATTAAGTTACTTGTAATGCACTACCCCCAACATTGTTTATCACATTGCCATTATTGCAT
This sequence comes from Scardinius erythrophthalmus, assembly GCF_964197995.2. NCBI lineage: Eukaryota > Metazoa > Chordata > Actinopteri > Cypriniformes > Leuciscidae > Scardinius > Scardinius erythrophthalmus. Next base: position 9,237,647 of record NC_138242.1, read on the forward strand.
TGTGACATATTTTAGCTAAAACATCTGTGCTAAACTGTGCCGCTGAAACTGGCACATTTAGGGATCTTGTTAAAAACAAAATGCTCATGAGAGAAAAATTACACGCTCGTTCTTTGGGAGCCTTCAGTAGGATCTGCAGAGCTGCACACAGTCAGAAATAGCAATAGCTTTGACATACTTTACCATATTTTACACTTATTTTTAGTTAATCTGGTGTTTAGGATAATAATAGCATTAATGTGTAAATGTGGATGTATGTGATTTCACAAACTTGTCGAGGTTTCACAAGCTTTTTTGCAGTTTATTTTAAAATTGTGATTTGTGAGGAAGTTTTAAGTTACAAAGGTTATTATATGTTTTTAAATGATATTGAACTATTTCATTTAAAAAATGAATAAAAAACAGATTCTTTGTGATATGGGTCACTGATTTTGCCAAGACAGACATGTTCTTGGATCAACATTTTTTTGTTGATCCTGGAACAACATTCCTGTCCAAAAACTTAGTCCTAACCCTATATTCCTACTAATAACTTATCCCTAAAATCAGAGGTAAATGATAGGTGAATAGGTGAAGCACCTAACCTTGGTTGTAAGCCTAAACTTGACATCTGATTGGCTGATTGAAATGTTGTTCCAGGATCAACAAAGATGTTGATCAAAGAACACGTTGTACTTGGTAAAATCACATTCACCTCGTGATAACTTATGAATAACAGAAAGCATCCATGGTCAGGTAACCTTAAGACAATCTATTTCTGTCCATTTTCTTTCTATGTAATAGAAAAGCACCTCTGAGACACGAACAGTGAAGCACTTCCACTTCACAGCGTGGCCAGATCATGGCGTTCCCTTTGGCACAGAGGAGCTGATCAAGTTCAGAGGACATATCCGTCAGCACATGGAGAATTCCTTCTCTGCAGGGCCAACAGTCATACACTGCAGGTGACCACTACTCACTTTAAAACCCAACTCAAACATTAAAGGGTTAGTTCACCCAAAACTGAAAATTCTGTCAGTAATTACTCACCCTCATGTTGTTCCAACCCCGTAAGACTTTCGTTCATCTTCGGAACACAAATTAAGATATTTTTGATGAAATCTGAGAGCTGTCTCACTCCTCCATAGGCTTCTAGGTAATTGCATCTGCCAGCCCAGAAAAGTTAGTAAAAACATTGTTAAAATAGTCCAAGTGACTACAGTGGCTCAACCTTAAAGGGATACTCCACCGTCTTTTCATATTAAACTATGTTATTCCCTTAACTAAGACGAGTTGATACATACCTCTCTCGTCTCAGTGCGTGCACTCAATCGCTCTGGCGCGCGGCGAAACTTTGTTCACTCAGTTCATTCAATATGGGCCAAGCAGAGAAGCTACCAAACACCTCCATGTTTTCCATATTTAAATACAGTTAATCGCGTAGTGTAACTCGACCTAGCACGGCGACACAAAACAAAACGTTGCGCTTTTCTAAGCGTGTAAAATGGATAACTATATTGTATGGCGGAATACCATAGACGCCACGACGCATGCGCACAAAAAGTATTCTCGTCCCTTGTTAAACTAAAGGTTGAGCCACTGTAGTCACTTGGACTATTTTAACGGTCTTTACTAACTTTTCTGGGCCGGCAGATGCAATTACCTAGAAGCCTATGGAGAAGTGAGCCAGCTCTCAGATTTCATCAAAAATACCTTAATTTGTGTTCTGAAGATGAACGAAAGTCTTACAGAGTTGGAACAACACAAGGGTGAGTAATTACTGACAGAACTTTTTGGGTGAACTAACCCTTTAACTTGACACCAATAATGAGTCACACTGATTCAGAGAGCTGACCGCATTATTAAACAAACCGCTTAATTAAAGCAAATGTTTATCGTCCTCGTCTTCCTCTAGTGCTGGAGTGGGCCGGACAGGTACACTGATCGCACTGGATGTTCTTCTGCAGCAGCTGGACAGAGAAAAGGCAGTGGGCATTGCAGCGTTCGTCCAGCAAATGAGACTCTGCCGGCCACTTATGGTGCAAACTGAGGTAACACTTTTTCAATCCATGATGGTAAAATGTATTGCGGTAGGAGTGGTTCATTGGCAATCTGGCATAGAATTGGGTCTGGGTATTATTATTGTTGTTGTGATGATTATTATGATAATGATGAATTTATTTGAGTTATGGCTTACTTCCTGGAGGATTCAAATACCTGTAAAACAAAACTTAAGAAAAAGCAATTTATAGAGACTTAATAATTGTAAAAAATGGCAGTTGTGGACACCAGAATTTTACCTTAAAAAAAATAATTTGGGTGATTGTATATTTTTAACTATATCATGAATAATGCTACAGTTACTGTATTTAAACTGCTTAAGTGGCTACTTTTTTAAAAGGTTAATATCCTAATATTTAGTGTGCATTGGGATATACAATTTTGGCTTTTTGTTTTTTATTTCATCAAAAGTGGCCTTTCCAGCACTCATGCCAATGAGTAAAGTTCAGCAGCTACGACACAATATTCAATAAGCAACTTGAAATAAAAAAACCACCAATTTAAATAGCAATAAAATAAATATAACTAGGCTTATATGAAAAATATAGACAAAAATAGGTCAAGACAAGCAATTAAGGTAAAACGCTAAAATTAAAGTGTAACTTTGCCAATTTACAACTCGCTCTGTATGGTTACAATGTTGGTATGTAAATGAACAATGTTTACTCGTTCTCTGTGTTACCTGGACTGAGAAATTAACGTTAATTTGTCAGCAAAAGTCCGCCAGGGCTTTGTTAAAACTAGATTTTACTACATTTTTGTATCCCTGCCCACAGGCAGTCGGATTAATATAGGGTTATTAACATATAAGAGTTAAAAACGGAAACACTGTAGCAACTGCTTTCTTACCTGTAAGCAACATTTGGCGTAAAAATATGTTGTGTTCGTAGTCATCCAGTTCGAAATGTTAAGTACAAACACAGAGGTCTTTCAGATTGTCCGTCACAACGTTCTCTCCATATTAACGATTCTTTGCCGCCACTGCCTACACCACTGGAAACCGTTAGTAACTCCCACTAAATGTCTTTAAATTCCTGCTCTCGGGAACACTACAAGTCGATAGCATTATGACTAAAAGTTTTCTAAGAAGTATTTCCTACTAAAGCAAGGTGATATTTGACTCTGGTAAGCATATAGCAGACTGGTGGGAGTGGCCTTGGAAAGTTTTACTAATCAGGTAGCAACGATTTCCAGAAAAAGATAACAAAATAACACCTGTTTTTGACTGCATAGGCAGACAAATTGTATTGAAAGCCCATTTATTGAAAGTACCCCTTAAGTTTTACAACTTGACAGCAGCTCCTAGAATTCATTGCAAAATGCAATAACATAGTAAATTGCCCTGTTTCACAGACAAGGCTTAAGCCTATAGTCCCAGACTAAAATGCATGTTTGAGCTGTTTTAACTGAAAGCAACTTTTATCTTAAAATATGTAAGTGCCATTGTTTTGTCTCAAGAATCACACCAGTAATGTTTTTTTACTGGCTTAATCTAAGCCTTGTCTGTGAAACCAGGCTTTTATTTACAAATGTTCTCAAGGCATGCTTCTTTTTATTGAGTTTTGAAGGCCATTTAAAAACTTTGGTATAAAGACAACTATATTATCACTTGGAAATTAAGACTAAGAGATGTGTATCCCTGTAGACACCTTTCACCCTCTTCAAGCGTCTTACGCTTCTCCTCTCTGTCTCTTACAGTCTCAGTACGTGTTCCTGCACCAGTGCATCATGGACTCTCTGAAACCCAAAGTCGTGGCTCAGCCAGAGCCTCTCTATGAAAACACAGACATGATCTACGTCAACGCAATCGCGTTAAGAAAATATGAAAACGGAAGTAACATATGAGAAAAAAATAGAATAACATCTTAAAATGTAACATAATTCATGTGTGGTTAGCACAACCGTGTTCTTATAATAATAACGTAAGATCAAAAACAGTAATGGAATTTGTCAGTACAATCTTGAAGCCACATTAGTATATTTTTTGAGCATGACTTTCAAAAACTTGAAATATTTCACACCATATGTTATGTGCATTTGTTATTATAATTATTGTATTTAAAATAGTAATAATATTAATAATAACAATAACATTCTACTGCTAACAGGACTGAAAGATATATTTTGAGCCTCAGCTAAAGCACTAAGAGTTCACCATTTCAACTTAACTGCCAGACTTTATTTATCTAAATAGCTGTGTATATAGCCTTGTTTAATTTTTTTGTAAGTGTTTTTAATGCTTGAGCTGTACTTAATGCTGCTTATTTTGCACATTACTTTTAAACCATGAGAAATTTGCTATGTTAAAATTTAAATACAAGGACTATTTAATACAAGTTGAATGTGATTTGTTTCAGATGAATGCTAAAAACCATGGCCAACAATTATGAATGGTAAAAAAAAACATGATCATGAATTAAAGTATTTTTCCACTATATTTTTTTATTATGCCAGTAACTGTATTCTCAGCTGTCTGTCACTTAACACGCTTTAAAATAATAGTTTGTCTAATGACAAAATAGTGGCATTATTTACATCAGGGTTGCTCAATCCTGTTCCTACCAGTATTTTAAACCTGTATGTCATTATCAAGCGTTCCTGAAGATTATGTCTGAAATCATACACTTCCCAGCTATATAGTAGGTGATAAACAGTGTGTGACAAAATAAATAGTCACAGTACTCATAAAATAGTAGACACAAAGTACCAGAAGACCTTCTACTACCGGGGAGATTCTGAAGTGTGCATACAATGGACACTTTACTATCCGATGAGGCCATGGGATAAGATTTATGATTGGCAGTGAAGCGCCAACTGACCCTGGTATATCACATGATAATGACAACACAGTGAATGTAGTACGTCCGGATTACAGGATTGGGCACCCCTGATTTAAATCATTTTCAAATCTGTATGTGAAATAGAGAATGATGTTTGGGAACTGCAGGGGAAGGAAAGATTTGTTTGTTTGTCATGGTTACTGTGAACCATTGTTGTATGAAACAGACACATAAAGATTATTCAAACATTTCGTATTTCTTAATACTTTTGTTTTCCACAGAAAGAATCCAATCCAGATTTTAGGTTTAAGGAGCGGTCAAATTAGTGAAATTTCAGCCACTAATTTCAGTCACTTTCAAATCAGGCATAACATGCATGTTAATCAACGCTGCAAATTCATGTGACCAATTTGAACCCGTTGCAAAATCTGCGGGTGGAAAATGTTTGCCTTCACGAAAAATTCCAGATTGTGATGGAGCGAACAAGGGTTGATTGATTGATAGGAACATTGTTCCTGTTGTTTGCACTGTAAGTCACTTTAGTAAGAACTGAAATGTAAGCACTTAACTTTTAACATTTAAATTCATCTGCTGTTTATATTGTACATATACTGAGCTGTCTTAATGATGATTCATATATTTATAAATATATTCAAAGCAAAAGTCATGGAATAGGAGTACACGAAAACTAAGTCTTTCCTTTGCGGTTTTGAAAAGTTTTGCATACCGACAACAACGTTTTCAAAATGATGCCCGTTCACATGGATCCCCAACAACCATTAAAAACGCTGTATTATGCATGTCAGGCCAGTAGTTGGCGATGTCACTTTGTAATGACATCATCCTTTTCACAAATTTGTGTTTTTAGAGTTTATACAAACACGATAACGTTTTCAAAAGCTTGCACTTTGAAACTCGTTTTTATATTTTTTCAGGTCCCCAAAACTCCATTGTTGTGCAATTGAATCGCCAATCGCATAAAAAGTTAGTTGAAAATAGTGTTGAGTAAATGACCCCTAAGAAAAACAGATTTACATCGTGTTCTATCCAGGCACAATGTGATATGTTTCCAGACATAAGCAATTTGCAAGTAATTAACTTACAAATTATTAACATCTTTTTTGGACATGGTAATACAATTTTTGGTATAAATATGGTAATTATTTAGTATCATGCTGTATGTCAAAGTACCATAGTATTAGCAACTGACAGCATCACTGAATTATGGTACAACTGCAATACTTTTTCTTGAAACGGACTTGATTTAATAAGCGTGCTTGGTTTATAGCCTTCCACAGACAAACATTTTGTTTTTATTCATATCACTTGTTAACAAATATGAGTGTTCTAGCATTAACTTATCAATTATTGATTAACTGAATAAAGCTTATGAATATGAAGAATCAACTGGCATTTTAGCATGCGTTTATCTGTGTTCATTTCATTTATAGGATTCAGTACACGTTTCAAACTAACGATCTCTGGCTTCTTGCTATCATTACTGTTCTCGTTCGCATCCGGACACATCTCATTCGTTTCCATCTTCTGAAATATTAAAAAACATTTCTATCATCTCCTCTTTAGTGTCTTCCATGTAGTCAAATGGCTGCTCTGCCAAGACGTTCAGCACCTCTGATGGTGGATGGAGCGGCTCTATGTTAAAATCCAAGGGTAACGGGACAGAGAACTTCTTGCAGATGTTGTGCAGGACGCAGCAGGCTTTGATGGTGCTTGCCACCGACTCGGGCGACTTAATGGGGCCGATGTCACGCAGGCACTGGAAACGGCTTTTCAAACTGCCAAAGACCTGTTGCGCACGGCCGTGTAGCTGAGCGTGTGCTTGGTTGAATCGCAGGGCTGCGTTGCTTTTGATGCGAAAGGCCTCGACAGGGGTCAACACGTGCCCGCAACCTAAAAGACTTCTGCTACCTTTGGGGAACAAAGACAAAAAGACAGAGGGGAGATGGAGAAACTGTATTTGAGTTTTAAAATTTTTTTATTAGTTACTTGTAGAGACTGTGGAAAGAAAACACATTATCACAGTATTGTAGTAAATTAAGGTTTTTCATTTGTTCAGAAATATTGGTCGCACTTTATTTTACAGTCCTGTTCCCCATTTACATACTATGTACTTGTTATAGTTATTGCAATAACTGGGTAATAACTAGGTACTTACTCTGAACCTACCCCTAAACCTAATCTTAACCCATGTAGTCATGTTATATTAACCAGTACTTTCTTAGGTAAGTACTCTGTAATTATATGCAAGTACACATACTGTAAAATAAAGTGCAACCGAAACATTTGACAGTTAAATTTAGGGCTGTTTCATGTTTAAAAAAAAAAAAAAAAAAAAAAACATTTTAAATCGCATATCACAATTTTAACCAGAGAAGTCGTAATTAGATTTTCCCCCCAAATTCTGCAGCGCTAGTTTAATTCCATGATTGGCCCAAAACAATCAGTAGCACCTCAATGCAGTACACGAGATCCGGGGGGCGGAGTTGGATCCAGATATAAGGGGTGGAGATTGGTAGGTTTAGGGGTGGATTTAGGGATTAAGGGGTGGAGATGGGTAGGTTTAGGGATCAGGGGGTGGAGATGGGTAGGTTTAGGTATATGTAAGGTGGGAGGAGTCGGATCTGGATCCGACTCCTCCCCGTGGATTTCATGTTCCGCAGTGAGGACCATCTCAAAATAATTAAAGGGTTAGTTCACTCAAAACTGAAAATTCTGTCAGTAATTACTCACCCTCATGTTCCAACCCTGTAAGACTTTCGTTCATCTTCGGAACACAAATTAAGATATTTTTGATGAAATCTGAGAGCTGTCTCACTCCTCCATAGGCTTCTAGGTAATTGCATCTGCCGGCCCAGAAAGTTAGTAAAAACATTGTTAAAAAAGTCTAAGTGACTACAGTGGCTCAGCCTTTACTTTTTCAAGTGACGAGAATACTTTTTGTGCGCAAAAACACCCCAAAATAACGACTTTATTCAACTATTCATTTTCTTCCGTGTGAGCCTCTGACATGAGTACACGAGAGCGCCACGACGCATGAGCGAGAACTGAGAAGATGAACAAAAGTCTTATGGGGTTGGAACAACATGAGGGTGAGTAATTACTGACAATTTTCATTTTTGGGTGAACCCTTTAAGTATTCCAGGAAGCCATTACAAAGCGCTGTTAAAACAGCTTTTTTTTAATGTAAAAAATGAAACAAAGATAAATCATATCAGAACATTTTCACCTTCAATGTAAAAAAATTATAACCTATGCAGTGATACATTTCATAAAAATAAAAATAACCAAGTTGCATAAGTATGCACACCCTTTTAAAATTCGGTATGTGGTTGTGTTCAGAGTTAACTAATCATGCTGATGTGAACATAACATAACTAATAACATGTATCATTGTTTTCACCTGAAGTGACTCTAATTAACTCAAAATAAATCTCTGCTGTTTTTGTAAGATTTTTCTGACTCTTCTATGGTTGTATGCTGCCATAAGAGCCATCGGCCACAAAGAGCTCATGAAGCATCAACGTAATCTCATTGTTGAAAAATATCGCTCAGGTGAGAGCAACAAAAAGTAATAATTCCAAGGCATTTCATTTACCATTGAATCACAGCAAAGACAGTCATCAACAAACGGAGAAAGTATGGCACAACAGTGACATTATTAGAAGACAATAAACTTGTCAGGGAAGCTGTCAAAAGATGTACTAAAGCAACATTAAAAGAGTTGCTCTTTCAAATCAAGTACTGGTTGCTTCCCTACATGTGACCCGACATATCCCGTATTCTCCATCTCTCTGGGATATGGGTCATGGTGGCAAGACAAATGCCTTTTCTGACTAAAAAAACAACAACAAAAACAAAGCCTCCAAGCCCAGCTAAACTTTGCAAAAACATATCCAGTCTCCCAAAACCATGTGGAAAAATGTGTTAAGGTCTGACGAGACCAAGATTGAACTTTTTGGACAAGGTATGTTTAGTGCAAAAATAACGCAGAACATCAGCGAAAGAACACCATCCCCTTGGAGAAGCATAGTGGTGGCAGCACGTGGAGGGAATCATGAATAGCTCAGTGTATGAGTTGAATTTAAAACAGAATTCAAATATTTTTGAAAAGTGTCTTTTGCTCACAGAGGCTGTGTTTATTTGACTAAAATCCAAAAAAAAAAAAAAAAAAACATTAGTGTGAATTTGAAATATTATTACAAATTAAAATAACCTTTCTATATTCATACATTTTAAAATGCTATTTATTTCTGTGATGGTAAAGCTAAATTTTCAGTAGCCATTACTCAAGTCTTCAGTGTTACATGATCTGTCAGAAATCCCTCTAACATGCTGATTTTTGGCTCAAGAAAATTTGTTATATCTCACAGTTAAAAACGGTTGTGCTGCTTAGTATTTATGTAGCAACTGTAATACTTTTTTTTTTTTTTTCTCAGGACACTTTCATGATAGAAAGTTCAAAAGAACAACATGTATCTGAAAAAGAAATAGTTTGTAACATTACAGTGCTGGGTAGTAACTGATTAAAATCAGCTTAATCAGATTCCAATTATTCCTGAATTAATCAGATTCCAAAAATGAAGCACCTGTAATTACATTATATTGCATTTAAAAAAAAAAAATTGTAATCAGACTAGAGTTACTTTTTTATTGATTACATGTAATGATTACATTAACTATCTAATCAGCTCCAAACTAACACATTAATAATTAGCCTATTTGTAGCCTATTAATTAGTCATTTAACTGCACTTTACTGTCTTTGGAAAGCTTTTGTCTTTCTAACACATTAAAATGTACAAATTCATGTGATTTCAACTTTTTTTTGTAAGACCTTTTCTTTGACCTAGCCTAATAGATATGAAATTTAAATGAATAAGTTAAGTCAATAATAATAATAATAAAATAATAAAGTTAAGTTATTGAGTTCTCTGATGTCGGTTAATGACAACATCACATGAAGGTAAACAAATATTTCATCTTTATTGGGAAGTGTTTTATTTTGGTTTCTTTTTTTTTTTTTTTTTTTAATTTTACATTTTTATGATTTACTCAACAGAACATTTTCATTAAACTCATGAACAGTGCAGTGCCATCACAAACTCCAGTCTGGGAAACCTTGACTTAATGTAATATTTTAATGCACTTCATGTAGAGAACAAAGACTGCAATTTTATAAATATTTGATATATGTCCCTTTCTCTTTGTATTTTTATATCAATATCTTAAAAGATTGTCCTATTGAAATCAATGTGATAAATGAGTTAGGTCAAAAGTAATCTAAAAGATTATATTAACTATGTGTATAACTAGCCTACAATTTTTTGGTCATGTAATATGGAATCAGACAGTAACAGACTACAATTTATATAAATAATCAAGCCAGCACTGATTATAAATTATGGTAACACTTCAGTTTAGGGTCCAATTCTCACTATTAACTAGTAGCTTATTAGCAGGCATAGCCTATTACTATGATATTGGCTGTTTATTAGTACGTATAAAGCATATTAATGCCTTATTCTGCATGACCATATTATACATCCCTTAATCCTTCCCAATACCTAAACTTAACAACGAACTTACTATTAGTAAGCAGTAAGTAATTAGGAGTGTATTAAGGCCAAATTAATAGTTAGTTAGTTAACAGTGAGAATAGGACAAAGTGTGACCAAAATTATATTTAAAGGTTCTCAACTGTTCTTACCAACAACCCACGTATGACCGTGTTGAAAAATGCTGAACTGTCTGCCAATGTCCGAGTTTTCCCAAACAGTCTGCTCAGGAGTTCCTCCAGGACAGCACTGCTCCAGACTCAAGAGATTCCCATCCACGTCGAACACGACCTGCATCATGACTGAATGATAACCCACAGTGTTTATATACATGTGCTCCTCCCCGGCCGGAGGGCTCACCTTCACATGCAGATACCCCAGCACTCCCACCACATGCGGGATGCCGCTCACGTTCTTAAAGGCTTGTGCGGTTCCCATGCGGTCATTATAACTGTTCGGGAAGGTGATGAAATCAGGGCTCAGGTCGGATAAGAGTTTGGTTATGCGGTTCACCGCCTCGCCCGCTGCTGTCTGATCTATTTCCAGGCGTTCTGTGATTTTCCTGGGCAAAGACCCGTTTGCGAAGTAGGCAAGCGCGGCCAGAATGTTGGCTTCTGCGGGGGTCGGGCTGTGGCCGGGCGCAAACACGTCTTTCTTTAAACGGGCCTGGATGAAATCGACGATGAATCGCAGACACTGCCGATTGAGATGTAAACATTGAGACAGAAAGCGATCATCCAGTCTGTCCAGGACAGTGTGTGTCTCGGGCGCAGCAGAGATGGGCTCACTGATGCTGGGTTGTTTGTCTTGTTTTGTGTTGCTGATGCTGGAGGATGTTGTGTTGTTACACACGCCGTGTGTGAATAAGTCGTCCTGAACAGCAAACCACAGCGCTCCAGCTAAAGACATTATTCCGCAGAAGAAAAATAATAACCTGAAAGAATATTATATTTGTGTGCACTGCACTACAACACAACTATTGAACTGGACGATAAACCATCTGTTTTATCATACACGAATCTTCAGATAAGTTAGCCCATGGAAAATCCAGTATAACTGAGTGGAATAACAAACAGGCATTGCTTAGCACAGCTCCGTTGCACAATGTCAATATGCATCTGACCACCCGCCAATGTAGGCTAATTTAAAATCCTACATTATAGTTGTAAAACACACGCGAAAACAATGAACTCAAAACATGCTTTGAATCGTTTGTGTTTTAACATCCGGGTCATGTGAAAAAAAAATCCTTTCATAATAAAAGTCTTAACCGTAAAGTAAGCGAAATCGTTATGAAGAAAATACAGCACAATAAATAAATAAAGACATTAAGACATTTCGTGAATTAATTAATTGAAGCTTTATTCGGATTATAGTAAATCCTACACAGGATTTACTTCACCAACGCATTTATGGAATTAATTTTCCCTCAAAAATATTGCGGGCACGGATCAAAACTTAAGATAACAATCGTGAATCGTTATCATCAGAATAGTACGTGGTCACGGATAAAATAAATAAATAAGCGTGAATCAAAAATTAAAGGCGCATTTTAAAAAACAAGAAGAATCAAAACTTAAAACACATTAAAAATGACATTGCACAAAACATTAATGCAAAATAATTTGAATCACTCACCAAATTATGTTGCTTTTACTATGAGCTCTCTTTCATTTTCTGCTCATATTTTATTTTAGGCTATTTGTGCGCTTTTGCTGTTGTTCTCTTCATTCCTCTTTCCACGTTCTGTAATTGTTTTTAAAAATGTTGCGGTTGGAGATTCGTGTAAATTAAAGGTCTTAAAGGGCCTCCTGAAGTCAAATTAAGTTTTTTAGCTTTTAATATTAATATGTTAGCCTTACACCGTGTCCTAACTACACACGACGCACGATAAAAGGTATCTTTTCCATGTTAATCAGAGTTTTTGTCCTAACCAGCCGTGACAGCGACACGAGACCATTCTATTTTAGAAACGGTTTCTATTTTTCTGCGACGTTGCGGCTGGAACAACAAACACAAATCAGAATACTTACCAAAAGTTTCTCCTGCTCATGGACACCTCCTACTCACACTCTCCGTCTCTGCAAGTTTCGGAAGGGAATGATTCCGATTTCTCTTGGCACAGCCTTGGCACAGCTACTAGAAGACAGACAGGTTGTTCACGTCACATCTATGTCGTCAAGCTCAGTTTGAGTCTGCGCAGTATGCTCGGCCATCAGGAAGTGAGTGCTTCTAATTGACTTCACTTTTCTCCATTGAATCCAATGGGGTAGCTGTGTCCATTTCTTTTACTGTCTATGATTTTGACGCATCTCACAGTTGCGTCGCGTCTAGTGTGGATCATAGACTGTAAAAAAATATGGACGTAGTGTCCGTGACGTCACCCGTAGGTTTCTGAAGACCGTTTTTGAAGCCTAAAGTGGGCGTAGCCGACCGTTGCCATCATGGCAGCGCGTCACTCCCGAATTTATTTATTTTTACAGTCAGACAATTAGCTGAGGTAACGTGACGGCTAACTGACAGCAGACAAATGGCTAATGATGACTAATGACCAGAGATGCTCACAAGTCTCTGAGCTAGAGTCCAAGTCAAGTCTCAAGTCTCTGAGCTAGAGTCCAAGTCAAGTCTCAAGTCTCTGAGCTAGAATCCAAGTCAAGTCTCAAGTCTTTGAGCTAGAGTCCAAGTCAAGTCTCAAGTCTCTTGTCGTTATAATAAGTGTTGCATCACGTACAGCGACCCATCCAGGCTGCTTAGAACACTGCATAGCTATAAGGAATTCAAAGCATGTAATGTTATTATGACTCCTTTATTTATTAGCATACAGTATCTGCTTTGATTTTGGTATATAATCAGTGTAAACAGGCTATTGCAACATGACAAAAACTGAATTTTATTAGGTTTAGTGGCAACATGTTACAATGTTAACATGGTACAATTTCTGGTAAGCTACATTTTTTTATTATTGCTTGACACAAATTTCACGATTTCAATTAAATTAAATTCTTGTGATTTGATTTAATATTTGGATAAATAGGTACACAATATAGGTGTTAATTTTTCTCAAGAAAAAAAAAATCTCACCTAATGATGTAAACATAGCTACAAAGAGCCCTATCAACTGGTAGTATTACTTGGTTAAAAATAACTCAAATTAAATATAATGCATTTTTTTATAATAATAACAACTTTAGTAAAAGTAAAATAAAATACGTCAATCGTCAAATAAAAATATAATAAATACGTAATATAGTAGCCTACACATATTTAGCAAAATACTCTCTATAGCCTAGTTCTTTTTTTTTCTAGCCAACTAATGTGATAGCCCATATTATGGTCATTAAATGGCTTTTCTGAGGTAAATGTTATGTGACATATTTGTTCTCCAGCTGTTTTATTGACCCCTTTCCGCAGATGAAAAACACTTGATTGATCGATATCATGTATGAGGATGGAATATACATTTCGGTAAGTTGTACTGTATCGTTCAGTGTTCGTGTTTATTTACTATTAGCTAGTAGAAAGGGTCGGTTCACGTGCCGTTAGGGATCCGTCACGTCACATTTACAAGCGCCAAAACGGTATTTATTGTTTGAATTTCGTAATAGAATTGACAGAATTTGAGAGCTGAGTGATGAAGCAAGTAACAACCTGAGTAAGTAGGCTAACCTACTCTGTCTAGTCTGTCGGTCTCCGTGTCCTCTTTGCTTCGCGATTTTTCTGTGCGTGAGAAAATGGATGTGTTGCGTGAGAGTGTGTGAAAAGTGTCAATCGTGTTTTATTAGTCTCACGGTGAATGCGTGACAGTTGGCAGCTCTGTTGAAGTTTTTAAACCCAAAGCTTACGATGAATGGCACAGCAGCCAGCGGCCGGTGCTGTCGACATGTTTGTTGCCCTCAGCAGATACATAGTAGCCTACTTCACGTGTTACGTAGGCAGGTAATAGATAACGGAGGGAGGGGAATAACAGCGAGCTCATCAGATGTTTCCTAAAAATAAACATTGTTCATGAGTCGAGTCTGAAGTCTTTCGAGGACGAGTCTCAAGTCGAGTCTGAAGTCACTGTGTGTGCGACTTAAGTCGCACTCGAGTCCGAGTCTCAAACTCGAGTCCCCATCTCTGCTAATGACCACAGCAGCGGGAATCCACCTGTCAATCAAAAGTGGACACCCTTAATTAAGCATAAATTTAAGGCTTAATATAATTTAAACGGATGAGTTATACAAAAAATTCACCCCCCTCACAGTTGTCATGAAGGGCAAAATTAGCCGTATAGACCAGCAGTTCCCAAACTTTTTTACCCGCGGACCACCTTCTACATCTTAACTGGGCTCGTGTACCCCCATCATCATAAAAAAGTAACACATTCTATTGATGCATTCCAGGCATCATGTTTAATTAGACACCATGCATAACAAATAACAAAATCAAAATATGCAACTGGTCTGAGCCCTCACACTCAAAAAACTGTGTGGAGAACAACATTATGAAACACAAAGAACAAAGAGCACACAGGCTCAGAGACAGATTGAAAAAAAAAAGGGCTTCTAGGAGAGAGAGAGAGAGAGAGGTGATTATTCCTAGTAGCCTAGTAACCTGATGGTATTTATTTCAGGTAAGTGTTTAATGAAAACACTTACCAATATCAATGCGACGGGTGGGCCTGCATGTTTTCACAAAGCTCTGTGATATCCGGTGCAATTGAAGACAGTTTAATGCGCAAGTCCTTCTCAACAGCATGCAGTCTTTGGTGATATTTTGTCTTCACTGCCGTGAGAGCAGAGAAACCTGACTCGCGTAGGTAGGTTGTGGTGAAGGAGATCAAAACCTTCAGCGCTCGCTTTGCCAGGGATGGGTACGCTACCGTTGCCTCGGTCCAAAAATCCACAAGTGGCTTTCTTTTGAACTGCAGCTGGAGCGCTTCATCCGATGACAGGTCAATCAGCTGTTCCTGCTCCTGAAGTGACAGATGTGGCACAGGGAGCGAAACTTCAAATGGGTTGCGCATCCACAACTTGGATGTATCCATAGGTGGGAAATATCTCCGTAGCTGCTCGGCGAGTTGGTTGAGGTGTTCAATTATTAGACGTTTTACATGTTCATCCATGACAACATTGTTTGCATCCAAGAACGCATGCAATGTCGGGAAACACTGGAGCATATTCCCACTCACACAGCCTGCCCAGAACCATAGCATAGCACATAGTCTGTGAATATTCCCACACAGTGTGTCTAGTCAATTCCATTGGACCTCATAAATGCATCAATTAAATCAAAGATTTCTTTTCCTGTTGTCCGGGTAGCAAGGGGCTTACAGAACAAAAAATCTTCATGCACCGTGGCTTCAAAAAGGTAATGGATGTACACCAATAAATTGGCCAGATTTGCTACATAGGTGGACTCATCTACTTGGAGAGAATAAAATTTGCTCTCTTTCACGTGAGTGACTAATGTAGTCAGGATGTGCTCGGACATTGTATCGATGCGACGGGACACAGTGTTGTCGGACACTGGGATCATGTCCAACCTTTTTGCTTCTCTCTCTCCAGTCATACATGTAACCATGTCTTTGGCAATTGGTAAGCACACGTCTTCAACTAGAGAGTGTTGGAGCCCCTTTTTTGCTATTCTGTAGCTGGTAAGATAAGACGCCCGTAATGCATTCTTATTAGACTGATTTGAATGACGTTGTAGCTGTTTCTGGCTGTTAACTCCTCCAATTTTGATTAAAAAAATTTGAGGGTTTTTTCAGTGAAACTGGGATGCTTAGTGTGGAGGTGACGACGAAGGTGACAGGGTTTCAGTGAGTGATTAGATAGCACCTCACTGCAAAACACACACTGTGGCTTTGGGCAGTCTGTCTCTCCAATCCATGTGAAGCCTAGGCCTAGATATGCCTCATCATACTTTCGTTTTTTTTTTCGCATAGTTTCTGTCTCGTCCTTTCTTTTATCCCCCTGCGCTCCACCTCCGCCTTCATCATTCTTCCCCATCCCATTGTTACCTGTCTCCTGCTCTGTTTCTCTCACTTCTCCTCTTTGATCGCTTTTATTAGGTCTTTTGGACAGTGTCCCTGTTTTTAGCCCGTTTTCAATGTTTGCTAGCCTATACCTAGCCTACACTTCCATGTCCACGAAACTATATCGCGCCAGATATTCTGACTGCCCCCAGGAAATCACGTGCATTGTGGGTATCTTATTTTTTAATTAAAACATAGCCTACTATAGAGTTTACAAATGATTTCCTTTAATTTCACGTTTCCATATCATTATAACCCAATTTGAAATTATTTATTTATTTATGAATTAATTAGATAAGATTTAAAAAGTTCATTTTTTACACTTTTCCGACATTGCCCTTTTCATCTCGCGTACCCCCTAGTGGTAGCTCGCGTACAAAAGCAAGAGTGAAAGCAAGTGGTAGTTCTGATCAAAAGACGCAGGTACAGCATCTGTTACCATGCTAGCACGGCACACATCACAGGAAAGCTTTCTCAAACACACCACAAAATCTTAAATGTACACAAGGGCATTGTCCACAAGGCTACCAAAGCGGTTTGGCAGGTAGCTGTGGTCACACACAAGTGCATAAACATTTACAAAAGGGAATGGAAGCTCCTCAGATTCATCTACTGCTAGATATGACATTTAAACAGCTGATAGCAACATGGCCTGATCCTGTGGTGCCACATTCCCTGATGTGCTTGGAGAGACACTGCACCGGACCATGAGACAGCGGAAAATGCCCTATACCTGGCCTGTAGTAGGATTGTTATTTCATCCCCCTAAAAATCAAACACAAACACACACACACACACACACACACACACACACACACACACACACACACACACACACACACAAACATGAAAATTCCCTGATAATGTATTCACCTTAAGGCCATTCTAAGATGTATATGAAAAAAATCTTCATAAAATGAAGAAAGTCTTTATCTTGGCCTGATGGTGACTACCAGCAAGGTTTCATTTTTGGGTGAACTAGAGCTGCACAATTCTGGATAAATTTGTGATTCTGAATGATTCTGTAATCCTACTTGTCAAAGGTTTAGATTATAGATCAGTGGCGTAACGAGCTAACACCGGGCCCATAAGCAGGATTATCAAGGTGGGCCCCCCTACTACAACATGTGATGAAGCTACGCGCACCAAAAAAAAAAAAAAAAAAACCCTGCTGGTGACGGCGCACCATAATAACACATTGTTACTGTTACTGTCACTGCTATATACACATAGGTCCAAAAAAAGATGCTCACTTACATTACAGCTGCATTTTCCGGGCTTTCCTCTGCGCACGGGCATTCTCAATCGCTTCAGGTGCTTTACTCGCTTCACTCTCTTGCTCCATCTCAATCTCGATCTGCCCATGTGTCATCTTTTTAAAGAAGCTTCCTATTTTTGGTAATTTATTAATTCATTTATCAAATTCCTCTTTTCGTTTTCGTTTTTCGTTTTGTGTTTAAAATTTGACGACTCCATTATATCTGTCTCAAGTTCAACGTTTTTTAATGTTTTGCACGCAATGCGCATGTTAACCCGGGGATTCCCCAGTCCCAATTAGAAACAAATTACACCAAATTCATCATTGTTCGTTTCAAACATTTATTTAATGATCAGTCAAACGTTGTTGTCATTATGTATTCAAATTCAGTGATGTGTCGTTCGCGAACGATCCGTTCATTGCGTGCGTCACATGACAAATGAACCAAAGACTCGGAAGGTAAATTTAATATTTATGTTCCCTGTAAATTATCGTTGGCTGCATTATAATGATTTCTTCATTCAAAATATGATTGAGATTGCGTAGGTGGATGTTTTCGGGGAATTAGGCTGTTAAAAGTATAACATTTAATGCCACTTAAATGAACGAATGACTCAAATAAAGATTCGTTCATTTTGATGAACGAGATCGAACGAGAGAGTCAGTAAAATTATCCGAACTCAAATGCGATCAGACTAAATGTAGTAAAATGCGATAGGGGTACCCAGCTGTCAATCAATATCTTCCAGTAACGCGGGCGGGCCCCTGATTGGTCCGGGCCCGTAAGCAACCGCTTACCCTGCTTACCGATAGTTACGCCTGTGTTATAGATAGATTGTTTATTTAGCCACACGACAATGCCGGTGGAATTTGTTTTCGGTACAGTATGTTTAAGCTCTACATCATCATACATTACAAACAACAAATAGACAATACACTTCACAACATGTAACAATACAAGATACAGTAGGTGAATGACCATGCATAGTGTATGAGAGGACAACTAAACTAAACTAAAGAGAGGTGTTCAGAGTCCTGATGGCTATGGGGAAAAAGCTGTTTGTGAAATGTTTGGTCTTGGTAGAGAGTGACCTGTAGCGCCTCCCTGAGGGAAGGAGCTGAAAGAGGTGGTGTGCAGGATGTGGGGTCGGAGATGATTTTCTTTGCTTGCTTTACAGTCTGATGTGTATAGAGGGAATCAGCTGAGGGCAGTGGTTTCCCTATGATCTTGGATGCTTTGTTGACAGTCTGTTGTAGTTTTTTCTTGTTTGGCTGTCTGTGCTACCATAACATACTGTGATTGATGATGTAATGGTGGACTTGATGATAGCGGAATAGAATAGAACAAGGAGCTGATGTTTGATCCGGTATTTTTTAAGCTGCCTGAGGAAGTAAAATCTTTGTTGAGCTTTTGCAATGATGTGTTTAGTGTTAGTTGTCCACTTCAGGTTGTTGCTAATGTGTGTTCCTAGGAATTTAAAGGAGTAAGTGATGGTGATTGGATTGCCATTTATTTGTATGGGTGTTTTGGGAAATGGCCTACGTCTAAAGTCAATAATGAGTTCCTGGGTTTTGGCTGTGTTGAGCTGGTGGTCATTGTTCGAACACCAATTTACAGCTTGGTCCACTACCATGCGGTACTGTGTTTCATCATTGTCTGAGATGAGGCCTACAATGGTTGTGTTGTCCGCATACTTTATTGTTTTCACTGAAGTGTCCATGGATGTAAAGTATGCTGTATAAAGGGAAAAGAGCCAAGGGGAGAGAACACAGCCCTGATGAGCTCCTGTACTGAGGGTGAGAGGGTGTGAGGTTATGTAATTAACCTTCACCCTCTGTGATCTATTCCACAGGAAGCTCCTTATCTAGTGGCATATGGCTGGGTGAATGTTCATGTCCAAGAGTGTGGTAAAGAGTTTAAATGGGTTAATAGTGTTAAAGGCGGAACTAAAGTCTATTAACAGGCTGCGTGTGTAGGTGTTTGGTGATTCCAGATGTTGCAAGGTATGGTGGAGTGCTATGCTGATTGAAATGAACTTATTATGTCATGAACTTATTATGTCATGAACTTGTGAACTCTTTACGTGAACAGAAGCTTGACAATTTTAAATAACCTCTTTGATTGATGAAGGGTTGTGCCATCTTTCATCACCAAACTGATCCAATATTCCCTGGCTCTCAACAAGAACTCTACTCTATCTCTGCAATTCCATGAACCCAGCGGACTTTTGAACCCTCTGGCACATGGATTGCGGCTGTTCATTATGTCAAATAGCCTGTCAATCATCTAAAAGCAAATGTTTGCATTAAGAGAAAGCATTTGATTCATCAACATTTTTGCATAGGATTACCTCAATGAATTCAGCCGTTGCTTCACAGTGTTTAAACTGTGAATAGCCAAGGTCTCTCAATGTGCGCAGAGCTACAGCGACTGAGCAACTTAGTGTCTGTGCAGCCAAAGACACCTTCATCTTCTGGTTGTCAAAACACACATGCTTGCCTGTTACCTTGTTGGCTGCATGCACTCCATCTTTGACTTGAACATCATTTAGATGAACAATGAATGTCCAGTTGATCTGACCAGTGCTGCTGGTTTTTGGACTGTAAGCCTGCAACATATTTCGAGCCAGCTTCAACATGTGGCAAGCATCCATCATCACAAACACCTTCTCACCAGTCACTGGATGAATATTAGAGGCATGTCCATTGTGACACACACCACTCTTATTCCACGCTCATGCAGTTCCTCCAAGGCATGCACAATTAAGACCTGTGTATCTGGTGGCAGAGAGTTGGTCAGGTAGTAGGCAACTGGAGTCTTCCAACACTGTAAAAAGTGAACAGTTGGATCAACTTAAAAAAATTACTTCAATTGGTAACACCTAAAGAAAGTAAGTTTTCTCAACTTAAATTATCACGTTTTTCATGATAAAACATGATAATTTAAGTTGAGAAAACTTCATTTCTTTAGGTGTTACCAATTGAAGTCATTTTTTTAAGTTGATCCAACTATTCACTTTTTACAGTGAATGGCCTTGTAGGCCAACCACCATAACAACAAGAGCTTCGGTGGCAACATCAGTTTCGTTCATACCATCCCCCATATCCACAAATCCAGACATTTTCTGCGCATGAGGATTGTACTGAACATGTTTTTTTTTATATCAATGGCATCCAAAATGAGAGTCACACATCCATATTTAGCTGGGTATTCCTCTTGTCGTCTTTTCAACATGTCCAACATCATCATGTTGAGGCCAGGTTTGGAATCTACAGAACTCATCCACCTTTGTAAAATGAAAAGTAGTTAATTAATGTATTAAACCATTTTGTGCAATCAAATTCAATGTGCAATCTTTGTGCACAAAATCAGTTGTGCAATCAAATTCAAATCAAATTAAATGAAGAATACCTCTGTAATGTATGTGGATGTGGGAGGTGGAGATGGAGAGACTATAATGTGGGATTCCAAATGTATTAAAATGTTTAATTTAGGTTTACATTGAATTTAGCATGTTAAGGTTAGGTATAAATTATTATTATCAGAGTTTTTTAGCAAAAGACTCTGGTCAGTCCTGATTTACTGAAACTCTTGGAGTTTGTGTTTTAGCAAGAGAGTCCTGTCAGTCCTGTTCTCAGGTCTCAGCATTTGAATGGATATGCTGAGTGAATTAGGGTGGGCAGCACTCTCAGTCCCAAACAGGTTCCGAAACCTGTCTCATCACAAAGTTTTGGTTCCTGCCCCTAAATGTATATAAACTGTAAGAGAACATCTCACTGATTCAGACTTGGTGACTGCAGCTACCGACAGCTCGTGTTCTCAATAAAGACTCCTGCTGAAGAAACAACCAAGTCTCCTGGTCTTTCGATTCTAAGTTCACAACAACTTGGTGCCGTGACCCGGATGGAGAAAAAGGAAACTCAAAGAACTTCAAGCTCAAAGACCTGAATCCAGATTGAAACAGCAAGCTCAACAAAATATCTGCTTTCCAGACTGCATCTTTTGGAATCCAGAGCGAAACTTCCAGCTAAACAAAGATTACCAGACTGAATTTTTCCAACTTCCTCCAGATTGAAACTTCAAGCTCAAAGATCTCAAAGCCTAACTGAGTTCCAGAATCTTCCTTTACAACCAAGGGTTGGTGAGTTTCACTCCATTCAAAGAACCGCTACAGACCAGTACATGTGTTTTTTCAGAGAATAGTTAACAGACAGCTGCAGGGTTTTGTTAACTAAGTTATCCTCTAAAAAAAATTTTTTTTAGAGATGAAAGATATCCTCGATATATTAGCTTTACGTGCTAGTTATTTCGGTTGATCCTCTGTTTTTGTAGGCAGGGAAGATTTTAGCGTAAATTGCTAATATTTTGGTTTATCCTCTGTTTTTTTTGTAGGCAGGGAGGTTAAGTGTGAAGTGTTGGTATTTGGAAAGTTAACAATAGTTAAGCTGTGTTAACAAGTGTACCCTCTATTGTAGACAGTAGAGAGAAGTTTTAATGTTTTTGATTGTGTGGTAACAAAGAAATTCACAAAATGGTTAGAAGGAATGCTAGACTGATTCCAACAAATGAGAAAACTGGATTAGCTACACCTTTATGGTTAGATAAAGAATTCAAGTGTTTGTTATCAGAACACATGGACTCCATCATGACTGAGAAAGTCAGATTGAATTTAACAAGGAAATTTGACATTGATGCAGACAAAGTATGGTCAATTGAAGATTGCAAGAAAGTGTTGGGTGCATGTATCAGGAAGAAAAATGTTAAAGACATTATCTGTTGTCACATTTAGCTTATCCATTGCACAAGAACAAGCTCAGTGTATTACTAAGTTGAAAGATCAGAACAAACAATTGCAGACTCACGTGTCCTGTCTCAAGAAAAAGGTGGGCCATAACAAAGCCTCAACCAAATGTGATTTAGAAGAACAACAGTCAGATGAAAGCTATCCTGATTTACAGTCTTTCGATAGAATAGAGGACAATGTCAATGTAGACTCAGTAAAGGTATGGGGCGCTAGGAGAAGGTCTCAGGGAATTGATGGAACTGAATGTGTTCCTCTCAACTCTTCTGTTGTCCAAATACAAACTGTTGTCAAAGCGCTAGGACCTAAAGATGTAGAGAGACTATCCCAGAGCCTACCCTCAGCACGCACAAGTTTTTCTGAATTTAGAAAAGCATTGATCAGTAAAATGCGTCTTTATGACATGTCGTTGCCGGAAGTCACACAGCTGATGTCACAAATTCTAACTGAATCTGAATTCAACAATTTTGAGTCTGCTGTTACATCCGAACTACAACATGCCAGTAAAGGTGATTTGAGAGAAGGTGTTTTGAAAATCCTAAAGAATATCTTAGGACCCAAAATCGATTGGTTGAAAATTACCAATTGTGTACAGAAGAAGGGTGAAACTGTTTGTGAGTACACAGAGAGGTTCTGTCAGGTAGCTGTAACGTACAGTGGAATAGTGGATGATTCCGAAAGTGTGTTAGCTGACAAAGGAGCTCTAATCCGAATTTGGGCAGATGGTCTTGTAGCTGAGTACAGAACAGCCTTGCCATTCCTAGATATTACGTGGGCTAAAAGAACTCTCAGAAGTAACCTAGAAAGTTTAGCTATTTGGGAAAGAGATTCTAATGTCAAAGAGAGAGTAAGAATTGCAGCAGTTTCTGTTAAGGTCAACTCAGAGAAGCCAAAGAAACGCAAAAGTCCTAGAGAAGCCAATTGTTCTTACTGTGGCAAGCACGGACATTTTGGAAAAGAATGTAGGAAAAACAAAAAGAACTTTAAAGAAGTTAACAAGGTTAATCAGCTTCTGCTTAGCCTGCTTGATCTTCTGAAGCAGCCCCTCCCCTCCTCGTTAAACTCGTGGGGCAACTTCATACGGTGCTAACCATTTAGGCTGTGATTGCTTAATCTCCCCAGTAACTTACAACAAAGATGACAGATTTATTGACTGTCACAGCCTTTGTTTCGGGGACATTCAGTATACTCACAGCCTTAAATGTTATACTGCAGAACATTACAATCAGACACCATCCTCTGTTAATGATGTTTATTAGGACTGATGTTTCACTGGAGAATGGAAATGTGCCAATTTTCTCACACACTGTACAGTGTGTACACAACACAGGGACAGAATAGGACACGGACAAGTGAGGTGCCCTGGGAAGAACTGAACGCAACAGGCGTTCGGGGGTGAACCCAGGGTGAAGACACTACCTCATAGGCCTTTCCCGATTTAGTCCATCCTTACCTCACTGGTCCATAGGTGTCAAATAAATTAAGAAATAGGGAAAGAATGAAACAACAACAGCAGACTCTAAAAATCTATACAACCCTAATGTTTGTAGTCTTTACAATGAATACTGGTCTGTTGCAGTTGTTCTTTGTTTGTTTGTTTTTAACCATATGCACTGACCTACACACCCGCATATGAAGACCCAACCTCCAGAAAACAACTAGACCAACTGCAGAGACTACAACCAACACAGAAGAAAAAAAATACACAACGCAGACTCACCTACGGGAACTTCAGTCATCCCTCATCATGATCAAGATTGTCGTACTACTACTAACCATCATGGACATCGCACAAAGTGTGGACCCCAGAAACAACATCTTCTTAGAGCTGATGAATATGTCCTTGTTTGCTGGAAAAAACGTTTGCATGCCACATGCACCTTCAGTAGGAGCCGGAATCCCATGGGTGGCACACCCTATCTCTGTCTACAGCATCCTACCCAGCCAATTCAACGGCAGGTGCACCCTGGTTTATGTTCTACCAGCTATCAGAAAAAAAATACACACTCCACCACAAGATCTCCACAGCTACAAAATTCAGCTCCTTCTATCAACAAAGATGGCTGCATTCCAGGACTCACTTGTGTTCAAACGTGGTGGCCAAGAACTCTTGGAACATTAATCCCATCGTATGGTGTACCTGAGTGCTGCACCCGGTTAATGGATCCAACAGAGAACTTGAACAAAATCCAACAAGACATTCTTGATCTTTCAACAAAATTACACCAGATGACTGAAGACAATTCTTCATGGTTCGGAAACTTGATTGGTAAACCCTGGCTGTGGATTAAAGAAATAGCAATGCTGCTGTTATTTCTCCTACTGGCGTTCTACATATGCTTCCACAGTATCAAGTGTTTCATTCAACAAATGACTCACACCTCTCACGAGAAAATTACTGGTCCAACCATAAAATAATATTACACGTACGAATTTCACGGACCCTAATTGCATGTTTTGTTTCTGTGTCAGCATGCAATTACAGATGAACAACACAGATCATTGCTTTGTGCCTGTAACTTACACAAGTTACAAGACTGAACTTGATATGTGTCTGTAATTTACACAAGTTACAAGAATTAACTTTTAAGTGTCTAAATTTGTATTTTGTGAGAGTTTCTTTTTTTTAAGACTCTCAAAGGGGCAAATGTGGGATTCCAAATTTATTAAAATGTTTAATTTAGGTTTACATTGAATTTAGCATGTTAAGGTTAGGTATAAATTATTATTATCAGAGTTTTTTTAGCAAAAGACTCTGGTCAGTCCTGATTTACTGAAACTGTTGGAGTTTGTGTTTTAGCAAGAGAGTCCTGTCAGTCCTGTTCTCAGGTCTCAGCATTTGAATGGATATGCTGAGTGAATTAGGGTGGGCAGCACTCTCAGTCCCAAACAGGTTCCGAAACCTGTCTCATCACAAAGTTTTGGTTCCTGCCCTAAACTGTAAGAGAACATCTCACTGATTCAGACTTGGTGACTGCAGCTACCGACAGCTCGTGTTCTCAATAAAGAATCCTTCTGAAGAAACAACCAAGTCTCCTGGTCTTTCGATTCTAAGTTCACAACAATATCAAATAGTTATAGGCTTTTGGGCCATGTAAGTGAAGAGTGAGGGCAAACTCCCTCTGCTCTTTTGTGTACTCGTGGCCCTGTTTTGGCAAGAGGTCTATCCGAAGATCTGAAATTCAGTTATAACAGACTAATACGTGTTCTTGCAGTAATAATGGAAATAATAATAATAACAACGGGAAAGTGTACACATAAGATATGCATAAAGTTCAAAGTTTTTTTTTTTTTTTACCAGAGTAGAAATTGAGCCTCTCTTTCAAGTCTTCATTTATGAGGTTCTTCCCCTTCAGATCCTCCAGAAGATCATGTACAGTGGCTCTTTGCCCTCCGTTCTTGGTCCTTCACATTCCTCTTCTCTCGCTCCAGACTCTCCTCTCTAGCCAAGGCTTCACAGAGTCTGGTCTTTAAACCAGTGGGAGATGCAGGCAATGCATAGGTGTGGTCCTAGTAGAAAGAAGGATGAAAATGTTCTGAGTAAAGTTTATATCACCTGACACACAGTCTCAGCTGGTTGGTGAATAGCTAGTACAATGTTAAAAGAATGCTGGCTTGCATTCTTAAACATGCTGGTGTTGAATATGCTTTCCTGACTGACACACAAACACAGACATACTTATACATACACATACATGACAGGTATACAAAGTGTACTGTTATGTATGTATTGTTTTATAATTCACACAAACTTGTTCTTTTGTTATATACCTGGTGTGGCTGTCTGATTGAAAATGTGATGTGATGTCAGTAAATTATGACAATTTTTTTATTTGTTTTCATCAAAATTTCATTTTCGGTGAGAGACAGAGAGGTTTGAATATGAACAAGGCCATAATGCTCACAGCTGTTCTGGGTTTAACTAGAACAAATACTCAGCATTAGGCAGAGGAGGATCAGTCTCTTGGAAATGCTGAGAACAGTACACTAACAAGCTTTCCTCAGCTTTCCTTGAGGCTTGTGTAGCCCTGATGGTTGCAACGGGCTAAAAAGGAAATAAAAATATAAACAAATAACCATTTAATGGCAAGCTATTAAATCCTTATAATCTAGTGATGAAAAACCTACTCTTTGTAGATGAGTCGGGAAACTGAAGACTGATGGTTTAGCTCCATCCCTAATCCTGACAGTCTGACCTGTCCTGTCAAAGTCCTCCGACTTTAAGTGCTCACTGCATAACACAGAGGAATCACTTGCGGAAAAACCTTGCCTTTGTATAGCTACTTTCCACTGTCTCCTCAACTCTTTGTCTTTGGGAAAAGTGAGCTAGCCAAGTATCTAACTAACTAACTGTTAACTAACGTTACAGTAAGATTCACAATATGTCAGTCGCCTACCCGAAACAAGTACTTGTCATAAAAGTCGGTTTTAAGAAAACATAGATGAATATTTAGATTTTCAGGAAATTTTCTTTATAATATAAAATATAATATAAGTTAAAACTATAATATAAATCATGTCAACTCATGTCTCAATTTTCACAGCTAAGTTAACTAGCGACATTGCTATTTTAGTCTGACTGGCCAACTAACGTTACTATTACTAATTATATAATGACCAAATACAACCAGAAACCACAAATGTTCAGTCTTACTTGTGAAAAGTAATTCCCCGAGACCTGTTTTCAATTGTGCGGTGATTTGTATTTCAGGCATTTTTCTCAATTCTTGTTATGAGAGATATCGGAAAGTTGCCCTCCGCAATACAACGACGAAGTTGACGTACGGTCCAGCGGCCAATAGGGCGTCTATGTGTTTATTATGTCTATGATAAATACCACCTAGCCCAAGCGACCATTGACACGTCACGGAGTAATATGGGTTGGAGGTGTTCGGTTGCTCGCCGTAGACCTGGTTAGGACTATTAGACCTGATCTTTACTATTAGTAATAATTACGATTGATTTTTGCTTGGTGTAATGCCGAAAAGTTGCTGTGTGGCATTCTGCACCTCTAATAATAAAAAAAATGAAAATAAAAAAACAATCTGAAGTTTTATATACTGCTGAATAAACAAACGGAGCCAGGAAGAAGAACAAAGTGGCTGCATGCTACCTATCGGGCGGCAGGATTCCTCAGGATGGTTGTGGGATCCTACATCTCGTCACGTGTATGTGTGTGGTCGGCACTTCATAACGGGTAAATTACTTTATCCATATGTTATTGCAGAAGTCCTGCATTTTAGTTCCAATTCGGGAATGGAATCAATGGAATCAAAGATGAAGCGATCAGGCAGTTGAAGAAAGTCACGTTTTCGTCAGACAGCGTGAAAGGAAATGACACTAAATGCAGAGTCATGACAGGCCTGTCATGGTTTGACATTTTTGCATCAGTATCTGGTGCAGTTTGTCAAGTCAAGGGTCCTGTGCAAGTTTTCAACTGAAGACTAGTTGTTCATTACTTTGGTTAAACTGTGCTAGAACCCTATTTCTGAATTAATGTGTATTCCCATATGTTTTGATGTAATATATTTGTGTAGTGTCTTTATCTTAAGTTATATTTTTTCATTTCTGTTTTGGCGACAGAGGGTTCACTCTAAAAGACGACTTCACCATTCTGGGTGCACAGCTTATCACGAGATCTTTAACACTGGGGCAAAAACAGTTGTCAGCACAAAATGTGGAAAATTCTCATGTCACGTCAAACATCAGAATTCACAGTGGTAAGTATTATCGAGTCAGTACTACAGTAGTCAGTTCTCCATTTCATGAATGCTTTAGGAATCAGACATTAGGTATTATGTTACTTTTTATATTTTTATTGGATCTTAAGTAAAAATGGAGGTGTAATAACAGATAAATATGTTCTCTGCAGAGAGAGAGTGATACATGTAGGTGCCTTGAAGAACCAGTACACCACATTCTGGATGGCCCACTTTCTCTTCGCCTGGTGAAGAGGATGAGAGAGAAAACAGAGCAGAGGCAATAATTGACCAAATTGTACAAGTTTGCGGGGCATTAATCGCGGGTCCCCACTGTGACACGAGTCACCATGAGTCTGTGTGCATTCAGGCTGAAGTCCCCACCGGGATAGAAAAACATGTACGTACGTACGTACATGTACGTACACACGATTTTTATTCTGGACAAACTGTATTGGCCTATTCTATCCCCTACCCTTAAATATACTCATCACAGAAAACATTCTGTATTTTGACTTTTCAACAAACCACTTACTGTAGTATGATTTCAAAGCAGTTTTCCTTATGGACCTATAGTATATGTCCCCACAAGGACAAGGATTTCGGATATTGCCATTTTTGCAGAGACATTTTGTCCCCATAATGTAAAGTTTACCAGGACACACAGACCACACTTTGAACATAGTGGTTATGATCTAAGAAAAATCACTTATAATGTAAAAAGAATTCATTACATTTGGTATCTGTGTCAGAAATTGCAAACAAAGTAGAAACTATATCTATAGAATCTGTATATAGAAATCTATAGATGTACCAAATCTATTTTCCTCATTTTGCTCCTCTCATCCTTTCATTGATTAACCATTAAGATCAGTTGGATTAAATAATAGACAAAAGTATTAAACCGAATGAAAAAAGAGTTTGATAGTAATAGCATTATGAAAGGCAGCTATTCTGAATGAAACATTTAAATAGACTAGATGAAATTTAGTGTAGTGAAATATTTTGTGTAGGCTAGTGAAAAGGATACTTTGTGATTGAGTATTGTACAAACACAATTGAAAACATGAAATGTTTGAAAAAGTGCACTTTTGATTTTTGAAGTTTGCAAATGTACACCTTACTTGTGAAAATAGTACCAAACCGAATAAAACAAAACTGTAATTAAATTTGAACAGTTGATATGCGTTATTTTCAAGATATAGCAATAAACATTTTGAGATCATGCACTCAAGACAAATTTCTTTTCAGGTAAAGTGGGCCAGCTGGTCTAGTAATGTGAGCCATTCCTGATTTATCAAAAATTATCCCTGCGTTTTGGACCAGCTGTAGTTTGTTTATTAGGCTACGCGTGCAGGGCAACCACCCATAATAGCATTACAATAATCTAGCCTTGATGTCATGAACGCATTAACTAATTGTTCCGCATTAGTCAATGAGAGCATGACGTAATTTAGATATATTTTTTAGATGGAAAAATGCGGTTTTACAGATACTAGACACGTGACTTTCAAATGAAAGATTGGTATCAAAGAGCACACCCAGGTTCCTAACCGATGACGAAGACTTGACAGAGCAGCCATCAAGTGTTAGACAGTATTCTAGATTATTATGTGAGGAAGTTTTTTGTTCAATAATTAGAATCTCTGTTTTATCAGAATTAAGTAGTAAGAAATTACTAGTCATCCAATCTTTTATATCAGCTATGCATTCCGTTAATTTTGTGAATTGGTAAGTTTCGTCAGGGCATGACGAAATATAGAGCTGAGTATCATCAGCATAACAGTGAAAACTAATGCCATGCTTCCTAATGATATCTCCTAATGGTAGCATGTACAGAGTGAACAGCAGCGGTCCTAGTACTGAGCCTTGTGGTACGCCATACTGAACTTTTGATCGATGAGACATCTCTTCATTTACTGCTACAAACTGATAACGGTCAGATAAGTATGATTTAAACCATGCTAATGTCAAAATAATTTTCGAGTCTATTTAAAAGAACGTTGTGGTCAATCAATAGTATCAAATGCAGCACTAAGATCGAGTAACATCTCGAATCGTGAATCTTTTTGTTGTGCAATATCTCGCTAATATCTCGCTATTAGTGTTACTCGATCATTAAGTAGTGTATTTTATTTTTGATAAATGTTATTCTTATTCTTAAGAATGCGCTTTTAATTTTTTGATTCACAATTATTATTTTTTGCTCTGTGAACACAGCAGAGAGAATGGAGGGTCCTTTCAATCAAACTTTTGACAGGTTTATTGCTTTATGACCCTCTAAGCCCCGCCCCCTTTGACCGTGGGAATTTCCCACGCTAGCTCCTCCCACTTATGGGCTGTACGTACACACCGTGGGAAAATCGGACTTACGCCACACCTCCTTATGGGTTGAACATCTGAAGCGTGAGAAATTTCCCACGCTCAGTAGTTCTAAACAGTGTATATTTAAAACTTTTTTAAGAAATAAAAACATAGTCAAGAGTGTGAGATCAGTGTTTTTTATTAAAGAAGACAGATGTACATTCATCACTTTAAACGTTAAACTTTTAAGGTTAAAAAACATTAAAACATTAATGAAATGAGTTGAAATTGCATTTTTTCTCTAAAAATAGTTATTAAAAAATGAGATGTTAAAACATTAAAACAACATTGACAAAAAGATAATTTTTAAAATGTTGACTTGTAAGCATTTAACTTTCACACAGTATTTTGTAAAACTTTTTACATAAAACACAAACACTGTTAAAAAGTGTTACGTTTTTACATACCAATTGTTAAAGGAGTCAGAGTTTAAAAGATACAAAAGTGTTTTGTTGTAGTGGAGCAGAGTGGACAGCGTCCTCTCACTCCGGAGCCCAGTCAGAAATGAAGCTCTCTGACCCTTCCAGAGAGACAGACCCAAACTCCGCCCCTATCCCACCCACAACAGATGTCATCGTGGGAATCTCCCACACTCCCTTCAAGCTCCCAAATTGAAAACACATCCGGTCATCTTGGTGGCCGAACTTAAATGACCAAAGAAAACCGATGCAACGGCTCGAAGAGACCACACCCCCTAACACACCCCTCTCAAAGCTGAGAGGTCAATTTTGATTTAAGGGTGTGTGTAAAAAATGACGTCACGTGGGAATTCCTCCCTCCCTCCCTCCCTCCCCACAACGTCACAGTCACATGAGATGTTTAAAAAGGAGCGCAAACTTACAGTGAAATACTACCTGTGATCTTACAAGATAATCTACAATGGCAATGGCTGCCCCTCCGAAAACTCCAGAGAGAAACATTGCTGAAGCTATGGAAGATTTGACTTTAGCTCCACGAAAAAAACGAGGAACGCACGGGCCATGCTTAACACAATTTCTTCACGAGCCGGAAGATTCTGTGATATATAGTTTTCACTTGTCTGTTAAAACGTTAAAAACAACGTGCTTTAAACTTTTTAAAAAGTGAAGCAATGTAGGCCTATTGGGTAACAGATCAGCGAGTTGTTTTTAATTAAACAAAAGTTTTGTTTTCCATATATATTTAAAACTTTTTAAAAACACTGTATAAAGTTAAAATGCATTGGTTTAGTATTCGTACATTTTACAACGTTATCTGAAAAAAGTTAGAATGTGGTCCTTCACATACAGATTTAAAAAAGTGTTCAAAACAACATCAACTAAAATACAATATGCTACTAACGTTTAGTTTTAAGTTCCGTATTATACATCACTCATCGACGCTAGAAACATGAATGAGTATAGATCATGTGTGAAGCCGAGCCTTACACTAGATTTGTTTATAATTACACTAAATAACATTTATAAAAAAATAAAAACTCATGTTTTAGTTCATTTTGGACTTTTAGTGAAGTTAACAAATATTCACTAACTTACTGATTTATTCTCTCTTCGATAGGATAATCCACATCTCCCAATGGAGAAATCTGATCATTGTTTAAGAATGCGTTTTGGAGTAAAAAATAATGAATCTGTTCAAAACTGTGCTTTAAACTTTAAAACCGTGAAACGTAAGCGATAGGCAAACAGTTTTTTTCACAGACATGTAACACTTTCACATACAACTTTTTAAAATGGTACAAACCGTTAAAATACAAAGGTGTGGTATTTAAAACGTAGCCTATCAGAAAAATGTAAAACAAGTTAGAATGTTTTCCTTCACATACAGATTTTAAAACCTGTTAAAAACTAAAAAGTCAACGTTAAATCATTTAAAACAAGTTATAGAATGTCTTTCACGAACGACTTTTAAATACCAGAAAATTTTAAAATTATGTTTTTTAAGCAATGTTTCAAACGTGAGCATTTAATATATATCAAACAACGTTTTTAAGTAAAACTTTTTAACAATACGATTTGCTGCTAAGTTTTGTTTAGTTTTTAGCTAAAATATCTCTTTGCGCTCCGAAAGCACAACACGAATGAGAAATAGACTGGCCTGTGAAGCGAGTCTCCGCCCACCTAACACTCTCCCCAACGCGAGCGCATCAGAATTCACGTGTGCAGAGGTAGCTACAGATTTAAATGTTGGTAAATGATTAAACATAATAACTCTAGGTGCACGAGCCGTCTGTCGTCAACATGCGTGGGGTTTTATTCGTATACAAGTACACAAATAAACATCCAACTCTGTTCACAAAGGCGAATAATAGGAAGAGACCAAAAGTCGGTATAGCGTTATATCTCTTCTGCACAGCTCACGCATCTCATACGGACATACCCTCTACGTACATGAGCAGTTGTCATTCTACCTCAAATTGCCGTAAATCCTCCAAGTGACCGCTACAATGTGTATGCATTAACATATCATGCAACAGTAGTTAAAATGTCTCAAACTATTTTTAAAAACATTAATACAACTCTTGCTTTACAAAAACTGGTATTAAAACAGGGTAAACTAAATCTACAATTTTGTGTCCTTAGTTTTTTCAGTTAGTCATATAGTTATTTCTTTTTTATTCTCTATTTTTACAGACCTAAAATCAAGATGCTTCAAAGTAGGCTATGGATTGGAAGTAAATTACCAAAGACACAAACGACTTTGAACATTTATACATCAGTGTGTTGCTAATCAGAATTCTATATTCTTTAAATAAAGATTCATCTTTATTCATGCTTTAATTTCTTTAAAACAGTCTGATGACATGCAATATTTCTGTGGTTAATTGATTAGTAATGTTGCGAGAGGTTTCCTCATACGAGTAAAAAATGCTTTAGATGTGTTTGTGACAAAACATTGTATTCACTTAGACTTTTTGAATGTATTACTGATCCTTTTTTCTTCTGACCAACTTACATTTCATATTACCTGAGGCGTATCTGTTTCCTACAGTTCCCAGTAAACAATTACCGTCTTTCAACGTTGAAATATGGTTGAAAATAAGTCGGTCCGCCTTGGACTGGTTTACGACGTGATTTCAACTAAGTAGTTTCGGCCGGACTGTTTGACTAAAACAATTACCGTCTTTCAACGTTGAAATAAGGTTGAAAATAAGTCGGTCCGCCTTGGACTGGTTTACGACGTGATTTCAACTAAGTAGTTTCGGCCGGACTGTTTGACTACGTGTTATCAACTGATCTAAGACAGCTAGGATAGTCTGTTATAGGCCTACATGCTAAAACAACGGAGAAAACAAATTACCAAACCATGTGCATTATTATCTCAAATAAATTTAAAGAGTTTTACATATTCCGTCAAAGTTATAAAAAAATACATTGAAACTGTACGTGCAATGAGGATTCATACTTGGAAAGAATTACCACACCCCAGCTGGCGGCAGTAATGGACCATTAAAGTGAAGTGGAGTAAAACTGCCACAGAAGTTGAAATCAGGGCTGCTATGGCTGAGAAACTTAAACATGCTCCCGGGAGAGTTGGAGGTGGAGGTCGCAAAGTGTGAACATTTGTATTGTAAATTTTCTGAGTTGTGTTTTGTGTTGACTCTTGGAATGTGCTTTTGGAATGTGAAATCTGTGTTTTATTGCACTATATTTTATTTAAAATGTGCTGTTTTAAGTATAATAAAGCTATTCGCTCTTATTTGTTTAAATGTAAAATGTTAATTGGCATGTTAATGTCAGGTTAATGGCATGTTAATGTAGCTTTCCTGTAGCTCAAACAGTAGAGTGTTGGCGCTAGCAACGCCAAGGTCATGGGTTCATTTCCCAGGGAAAGCAAGAACTGACAAAATGTGTATCTTGAATGCAATGTAAGTTGCTTTGGATAAAAGCGTCTGCCAAATGTAAATCTGTAATGTGTTGGGACTTGAGAATTGACAATTGTCAATAGGCATCGAGTAAACGTTGAACATTGACCTGTTTTCAATGTTGAAAAGTCGGACAAATTTGACGTCTTTTCAATTTTCATTTTCAACCTTCAGTGGACCGTAATTAGACGTTGAAGATTGACCTGTTTTCAACGTTGAAAAGTCGGACAAATTTGACGTCTTTTCAATTTTCATTTTCAACCTTCAGCGGACCGTAATTAGACGTTGAAGATTTACGTCTATTCAACGTCTAATAGACGACTTTTTGCTAGCTGGGTTAGCTGTAGGCCTAATGTTAGTGAACTCTAGGTCTTCTCTTTGTTCATATACGACAGTATTCACATGAATTGACTTGATTTGATAAAATTATGGTTTAAACCATCATCTTGACGTGAGACATTTACATTATATTATTATAGGCTACCGTCTTAGTTTTTAAATAGCGCTAAAATGTATATTTTACATTTGAACCCTTTATGCGGATATAGAATGCCGCACACGGTTCTCTGACATATCTTATCGTGTAAAACATCTATGTAGATCTAGCTAGGCTATGTTTTTAAAAATACCGCGAAACAAACACAAGGGCACATCTTTCTATAAGCGACCCTCAAAATCTGTGCATACAACAAAACACATGTATGTGTACAATGATTTATCAGGAAATTACTTTTATTTGAAGAAAAAAATTAAAATCAGCAGGTGGTTGATAACTATTGAAGCTAAACACCCCTGAATTCGGTAATGCTATACTGATATCACGTTTTAATTTACAAAAAGATAATTCTTAAAATGTTGACTTGTAAGCATTTAACTTTCACATAGTATTTTGTAAAACTTTTACATGAAACACAAACTAATTTAAAAAGTGTTACGTTTTTACATACCATTCATTAAAGGACTCAGAGCTTAAAAGATATATAAGTGTTTCGTTGTAGTGGAGCAGAGTGGACAGCGTCCTCTCACTCCGGAGCCCAATCAGAAATGAAGCTCTGTGACCCTTCCAGAGAGACAGACCCAAACTCCGCCCCTATCCCACCCACAACAGATGTCACCATGGGAAAATACCCCCACCCCTTCGAGCTCCCAAATAGAAAACACATCCTATCATCTCGGTGGCCGAACTTAAATGACCAAAGAAAACCGATACAACGGCTCGAAGAGACCACACACCCTAACACACCCCTCTCAAAGCTGAGAGGTCAATTTTGATTTAAGGGTGTGAGTAAAAAATGACATCACGTGGGAATCCCTCCCTCCCTCCCTTCCCACAACGTCACAGTCACATGAGCTGTTTAAAAAGGAGCGCAAACAGGACACGAGATACTTGTGGTATTATTCAAGTAGAACACTATGGAACACTAAAACTCCTGAAACACTGATGAAGCTATGGAGGATTCGATCTTAGCGCCGCGAAAAAAAACATAGTTACCAGGGGCCTCATGTACAAAGACTTGCGTTGAATTCATACTAAAACATTGCGTACGGACAAAGCTGTAAATGTGCGTACGCACAAAAAAATCCAGATGTATGAATCTCTGCGTACGAAGGATCCCACGCATATTCTCTTTGTACATCCCAATTAACGTAAATTTGAGCGCACATGCACGAGCACAACGTCCCACCCAGTCTCCTCCCTTAATTAAACTAATTTAAATATGGTAATGAGTCCACTTTGGCAAAAGAAAACAGTAAGAAAATGACGGCAAGAAATTAAACTTTACAGAAAGTGAATTGGAGGTGCTACTATCGGAGGTAGAAACGAAAAAAAAAAAAGTTTGGAACTTTGTCCTCCGGAATTAATAACAAAAGGAAAAAAATATGAGTGGGAGAGTTTGGCTGATGCCGTCAATGCGGTGGGATCGTCGTACTGTAGAGTAGACTGAGTACAGTTGAGACACTTTTTGCGTTTTGATTTTTCACACAAAAATAGACATTGAAAAGAAGTGAATTTCCACATGACACGCCACATGATTACATTAGCTTGTAGACTAAGATATTATCAATCAATAATACCCACAAGTAGTTTTTATTTTAAATATAAGGTGCTTTTTGTCTCAACTTTGTCTCAACTGTACCCATATGTGGTACACTTGAGACAGTGCATGGTACAGTTGAGGGACCCATTTCTAATGTCGTGAAGGTAACTAACCATTCATGGTAAATATAAAAAATAAAGACAAATAGAAAAGAAAATAACAACTGGGGCAACATTTTTGTTTATTCATCCATTTATATTCATTCATTTTATTTAAATTAGCACTGGTTAAAATGTATAAAGCAGGAACAAGATATGTAACAATATTTATTTATAATACACAGTTTAAATATCACACATATCAAATTGTATTTTCATTTGCGTCCTATGCTGGCTACATGATTGCTGGCTGAACAACTAAACAGTGTGTTTTAGAACTCTATCGGGGGTTAGGGTTGGTACATGTGTGTCTCAACTATACCCCGCTGGCCACCTCGCACATTTCTCTAGATTTTGCAATTACCTTGCATGACACAATACCATGAAATATGCCCGTTTTTAGGGCACAGAATAACGTTTGTGGTGATACCAGTTACGTTTAACAGTCACATAAGGATAATAAGCTAGTCATTGTGGAGAGCGCATGGTGAAGTGAACGTCATATCTTAGAAAAAAAAAAGTTTTTCCGATTTCTTCGGATCGGAGATGTGTCCGTTGTTCAAATTTCCCACGATCAAAGAGGACACTAATACGCACGTGCACAGCAAAAATACAACTTGTTATTTAAGCAAGTTATTTAAGGTGTCTCAACTGTACACAGTCTACTCTAAATTACCTTAAAAAGAAATGGTCTGATATAAAGGTGGACATTAAAACCAAAGCTGCCATAGAATAAGGGTTGTATCATTTTGCATAATATGCTTTTATATGTTCTTACTTAATTCCATAATTGATAGAATATTTTCATAAGGCTCGTGTGACAATATATGTCATTTATTTTATAAATTGCAAATTAATAGCAATGTTTCCCACAGGTGGTGGTGCGATAGACTTGTAGAACAATTCGTTGTGTAATGTTTGCAACTTCACTTCATTGCCTGTAAGAGTCGCCAACGGACAAAAACAGTGAGAAATATACGTACGCCAGACATGAAATTGGCGTGGAGGAACGCACATTCTCGCGTTAATTTCACTGTTAGTACATACGACCGTGAGCGTGAAAGCTGCCGTACGCAAAGTTTTTGTGCGTACGCAAGATTGATACATGAGGTCCCTGGACCTGTTTAACGCGATTTCTTCACGAGCCGGCGGATCGTGTGGAATATACGTTTCACTTGTCTGAAGGACGCGCGTATACATATGTTTATGACAAAATCAACAGAGAAGTCAGACTAGTTAACGTGGATAACGACGAACGATAGGCTACACCATAAATTCAACGGAGGACCCTGATTGGATTTTATTGTATACAGAGTATGGAGAGATTTAAAAGATGATGGAAGTGAACCGGTTTTCATAGCAGAGTGGGCTGGATTAACCACGGGTACAAGATAGCCTACCGACTTCTTGCGGATTATATATATAAAAAAAAACACCCAGAGGATTACGTTTACATACTTTGCAGTGATTTTGGAATGGATGTACCCGAATGTTCGTGACCTATTTCTGAGGATGAGCATTTAAAATAGCCCACTACGATTTAAAATTCATGTTTCAATTAATGGAAGGTTTTGGAACAGATTTTTTCTAAAATCACGTAGCTTTTTTAAATGGAGCGACGCATTTGGATCTGTTGATGGATATACGCACCAATAGGATTAACGGCTGCAGCGAATGGATACCCAAAGAAAAGCATCGATTGGCTGAATACATTTTTGTGATTATTTAATCCTTTCTACTTTGAATTGCCAGTGTATAAATTGTGTTATATAAATAAATTTGCTATGCTTTGCTTCGTCTATGTCACAGGAGAAATTATATTTAATTTACAACTCTGTACACTCAAACACCCACCTCACCTCACCTCACCCCACCCCACCCCACCTCACCCCACCTCACCCCACCCCACCTCACCTCACCCCACCTCACCTCACCCCACCTCACCTCACTTTTGGACTGAGCCCTCCAATGTGGGAAAATTCCCATGGTCCACATTTAAAGTTGTACTTTTCACAATCACATACAAAAAAGACATTAAAACAATGTTTATCACTAAAATACAAAGGGTGGTAAACACACATTTGTAAAATGTTAAAAAAGTTTGAATTGCAAACATGTTCTAGAATTAAAACATCTAAAACAACATGTATTAAAATTATATCAAGCAAATAGTTCTATTTTCTAACATACATTTGAAGAAAAGTTGTACTTTCACAATTACATAGTGTTTAAAGTCATTAAAACGTTGTATAAGTTGAAAATACATTTGTAAAATGTTAAAACGTTAAAAACTATGTGCTTTAAACTTTTTTTTTAAAAAAAGCAATGTATTGGGTAACAGATCAGCGACTTGTTTTTAATTAAAGAAAAGTTTTGTTTTCCATATATATGTAAAACTTTTTTAAAAACACTGTTTAAAGTTAAAATGCAATTGTTTAGTATTTGTACATTTTACAGCGTTATCTGAAAAAAGTTACAATGTGGTCCTTCACATACAGATTTAAAACCTGTTAAAAACTAAAAAAGTCAACGTTAAATCATTTAAAACAAGTTATAGAATGTCTTTCACGAATGACTTTTAAAGATAGCCTACCAGAAAAAATGGAAAATTATGTTCTTAAGCAATGTTTCAAATGTGAGCATTTAACATATCAGACAACAACAGTTAAAAAATACGTAAAACGAATAGTTTTTAAGCAAAACCTTTTAACATTACAAATCACACTAAACTTTTGGCATTAAACATGCAAAAGTAGTTAAAATATGTCTCAAACTATTTTTAAAAACATTAATACAACTCTTGCTTTACAAAAACTGGTATTACACTAAAACAAGGCACACAATTTAATATTTCATTTACCCCTAAAGTGGGCATAGTTATTTATTTATTTTTACAGACCTAAAATCATGATGCTTCAAAGTATGGATTGGAAGTAAATTACCAAAGACACAAACGACTTAAACATTTGTGTGTTGCAAAAGCAGAAGCCTATCTTCTTTAAATAAAGATTCACCTTTATTTATACTTTAATTTCTTAAAACAATCTGGTGACCTGCATTATTTCTGTGATTACTTGATTAGTAATATTGCGAGAGGTTTCCTAACACGTATAAAAACTCAGATGTGTTTGTGACAAACACGTCATCTTCACTTAGAAGACTTTTTTTTTTTAAATGTATGACTGAACCCATTTTTCTTCTGAACAACTTACATTTCATATGAATTACCTGAGCCATTTAACAACCACAGGAAATGCATGTTGATTTCTAAGTTTCAGACATAATGCAAACATCCAATGTTCGAGAAAGCTAATATTGGTGTAATCTTTGTGAGATCTCACTCACAAACGCAAAACTTTGTGTCGGGTGATCCACACATAGCTTTACTAAAAGAAAATATTATGGAAGTCATTTTCAAACTGTGAGGGGGCTATGCTTCAACATGTAATTATACCATATTTTATATATTAATATCATGGTTCCATGTTGTTTTAATGTTTGTTTGTTTGTTATTAACTAATACCTTTTTTAACTAACACTTCAACATCCTGCACAAATTAAAGAAACGTATGAGCTAAGGATGTTCTCTGACCCCAAATAAACGGGTAATAGAGTGTTCACAATCTACAATATACAGTTAGATATTCTCCTACTTCGTATGTGTGTAAATAGTTGTGCTTATGGACTAACTTTAAAACATAATCTTTATACAGAGTC
This sequence comes from Scardinius erythrophthalmus, assembly GCF_964197995.2. NCBI lineage: Eukaryota > Metazoa > Chordata > Actinopteri > Cypriniformes > Leuciscidae > Scardinius > Scardinius erythrophthalmus. The sequence continues at coordinate 9,277,939 of NC_138242.1, forward strand.
ACACGTGTCCAAAACATCCATGTAAGATTCAAAAGACCCAAACCTCTAAGAAAAGAGGCTTTTATAAATTCACAAAAGCATGCAAATGATGACCCTGTTTTACATTTTGTATGTTGGACCGTATGTTTTAGGTGAAGACTTTTCATTGAGAGCTGTCTATAGAAATAAATGACAATTAAGAATTTAAGTGATAGTCTTTCTGTTTGACTAAATTGATACTTCATTTAGTGCAACTTTTCCCTCTATGAATTACACAAAGTGCATGCTGTTTTACACTTAAACTATTACAACAGAATCACATCTGACTATTGCACTGAGAGAGGCATATTCATCCAAGCTCGAGGCTGTTAAACAAAGTTCCACACTTTGGTAAAACCTAAATTCTAGAGGTCAACTGGGTTAAAAGTAAATGCATCATGAGTCATTTAAAACAAATACAGAAAAGCCACTATAGTGATCAGTTTTAGCGTTTGAATTGACATTTTACACATTACACTGTTTACATCTTGTTTTTGTACTGTTTTTGCAAAAAGTGTATAGTCACAGAGCGTGGTCAAACATGTTCATATAGGAATGTATGAAAAACATGAACAAATATTGCATAAAGAGAATTAAATGACGGTCCTTCTAGTATGAGAGTGTTTAAGACTAAACAAATCATATTTATTTTAGAACATCTTTCTGCTATATACAAAACATTGACGTGAAAGTTGAGTATTACACTTTAAACTTGTCTAACTATTACACTTATTTTGTTATTATTACACAGTTATTTTGTGTGTGTCACTAAACAACATGGTTAAGCTAATGAATTACAGATGATACGTGGTATTTTTACGTGAAAGGAGGGAAAGGAATATTTAACATATAAAAATAAAAATATTTTAACCTATCGTCAATTTCAATTGTTAGATAAATCATCTAACAATCAACAGTTATATGTGAAACAATTAGAGTTGGTGTAAATTTGAACATCCAAAAACTGTTGTTACTTGGATGATAAATATCTTCACTTTATGATAGGAAAGTACGGACAGCGCCTTTGACCAATCCTCTACATATGGGGCACTTGCGCAGAGAAGGTGCACATTCTTTGCACACAACTAGGTGACCACAGGGGATGAAGACAATGTTCACTTCCTTATCCGTGCAAACTTTGCATGTGCGCTCCTCTTGAAGTCTTCTTAACTGTTCCTCCATAGGCAAGTCTGTAAGATCTTGACTCGGGGATGCAGCTTCACTTGTCTGGGCCATCAGTTCTCTCAGCAGGCAGACATCATTCTTCTTGATCCAGTTGCGGAAGACCTCTGCTGCTGTATTTCCTTTCGACAGGACTAACTCAATGAGCTGCCCTGTCTGCTGCTTGACTGTAGTGCAGTTACGAATAATGTCATACTCTTTCTGTGAGATGATGTTCTCCTCTAGAAGATGGTCCATTAAGCTCTGCACGCTTTTTAGCTGCTGTGACATGGCAAGATGATGTTTCTTAAGAAAAGTAAGAAACTCACTTTCTCGCTCCTCCTCTCTCTTCTCATCTTCAGCACTTAGTAAATCAGACATCAACTCTTGAGCGGTTTTGTAATTTTCTCCACTTGCGAGAATTTTGCTTTGAATGGTTTGCTTCACCAGGCCGCGCTCAAATCCCATCTCTAAACCAGACTTCACCACAGGATTGTTCATCATCACTGCATCCTCTGAACGGTCTTCTCCAGGACCCAGGTGTACAACAGGTGGATCAACAAATTCTCTTGAGTTGCTGTCTCCATTAGTCAATAGATGTTCAAATAGTCTTGGAAATCTTGCTTGAATCTGATGAACAAACTCTTGGCCCTTTTCTTCCAACAGGTATTCACATCTTGGAAACCACTTGGCATGTTCTACCCATGGATCATCACCAGGCTCCCAACATCTGAGTCCACCACCACAACAAAAGCACTTCACGTCATCACGACGACCAACATAGTAAAAACCAGCCTTAGCCAATTGGTCTGGTCGAACACTTATTCTTGAGGGCCAGTAGACAAATGTGTGCAACCTTTCTTCACACTGTTGCATTGCCGCGTTAGATACATTGGAAAGTTCGGATGGAGTTACTGTAGCAAGAGTCCAATTCTGAAAGGTGTCAAGGAGTTCCTGTTCCCAACGCATGTCAGGACTGTGACAAGCCGGAGGTTGCTGGTGAGACATATCCTGGTGAGACATATCCAGGTTAAAGTATACCCACCCCTGCTCCTCCGTTTGGCCTGAAACGGATGGCGTGGTGGTCGATGTTACGGGTGTCGCAGGGGCTGTAGGATGGCTACGTTGCGAAGCGGGGAAAAGGCAGAGTGAGAGGACGACAGGAGGTTGGCGGTGGGTGGGGTAAACTCTGGATGAAGACATAAAAATGTGACCACAGGGCGTGTCCACTCAAGCCCTTCTCTCTGCGGGACATCCCATGACTAGTAGTCATCCATGACAGAACACATAATCTTATTAAAAAAATGTAATGAACTCCTGAACAGATAGAAGGTCGACGTAGGGGGTATGTGGTTCCTCCCCCTATGAAGCAGGAACCGATGCTATAAGAACAAAAACGAATTTTGTTGAACACTACAAAATGTCCTTTCTTCTGTTCTGTTCTGTACACAGAGGGCAAATTAGTTGTATCATTTGAAAAATCACCACACATTTTTCAGAGACGCAATGTGCCTTGGTGGTCCGTGACACAGCGCATCCAGGCGTGGTATGGAAATGGTTGCCACCTCAGGAATACAGTAATTAAAATGCAGAAAACATTCCGCAACTCTTTACAAGGATCTCTGAAATATTTTATAAATATTTTTAATTATTCTAAATATTATTATTATGTATACTATTATAATAATATTTTTATGAGCTCAGACACAACAGAAAAGTTTGTCATTTTTTATTTATTTATTTATTTTTATTTCAACATTATACAATCGAGTATACATTGAAGTAGTGAAGAAAATGATAGACCGGCAAACCGGGGTTGTGTGCGAAGTCCTGAAATATTTATCAGGACAACAGCTCATCCCGCCCCGCTGGAGGGGTTGTCATCATGATGCCGTAAACAGCTGTATAGGATTACATATAATGCCACATTGAATCAGAAGTAGCGTCATGGAGAAGTTATGCATATGCCACCGAGAGATGTCTATAATTACACCAAAAATTTACATATATAAATATACATATATTTTTAAACATATGCATGGGTGAATTGTACGCCATAAGTTCTGTAACAAGCATGTAGAAACTAGTTAGGATGTATTTCATTTTGCCTAGGCTTTAAGTTCATTTTACCAACTATTAAGATGTTAAAGTTTATAGACCTTTAGCGCATTCAAATGAATTGAGTTAAAATTAAAACGTGATATCAGTATAGCATTACCGAATTCAGGGGTGTTTAGCTTCAATAGTTATCAACCACCTGCTGATTTTAATTTTTTTCTTCAAATAAAAGTAATTTCCTGATAAATCATTGTACACATACATGTGTTTTGTTGTATGCACAGATTTTGAGGGTCGCTTATAGAAAGATGTGCCCTTGTGTTTGTTTCGCGGTATTTTTAAAAACATAGCCTAGCTAGATCTACATAGATGTTTTACACGATAAGATATGTCAGAGAACCGTGTGCGGCATTCTATATCCGCATAAAGGGTTCAAATGTAAAATATACATTTTAGCGCTATTTAAAAACTAAGACGGTAGCCTATAATAATATAATGTAAATGTCTCACGTCAAGATGATGGTTTAAACCATAATTTTATCAAATCAAGTCAATTCATGTGAATACTGTCGTATATGAACAAAGAGAAGACCTAGAGTTCACTAACATTAGGCCTACAGCTAACCCAGCTAGCAAAAAGTCGTCTATTAGACGTTGAATAGACGTAAATCTTCAACGTCTAATTACGGTCCGCTGAAGGATGAAAATGAAAATTGAAAAGACGTCAAATTTGTCCGACTTTTCAACGTTGAAAACAGGTCAATCTTCAACGTCTAATTACGGTCCACTGAAGGTTGAAAATGAAAATTGAAAAGACGTCAAATTTGTCCGACTTTTCAACATTGAAAACAGGTCAATGTTCAACGTTTACTCGATGCCTATTGACAATTGTCAATTCTCAAGTCCCAACACATTACAGATTTACATTTGGCAGACGCTTTTATCCAAAGCAACTTACATTGCATTCAAGATACACATTTTGTCAGTTCTTGCTTTCCCTGGGAAACGAACCCATGACCTTGGCATTGCTAGCGCCAACACTCTACTGTTTGAGCTACAGGAAAGCTACATTAACATGCCATTAACCTGACATTAACATGCCAATTAACATTTTACATTTAAACAAATAAGAGCGAATAGCTTTATTATACTTAAAACAGCACATTTTAAATAAAATATAGTGCAATAAAACACAGATTTCACATTCCAAAAGCACATTCCAAGAGTCAACACAAAACACAACTCAGAAAATTTACAATACAAATGTTCACACTTTGCGACCTCCACCTCCAACTCTCCCGGGAGCATGTTTAAGTTTCTCAGCCATAGCAGCCCTGATTTCAACTTCTGTGGCAGTTTTACTCCACTTCACTTTAATGGTCCATTACTGCCGCCAGCTGGGGTGTGGTAATTCTTTCCAAGTATGAATCCTCATTGCACGTACAGTTTCAATGTATTTTTTTATAACTTTGACGGAATATGTAAAACTCTTTAAATTTATTTGAGATAATAATGCACATGGTTTGGTAATTTGTTTTCTCCGTTGTTTTAGCATGTAGGCCTATAACAGACTATCCTAGCTGTCTTAGATCAGTTGATAACACGTAGTCAAACAGTCCGGCCGAAACTACTTAGTTGAAATCACGTCGTAAACCAGTCCAAGGCGGACCGACTTATTTTCAACCATATTTCAACGTTGAAAGACGGTAATTGTTTACTGGGAACTGTAGGAAACAGATACGCCTCAGGTAATATGAAATGTAAGTTGGTCAGAAGAAAAAAGGATCAGTAATACATTCAAAAAGTCTAAGTGAATACAATGTTTTGTCACAAACACATCTAAAGCATTTTTTACTCGTATGAGGAAACCTCTCGCAACATTACTAATCAATTAACCACAGAAATATTGCATGTCATCAGACTGTTTTAAAGAAATTAAAGCATGAATAAAGATGAATCTTTATTTAAAGAATATAGAATTCTGATTAGCAACACACTGATGTATAAATGTTCAAAGTCGTTTGTGTCTTTGGTAATTTACTTCCAATCCATAGCCTACTTTGAAGCATCTTGATTTTAGGTCTGTAAAAATAGAGAATAAAAAAGAAATAACTATATGACTAACTGAAAAAACTAAGGACACAAAATTGTAGATTTAGTTTACCCTGTTTTAATACCAGTTTTTGTAAAGCAAGAGTTGTATTAATGTTTTTAAAAATAGTTTGAGACATTTTAACTACTGTTGCATGATATGTTAATGCATACACATTGTAGCGGTCACTTGGAGGATTTACGGCAATTTGAGGTAGAATGACAACTGCTCATGTACGTAGAGGGTATGTCCGTATGAGATGCGTGAGCTGTGCAGAAGAGATATAACGCTATACCGACTTTTGGTCTCTTCCTATTATTCGCCTTTGTGAACAGAGTTGGATGTTTATTTGTGTACTTGTATACGAATAAAACCCCACGCATGTTGACGACAGACGGCTCGTGCACCTAGAGTTATTATGTTTAATCATTTACCAACATTTAAATCTGTAGCTACCTCTGCACACGTGAATTCTGATGCGCTCGCGTTGGGGAGAGTGTTAGGTGGGCGGAGACTCGCTTCACAGGCCAGTCTATTTCTCATTCGTGTTGTGCTTTCGGAGCGCAAAGAGATATTTTAGCTAAAAACTAAACAAAACTTAGCAGCAAATCGTATTGTTAAAAAGTTTTACTTAAAAACGTTGTTTGATATATATTAAATGCTCACGTTTGAAACATTGCTTAAAAAACATAATTTTAAAATTTTCTGGTATTTAAAAGTCGTTCGTGAAAGACATTCTATAACTTGTTTTAAATGATTTAACGTTGACTTTTTAGTTTTTAACAGGTTTTAAAATCTGTATGTGAAGGAAAACATTCTAACTTGTTTTACATTTTTCTGATAGGCTACGTTTTAAATACCACACCTTTGTATTTTAACGGTTTGTACCATTTTAAAAAGTTGTATGTGAAAGTGTTACATGTCTGTGAAAAAAACTGTTTGCCTATCGCTTACGTTTCACGGTTTTAAAGTTTAAAGCACAGTTTTGAACAGATTCATTATTTTTTACTCCAAAACGCATTCTTAAACAATGATCAGATTTCTCCATTGGGAGATGTGGATTATCCTATCGAAGAGAGAATAAATCAGTAAGTTAGTGAATATTTGTTAACTTCACTAAAAGTCCAAAATGAACTAAAACATGAGTTTTTATTTTTTTATAAATGTTATTTAGTGTAATTATAAACAAATCTAGTGTAAGGCTCGGCTTCACACATGATCTATACTCATTCATGTTTCTAGCGTCGATGAGTGATGTATAATACGGAACTTAAAACTAAACGTTAGTAGCATATTGTATTTTAGTTGATGTTGTTTTGAACACTTTTTTAAATCTGTATGTGAAGGACCACATTCTAACTTTTTTCAGATAACGTTGTAAAATGTACGAATACTAAACCAATGCATTTTAACTTTATACAGTGTTTTTAAAAAGTTTTAAATATATATGGAAAACAAAACTTTTGTTTAATTAAAAACAACTCGCTGATCTGTTACCCAATAGGCCTACATTGCTTCACTTTTTAAAAAGTTTAAAGCACGTTGTTTTTAACGTTTTAACAGACAAGTGAAAACTATATATCACAGAATCTTCCGGCTCGTGAAGAAATTGTGTTAAGCATGGCCCGTGCGTTCCTCGTTTTTTTCGTGGAGCTAAAGTCAAATCTTCCATAGCTTCAGCAATGTTTCTCTCTGGAGTTTTCGGAGGGGCAGCCATTGCCATTGTAGATTATCTTGTAAGATCACAGGTAGTATTTCACTGTAAGTTTGCGCTCCTTTTTAAACATCTCATGTGACTGTGACGTTGTGGGGAGGGAGGGAGGGAGGGAGGAATTCCCACGTGACGTCATTTTTTACACACACCCTTAAATCAAAATTGACCTCTCAGCTTTGAGAGGGGTGTGTTAGGGGGTGTGGTCTCTTCGAGCCGTTGCATCGGTTTTCTTTGGTCATTTAAGTTCGGCCACCAAGATGACCGGATGTGTTTTCAATTTGGGAGCTTGAAGGGAGTGTGGGAGATTCCCACGATGACATCTGTTGTGGGTGGGATAGGGGCGGAGTTTGGGTCTGTCTCTCTGGAAGGGTCAGAGAGCTTCATTTCTGACTGGGCTCCGGAGTGAGAGGACGCTGTCCACTCTGCTCCACTACAACAAAACACTTTTGTATCTTTTAAACTCTGACTCCTTTAACAATTGGTATGTAAAAACGTAACACTTTTTAACAGTGTTTGTGTTTTATGTAAAAAGTTTTACAAAATACTGTGTGAAAGTTAAATGCTTACAAGTCAACATTTTAAAAATTATCTTTTTGTCAATGTTGTTTTAATGTTTTAACATCTCATTTTTTAATAACTATTTTTAGAGAAAAAATGCAATTTCAACTCATTTCATTAATGTTTTAATGTTTTTTAACCTTAAAAGTTTAACGTTTAAAGTGATGAATGTACATCTGTCTTCTTTAATAAAAAACACTGATCTCACACTCTTGACTATGTTTTTATTTCTTAAAAAAGTTTTAAATATACACTGTTTAGAACTACTGAGCGTGGGAAATTTCTCACGCTTCAGATGTTCAACCCATAAGGAGGTGTGGCGTAAGTCCGATTTTCCCACGGTGTGTACGTACAGCCCATAAGTGGGAGGAGCTAGCGTGGGAAATTCCCACGGTCAAAGGGGGCGGGGCTTAGAGGGTCATAAAGCAATAAACCTGTCAAAAGTTTGATTGAAAGGACCCTCCATTCTCTCTCACAGCTTGTGCAATATATTATTTACTTGTGTTTTAAAAACCAAATCAAAAACTTTGATTCACGCTTATTTTTATTTTTTTTATCCTTGACTACAATAATTTTGACAGGAAATGAATCCCATACACATTCTTAAATTACATACTTCATACACAGTAGTTTTTTTTTTTTAGTTTTGTTATATTACAAATTAATTTTCAATGCTGTGTTTATTCATGTGTTTCTCTGTTAAACCTGTCACAAAAATGTTCCATATTTTAATTAAATTTCATTTTAATTAAGTTATATATGTTATATTTTCACAGTTATATTATATCACAGTTATATTTTGCATATAGAAAGCCGTAAACTGTAAAGCATTTATACACATAATGGTAACATTTCTGTACTGCTTTTCTTTAATTTTTTTTTATATAATTTCAGAAAAGTAGTATCATCTTCAGATGGGTGTTTCTATATGACTGATTTTTATTTTTTTTTCTTATGGTAGATTTCATTTAATTGGTTTATTTAAAATATTTAATTTAACCAAGTATATATGTGAGTTTGTAATATAGGCTACCTCATAACAGACTGATTTTCTTTGGAAACAGAGAAATAATGTTTCTCTCATTTGTAGATATTAATGCTACCATATTTGGAATAAGAAGTGCAAGATTTTAGATTTAGATCTATTTAGATGCAGTGGAAGGTCTGTCATTTAATGTTTTGGAAACCTTTGGTGTCATTTCTTGGTAATTTTGGCAGTAAAATATAGGATGTGTGTGTTACTACAGTATGTGATTTATGAGTGACTTTTACTTTGGTAATCCGCAATACTGATTATTTTTACGTCAACGTAAAACAGTGAAGTTTGACACAATAAACTTTGCAAAACACAGATTAAAAGTGCTTTCAGCATTTTCCCGAAATTATGGCTTTAACTTTAGCGAAAAGGTCAGTCGATAAAGGCTTTTGGAGGGTAATCCACCACACGTGTTTCAACTCAGTGAAAAGACAAAGACTGTATAGCACCGTTTTAAAAGAAGAGAGAAACAGCGGTAACTCAGGTAAAGTTATAACCGTGTTTCCGTTTCTTAACAGTAGAGGTCAGTATAAATTTACTACACTTTACACTTGAAGTTGTTTTACAAAACTCTCTCTGTCATCATTGCCAGTCTGGCAGAGATTTTGTGATGCCAAAATCAGAGATTCTACACCTTGGTGTGTGTAAGAAAGCTACGGACTGAATTTGGAATAGTATACTATTTTAACGGCCACTTAAGAAGTAACGTTAGGCCTTGTTGTTGTCGCAGTAATGTTATTCTGATTTAGCTAAATTTTTGTTAAAACGAATATCACCTGTTACAAAATTGCCTGTGACTGCTCTAGCCTACTCTATTCTTGTGGAAGACCACAAATATAACTTAGCTCACTTCAAAGTGAGTATATGTCATGTTGAAGATTAGCAGACAGGAGATTTTGTAACCTCTAAAATTGACTTCCATTATTTTATTTTAATTTACCTACTATGTCTGTGGGTAGATATATAAATAAATCAAGTCATTATTTATGAGAGAATAGTTGTGGATAGTTATGAAAAAATAATAAAATTTTCTCTTGTAGGAAGCAGTTTTGTGGCACCTATATGTTGGCCTTAAAAAGCATTTGTACACATAAAATATGTGAATGTCATTGCATTGCATACATACAGAACAAAGAAAGTTAGCACATGCCCCACTTTTCTAGCAAGACATTTCACAAAAGAATGTTTCTTAGGTTTTAAAATGATAAAATCGTAGACATTTAAAATGAAACTTGTTTTAATATTTTGTTATCTAATATCTTAAGTGTCCAAATTTTTTTTTTTATCTACTGTATGTGCCTGCAGACAGATTCATTCTGCTCAAATGTTCATGTGTTTTCTCCCGTGATTAATGCAGGTACAGGTGGGACGGTGGTTTCTGAAAGGAGGGGTGCGGTGATGGTCATTGGGATTAACCGTCCTGAAGCGCGTAATGCAGTAAATCAAGAGACTGCTCAGAGACTGACCGAGGAGCTGACAGCCTTTGACCAGGACAACAACCTTAATGTGGCAGTGCTTTATGGAGTCGGTAAGTTCAGTTACACACAACTGTGACACACTGTGGAAAAAGTGGGCTGACTTCAGTTCAGTTTGATGGTCAGTGGAAAGAATGAAGAATGTCGTCTGATTGAGCAGTAAAGCAAAGAATAGTTTATAAATGCACTTTACCCGCATTTTACCCGCCAACTTTTGCTGTGAAATTTGTATAGACTTTATGGGGCACTGTTTGTTTTCTGTCTTCTGGTTTGTATTTCCACATCATGAAGGTCAGATCTTACGGCTTTATGAATGAACCGTTCCCGGTCTACTGACATTTGTTATGACATCCGCTTCAAACATTACAATGCTCATGATAAATATATCCACTTCACCAGCTAATTACTCTTCGACAGCGATTCCATTGGGTGCGTCTCATTTAGGTCCCTAGCTCGTGAATCAGTATATCGGGTTCACGAATTCAGGCACTGGTAAGGACAGTAAGGACCCTGGCTCTCTCACTACACATTGGGCCACTGTTGACTCTATTTCCGGCGACATGAGAACATCCTCATTGTACAATATCACAACTGTTTTTTTATGAGCAGCAGCAGAGCTGATATATTTCTAGCATTACTTGTAATGTTATTTAAGTTACATTATGATAAATACTTGACTTGTTAAATATACGTGCAACATTTCAGCTGTAAATAAAGTGTAAATTCTAGCAAGATGAATGTTTATGCTGAAATATAATAAAATAATGTTTTTTATTTTTTAAAAACATCTATCACGTGTCATTTTGTAGTAGGTTTGCTCACAGGATTTAAGTTTTGTACTTCAAAACTTCCGTTTAGGGGAACATAGTGAGCATCGATGCTGCCGGTTTTCACGGTGCATTGTGGGACTTTTTAGGGAGCAAATGTTTCAGTGCACTGGAAGGATTCTGCGATTGAGACAGCCTTTAAAATGGTTGACTCCCTGATCAGTGCCCTGACTACTGAACTAGGGAGCTGATTGAGACGCACCTATAGAAATAGAGATACTGCAAAAACTGAAGTTTAAAGACCAAATTCTAAGGATGGCACATAAGATCTAATGTAGATATTAAATGTTTACTTGGATATGTCTTAAACATATTAACATTGCTTTGCAATTTGCTGCCTTCATATGTTAAAAGACATGCACATGGCTGTAAGAGTCCTGTGTTATGTCAAAGTCTGTGATGAAAATATTACCACGTTGAAAACAATTATCTCAGGGCGTCAAATTGGACACGCTAAATAGAAATAATTTGTTCAACCTGGATCGACCATCCCTACTCAAATTTCCTCAGTCACCTTTATCACGAGTTAAACGAGAGGTTTTGATTTCTCTCACACTCTAAACCTGGATCCCAGCCAGAGGACCATCTGCAGGTGAACTGACCACAGCAGATAACATTACATTGACAACACATGTAAAGAATGTGTGATGACAGTAATTGCTTGAGTTTTTGAAGAAGTGTCAGAGTTAATGTTGGCCACACAAGAATTCCCTTATTTGTGTTAACATCTACTGTATTTCAAGACATTTAAATGAACATTAAAATGCAATTGAGCACATTACACAAGCTGACTTACTGGTCTAGATTTTACAAGTCCATTAGGAAGCCATTAGGAAAATTGTCCATGGCATGTTCGCATTTCAGCTAAATTATGAATAATTGCTGGTTCGAGCAATGATTTGTTCAAGTACACTGAAGGACTGTTTTAACTGGTAACTTTTTACTGAAGTGAAAATGACTTGTAATTAGCATGTGTTTCCCTGAAGAAGAGCGCTTAATTATTTTGAATGTGCATTTGTAGTGTACTTAAAATCTTTTAAAGTATATTTTAAAAAAAAAACTACTTGTCTTGCAGATAATATTATATTAATAAAATAAAAGGGTAAGTGTACTTAAAGGGAGTACATTTTGCAGTGTAATTATACAAATAAGAACTGAGTTAACAACATGTACTTACTATTTAGTTAAGGGTTAGGATTTGGTTTAGTGTTAGTACTTGTAATTATGAATAGTTTACCATAATAAATACATGTAACAATGACACATTAAAATAAAGTGTTACTTAAAGTGAATATTTTTTTAAATGTACTAAATGCAACTTAATCATTACAAATGTGTATGTACAAGTTTCAATAGAAATGACATTAAAGTATACTTAAGTTTACCTTATCAGAACAGTCAGCAGTACACTTTAACCATATTTGAAAACAACAGAAGTAATTATGAAATGAGTCATACTTTATAGGGTCAGCTAATTGCAATTAATATAAATTTAACCTATAATACATTTTCATTTAATTGAAATTAACTTGCAGTGATGTGTCTGAAAACAGAACATTCAGTTTGTACTTAAAGTTCTTATTATTGAAATTATATACTTCAAATGATTAAGTATGCTAAAGTGTACTTCTTTTTCACAAGGGTTGCTTTGTCTTTACCAAAGTGTATGCCATCGCATTGGTCATTCTTTCTAATGTGTTTTTTTCATATGTAATTTAGCACCTGAATACATGTCAAAATATTAATATAAGAATAGAGTGTGTAGGCCTGAACACATGAAAGGGATACTCATGCTATTAAATTATGTTATGCTGTCTGACATTCATGGTTTAATCTACTTTGTTGTATAATGGAGTTTGTTTGATTCAGGAGGGAATTTCTGTGCTGGATTTGATCTGAAGGAGTTGGCCCAGAGCCCTGGTTCCTTCAAACTGGAGCAAGATGTCCGCCGTGCTCCTGGTCCCATGGTATGGAGTGGTCCTTCACAGATGCAGTATTGCATATTAATACTAAAGGAGTCATATAATGCATTCCTTTTAATTCAGCTTGTAATATTATAACCAATGAATGTTTCTTGCAGCAAAAATAGTTTTACATGACCATTTTCCACCCTCTCTGAGCCTTAAGGCCTGTTCTGACAGAGACCATCGACAACTACCAAGAGTAGTGCAGACTGTGAAACTCACGCAATCTTCTGAATCATGTAATACTGTTGGAAACACTTACTAGTAAAAGCGAGTTAGCGGCTTCTGATGATTAAAAACTGTCACTGTAAATGTCATTCATAGTGGAGGGTTGAGTCTATAAACCTTGGTTTGCAGGATATTTAGAACAGAAATAAACTGATGTGTGTTGTTTGCTGTATAGGGTCCGTCTCGTATGAGGCTTTCAAAACCCTTGATCGCAGCAGTCGGTGGGCACGCTGTGGCTGGAGGTCTGGAGCTGGCCCTGCTGGCTGACCTGAGGGTGGTGGAGGAGAGCTCCATCATGGGCATTTTCTCCCGCAGATTTGGTAGGTATTGTTGTTTGTTATTGTTATTTCACATTGAGGTGTTATTTTGCTTAAGGTTGAGGTATGCAGTCATATCTAACGGAATTGCTCTGTTTATTAACTGCATTAAGCCTCAATTATTTTAGAGTTTTTTTTATTTGAACATTTATCAATGTACAATAACAAGAAAGCTTGGTAAAACCATGTTTTTTATTTAGACCAGCACTATTGTGATATATACCATGGTACTAAATTGGAGTGTACAAGATGTATAGTTTAACAGTGTTAAAGCTGGTGTTATTGAGTACGTCACTCACTTTGCAAACAAACAATATAAAAAACTTGCTTTGAGAGTGCCAGCTTACAATGCAGTTCGAATGACCCCAAAATTCGATATAGCGCAAAAATGCCCATGGTTTAGTTACTGTGCTTATGCTGTTTTTCCCCAAATCTCAGCACAATTGCAAAAGTGATATTGATTTTATACAGCATTTCAATATTTTTTGTAAAATGCAATAAAATCAAGAATCTGTGATTTTTGTTTATTCTCTTTAACCTTTATTTAACTTACAAAAGTATAAAGAAAAGATTTTCAAAGTTTTCACTGACCAACTTAAGTGTATTTAGTAAATATTAACAAATTTTGATTTTGGCTGCAGGCCTGCAGCACACTCCAAAAAAGTTGGGACAGAGGTATGTTTACCACTCTCACATCACCTTTCCATTTAATTACACTTTTTAATCCTTTGGGAATAGAAGATACTACTTGTTGCAGTTTTTCAAGCGGAATATTTGCCCAGTCTTATCTGAAACAAGACTGCTCGCTCAACAGTCTGTGGTCGTCACTGTCCGATTGTCCTTTTCATGATGGGCCTTACATTTTCATAAGAGACAGATCTGGACTGCAGTCAGGCACATCCCTTCTATGGTGCAGAGTGTCTAGAAACCACTCAGTTTTAGCATGTGCAGAATGAGGCCTGGCATTGTCTTGCTTCCCAGAAAAGATGCCATCTTGATGCCATTAAATGTTTCTGTATATTCCCAATATATGCCTCCATGTCAATAGTACCTTCAGACAAATGCAAGTCACCCATGCCGTTTGCTCTGATGCCCCCCTATACCAGGACAGATGTTTGCTTTTGCACCTGTCGCTGATGAAAGTCTGGATGGTCCCTTTCGTCTTTGGGACTGAGAACTCGTTGTCTGTTTTTCCCAAAAACAAGCTGAAACATTGACTCATCTGACCACAGCACACATTTCCACAGTCTTCTAGACCATCTGAGATAAGCTCGGGCCAGAGAACTTGCCGTCATCTCTGCATAGAACTGATATATAGCTTTCTCCTTGCATAACAGATTCAAGTGGCATTTCTTGATGTAATGTCAGACTGTATTCAGCGAAAATGGTTTCCCAAAGTACTCTTTGAGCACATGTGGCTGTATTTAAGAGAGTTGCATGATGGTTTCTCATGCAATGCCGTCGGAGGGCTCAAAGGTCACGCACATTCAACATAAGTCTCCTGCCTTGCCCTACACAGACTGAGATTTCTCTGGATTCCCTGAATCTTTTTACAATATTTTTTTATGATAAATGGTGAAAGACATCAATTCTTTGCAATGTTGCATTTAGATATGTGATTTTTGAATTGTTTGACAATTCTCTCATGATATTTGGCACAAAGTGATGAGCCATGACCCATCTTTGCTTACACTAAATCACGAGACTTAACAGTTCACCTGGTCATTGTGAACTGTTTCAAAACAGTTTAAATTATATATTCTGTAAGCTTTTCACTTTTATTTTGCCTTTGTCCCAACTTTTTTGGAGTGTGTTGCAGCCATCAAAATTCAATTAAAATTGAAAATCTTTTCTTTGTACATTTGTCAGTTAAATAAAGGTTAAAGAGAATTAACAAATAACAGATTCTTGATTTTTTTTTTTTTTGCATTTTACAAAACATCCCAGCTTTTCTGGAAATGGGTTTGTACATATACATGGTGCTTTAGATGCACATTCTGTGTCACTTATGCAGTGCAAAAAATGGATTTTGTTACTTTTGATTAAATGTAATAGGTAAGACTATGGTGTCTTATTCTAATAGATTTTTTCGATTTAAATGTGAGCATTTGACATATACGATGATGCAGAAATCTAACAAGGTTAGAAAAAATTGCCCTTATAAAGGTAAATTTGAGGTGGCAAATATCACCCCTTAATTAAAAAAGTAACCACCACACAGAATATGAAGAATATTAAAAGCTTTGAGAGTCAACTGTCCACGACAGACCTAAACCAGCCAATAAACAAGCACAGAGACACATTCAGTGAAGTATTGTCTAATTATCATTACAGACAAAATTCCAGAAAATATTGAGATATAATTTTTTCGTCAGTATTACCCTATTCATGAAGCTTGATATATCTGATACATTACTGTACAGTGATCCCACCAGAGTACTGTTTTGACGTCTACTGATTACTGTAAATGGCTCTATTACGACGGATAAAATATCAATTTCAACCCCAAAAATGTTGGTAAATTAAATCCTGGGCTGCAAAAATATTGCAGACAGACTAGAAACTACCTAGAAAGAAAAATTTGATGCAGTTTCATTCTGAGTGTACTAGTTTCTCTATGCTACAGATACAGTATGACCACAGTGTGTATAAATATGCCAGCAGTGCTATAATTTACTGCCAGGAACTGATTTTTCCAGCTGCTCATTTAAAACATAGAGCCATCATCATGACCCTCTCTCTTTCATTAAACCAAGCATCCGGGCATTGCCCGCATGTGCCTGTGAACCCGTTCCTCAGACTGTCTGCCTCTACTGCACTCGCGCCACCCAGAAAGGCGTGACGTCTGCTGTCTAGAAGTCTTTAATGGCACTCTACAGTAATGATTAGTGAAAATGTTTGTGTAATTTTTAGTGCTACTGAGCATTTTACTGTTTTTATTTAGAAATTTTACCAAACCTTTAACCCATAGTCATCTTGTGTTCAGGCCATTTCAAGTTTATTTTGATGTGATATAGAGGAGTGATAACTTGTGATAACAGAGGTGATAACTCTGGCAAACTTGATATCGAAGTGGGTGAGTTGTTTACTTACTTTTTAATTAGTCTTCCCATTAACGCCATCATTTTGTTCATTCAGACCGATTTGCGAACCTGCACGAAAAAAGAGGCAGGTTTTATTGCGTGAACCAATCATATCCAGTCATAACCAATCATATCCAATCATAGCATGATGGAGGTATTGTCTCCTCTCATGCAACTTTCTCACATTCAGTCTATTAACCCCCACCAAACACCCTGGCAGGCTTTAAAGCAACACTAAAGAACTTTTCCTCTTCCGTCCCCCTACAGGTTGTAAGCGGAATTGTCCATTACCGCTGTCGTAAATAATTTTGCCTACCGCAGCCTACTGTCGCACGCACACTTGCTGTTTTTCCAGCACCGGCTTTAGAATGAACGATGTCCACAGACAAGGTAGAGTATGTTGCATGATTCTATGAAAGTATGATGTATTGCGACATCAGAAACGAAGAAAAACTAAATAATGACTATTGTAACGCTTGCCGTAAAGCAAGTCAAATTTGTAGTTTCTTATGTCTCATTCGAACTACAGAAACGCTACCCGATCTCTGCATAGTGTGGTTATAGCAGAGATAGGGCTGCAAAGCGAATCCAGAAGTGCCTTTCACCCTGTTACGACTTGATGAACCACTGTAATGATTTTGGAAACATTATTTTAAGGTAAAAAAAGTTATTTAGTGTTGCTTTAAGGGGCCTGGTAAAACTCAATGGGCTGCTGGTGTTGCTGTTGGATAGTGTTACTTTAGAAAAACTAGTGATTTATATGCTTTTTATGTCACGTTTTATAATATTTGCATTGTTTTAATTTTGTAATATGGATTATTTTCTCATCCAATTTTTTTTGAGGAGGCTCTGCCTCCAATGCCTCCTCTGAGGAGGAAACGCCCCTTTCTACTATATAGTAGGGAAATATGCGATTTCGGATGCAGCCATTGTCCTTGAACACTCGAGAGCAAGTTGACTGCGTCCACTTGGGCTGTCAGACTGAAGGAATTTCTATTCCCTTGCGGTGAATTTGAGTTGCTCAATATCACGATCTGCAATGTTTGATATACACATGATATTTATTTATTTATTTAGTGCTATATAAATACTTGTTACGATGTGTTACAATGTGGTCAGCATGCATGAAGATGGAGATTTTGGCTTTATTAATAATTCAAACACACACAGAAAAATAATGCAAACCACACATGAGCTGACAAAGAACAACTGAAACACGGGGCTATATAAACAGGGATAGAGCAATGGAGAGTAAACTAGACATGTGAAACCAATACTACGAAAGCAAACAAGGATGTAATTAGTAACCAATGAAACTAAACAGAGCGAGGAAACAGGAAATAAAGGAAACAGAATAGAGTGTCAAAATAAAGGTCCACATAACGGAACATAAACCTGACAATAAGCTCATTGGGCTATTGTTTGTATCATGGTATTACAATATTGCGGTTATTGCGACAGCTCTAGCATCTACAATCACAGTTATTTGCATGTATGAATTTCTATATCTGCAATAGACTTCAGCAGATGATTTTCATAGGATTTAGTTTATCTTTAGCACAATACAACAAGACGAAGGCGTTAGCTAACACGACATTAAAAAGTTACCATAGTTTAAAAACCTGTAACATTGAGTTAACATATATAAAAAGACGCAAACCAACACATCCTCACTTGTGAAAGGTTGTCCCATTTCTTTGGGAATTTAAATCTCTGCAGTCAACCAGAAGCTGCACAATGTTGTGGCATCTTGGAAAACTCATTGATTTTCACTCAGAGGGGTTTGAACTTAACCAAGGGCTCGATTGCTGAAATTGACAGCTCACATCCTTGTTGAACTTGTAATTACAACTCTGAGAGCTCCGACTTGTACCACCTCACCTCTGCAACATTATGCAAATTTTGCGAAAACACTCAAATGCATTAAAATATAGTGTGTGTGTATATATATATATATATATATATATATATACACACACACACACACACACACACACACACACACACACACACACACACACACACACACACACACACACACACACACACACACACACACACACCACAGAGCTGTTGAATGCTTGATTCTGATTGGTTGACAAACCAATAGTATGAAGCTATGAAGTAGTTCCAGTTCTGTAGAACGCATTGCAGTCATATAACTTTATTATTTAAGTTAATTCAAAGATCCTTACAGTCTACATTACAACAGAAAATGGACCTAAGCAAACAAAAGGATAAAAATAAAAACAATTTCCATGCTTTTCCCACCAAATTTCCTTTTATTATTTATGGAAAGCATGCTTTGTCCCTCTCTCTCTCGCTCTCTCATGCACACGTACTGTACTGACACACTCAAAAACATACTTGTGCACAGAAATTTATTGTCAGCGCTGCCCTGCGATCGACTTTTTCTATAAAATTGTTCACAACTGAAAAGTTAGATGACATTTCTAAGTAGTGTGGTGGCAACGTCGTTGTTTTTGAAGCAGTTAAACGAACAGTTTAGCTATTAGTGGAGACACTGCTGCCGAACACTTTTGAGAGCCACACATACTTATGTTATGACACACTAGTTCTAAAATGGAGTTAACAATGGAGGCTTGGGATGAGATGCATAAGAAATTTGTTATGCGTACAACCGTTTTAATGACAAAAAACCTGACTAATATCTTGAAATAAAACATCTGAACAATGGGTCTCATCCACATAGCACGCGTATGCATCGTGAAATCTGCGTACAAAAGTTTTTTCACAAACAAATCATGATTCACCAATAACTTTCTTTCTAAAATATATTCTGAATTTACGTAAAAATCGTACGCAAAAATCACACAAATAAAATATAAATACGAATAGTGAACGCAATTATTAGTGAATAAATCCCAATATCTTGAGCTGTGGTAACCTGGATATAAGCAGTGTAAATGATTGTGGTCTGTTTAGCCTAATTATTGAAAAATGATTCACTCTGCTTTGGATCATGAACGCATTAGCACCTCGAGTGTGCATTATTTTTTAATTAATCAACGGCCCCATGTAAATTATTGCTTGCATATTTCTGTTTAACAATTGGTAAAATTGGCAACTGTTAATGTTCCCCTGTGGTGAAAATCATGTTTTTAATGTTGTTAATATATATCTATGTCAAGTCAAGTCAAGTTTATTTATATAGCGCTTTTCACAACATAGGTTGTATCAAAGCAGCTTCACAGTAATAAATTAAAACAATACATCAATGTTTGTTTCTAGTGGAACGTCCACGTTTGGTAATGCTGATCAATAGTATCGTTGATTGATTAATTCAATTAAATATCCTCAAATATCCCCAACTGAGCAAGCCAAAGGCAACAGTGGCAAGGAACCGAAAAACTCCATCAGGTGACCTAATGGAGAAAAAAAAACCTTGGGAGAACCCATGCTCAGTCGGGGGCCAGTTCTCCTCTGGCGTTTATGAACTAGAGACCGGATTTAACTGTAAGATTAAAAGTATTATATAAATGCCTGGCTGAAGAGATGCGTCTTTAATCTAGTTTTAAACTGGGAGAGCGAGTCTGAGCAACGAACAGTATCAGGAAGGCTATTCCAGAGTTTTGGAGCTAAATGTGAAAATGCTCTCCCTCCTTTGGTGGATCTGGATATCCTAGGTATGACCAAAAGCCTCGAATTTAGTGATCTTAAAGAGCGCGGTGGATTATAGGGCGATAGAAGATCGGTTAAATAGACTGGAGCTAAGCCGTTTAGGGCTTTATAAGTCAGTAGCAATACCTTGTAATTAATACGTGACTTTATAGGTTAACCAATGTAGTGATGATAAAATTGGTGTTATATGATCATATTTTCTTGATCTAGTAAGAACTCTAGCGGCGGCATTTTGAACTAACTGTAGCTTGTTTATTGAGGATGCAGGAAACCAGCTAATAAAGCATTACAGTAATCTAGTCTCAAGGTCATGAATGCATGAACTAACTGTTCTGCATCAGAAACAGATAGCATATTACGTAGCTTAGCAATGTTTCTAAGGTGGAAAAAGGCTGTTTTTGTAACATATGAAATGATTTTCAAAAGACAGGTTGCAGTCTAGTATAACACCCAGGTCTTTTACTGTAGAGGATGAAGTAACAGGACATCCTACTATGTTAAAGTTGTATTGTGAGAGGTTTTGTGGGTGGTTTTTTGAACCGATAAGTATTACCTCTGTCTTGTCTGGATTCAATAAAAGGAAATTGCGCGTCATCTAATCTTTTATATCTTTAACACACTCTGTCAATTTGGATAATTTAGCGTTTTCATCCGGCCGTGATGAAATATATATTTGAGTGTCATCAGCATAACAATGGAAACTAATTCCATGTTTCCTTATAATATTTCCAAGTGGCAGCATATATATTGAGAATAATAGAGGGCCTAACACAGATCCCTGCGGCACTCCATAGTTTACTGGAGTTATGATCGATTTTTCTCCATTTAAATAAACAAAATGGTAGCGGTCAGATAAATACGATCTAAATGTGGCGTTTTTAATATGCTTTAAGACAAACTATGTGCATATTCATAAGTCAACACCATTACTGAGCATTTTCTCCTTAAAACTCCAGTGAACCAAAGATAGTCACAAAAACGCGGTTTGAAATCGGTGTTGTTTCTTACGTCACAAACTACCTTGAAACCAATCACGTCAATGTGGGGGCTGGGTTTTTGCATATCATTAACTGGGAAGCAGTGGAGTCTCAAGAGAAGCCAGGTTATCCTGGTATTTTTTTTTTGTTCATGAAAAATCAGGTAGTTTAGCAATATAGCGGGTGAATTATGTATATGATGTATATTACAAAGTTATGATGAACTATATGCCTTTCTCCACTGATGTTTAAAGTTGTTCAGTGCGTTTCTAGGGATGCTGATTATTAGAAGGCAGACTGAGAAAGTGAATGGGAACATGGTTTGTGTAACATTAGCAACAAATTAGTAGCTATTTGAATACGTAGTCAAGCCAAAAGTCTCAGTTTTGGTCCGTTTACACTGAAACACAACCCCGGAGATTTCAAACGAAATCAGGATCTGTAGCATTTTTGTAAGTCTCCATTTTCGAGGGTCGAAAACGCTGGAGTAGTGTAGACGACAGGCGTAACCGTAGCAAAAGTGATGCATTTTAAAATGTTGAGTTAAGCGAGTGGATCTCTGAGCTGGAGTGAGTGAGTGGAGGTGGGGCTAATTTGAATATTCATGGTTCCGTATATACTAAATGAGGCATGGGTGTTGAGTTACATTCAAACTTTTTTTAAGGCATAAAGAACTTGCTCTCAAGTGCAAATGAACCTGATTTGACCATTCCAGTATGGCGGAAGGCTTACACATAGCTGCCCATAGAAGCAGTCCCTAATAAGGCATCTACATATACATATCTATGCTCAGAAGAGATATGCAAGCACATATCAACCCACAACACCCTAGCAACTGCACAGCAATATGCTAGCCTACATACCACTCGGCACATCGAAGTAACTGCATAGCAACTCCTTTGAAACCACCAATATAACCCTATCAACCACAAAGCAACTTGTTCAAACATACTCAGTACAGCTGAGCAACCACTAGCAACACCCTGACATTGTTGTAGTGACTTTTCCATGGACAGAAACCACACATTTTCCCCCCAGAAAATCTTATCTATCCACTACATTACATCTCTATAGTCGCATTACACTTCTGATTGGAGCATGTAGCATGTAACCATTCACTCAACTTACCAAAATGTTTTGTCAACAAATTTTATGTGTTGTTTTTGCCGCACATTGGTTCCTGTGGCCATTCTGCTATGATCGAGCTTAAATGAGAACTATCATTTGGAGACTATTTCACCCAGAACAAGGCTAAGCACTCTGACACTACCCACTTATTTCCTCTGCATTTTCCTCACTCTCTCCTGTACTTACCCTACAGTGCACAGTAGGCCCTTAAACACCATTCATCTCACATAATAGACGTCTTGGCCACCATCAGTGGAAAAGGGTTTATTTTAACATCCTGCTTGTCGGTTTTATTTTACCTAATCTTGTTTTGGCAGGTTTTAAGGCTTTATTTTTGGGCTGTATTTGGGAGACCAAGATGGGAACAGCCTAGGGGAATCCCTCATGGTGAGAGATGAAGAGAAATAAATGAGAAAGAGACGCGGGTGGGGGAGGCAACACTGGGAAAGGAAAATATGCTACCAAAACTCACTGAAATCTGTCTGATGTGGCCAAATACTTCCTGTTGTGTCTTCAGAATACTACATTGAACCAGTAAACTAAAAAAAAAAAGCCCTGAAAAGAATGTGGGCAAGCCATTTAAGTTAAGTTTATATTCCAAGGGAAATATTGTTTGACAGAGTACAGTTACTCAGTTTTTATCATATTGTCCCTATTTAATTTATTAATACACCTTCCTGGTCTTATTGTGCACTAGTGGTGTGCGGTGGTGTTTTAAAATGAGGCAAAGTCCTCTCTGTATATCAAATGTACATTTATGCCAATTACACTTAATTTTCCTGGTTAAATAAACATTACATTAAAAAAGAGAGACCAAATACAATTCTATTTAGTATTTTTTTGCAATATCTTTGAAGTATGATGAAATTTATACTTGGTTTTAATAAATAGAAAAATAGTTATTTTACTAATTTCTACATTTGTTCCAAAATAATAGCTAAAGGCAGTAACAATTTAAACTACATATATATTATTTGTGAACTAATGTTCAGCTGTTCTTTTTGATAGCCAACTTATTTTCAGCAGCCATCAAGCTTGTACACACTGGTCACAGACATGAAGATGTACCTTAATTTCCCCAAGCTGAATGCTCACTAAAACCCCTACACAGTCATCATGTTTTCAGGCCATTTCAAGTTTGATTTTGACGTGACATAAAGCGGTGATCTCTAAGTTGTTTACTTATTTTTAATTAGTCTTCCCATTAACGCCATAATTTTCTTCATTCAGGCCGATGAGAACACGCACAATAACAAGAGGTGGGATTTATCACATGAACCAATCATATCCAATCATAACCGATCATATCCAATCATAGTGCGATGGAGGCACTGCCTCCTCTCACGTGACTTTCCCCCTTTCGTTCTCAATTAACCCCATAAAATGCACTGCACGCATTAGGGTGTCTGTTTTAAGTCTGTTGTGCACAATTCATCAGTGCATGTTATACCAAAGAAAAGCTAAATATATTTTTGTGATAACTTTTCTTTTAAATGTAATAACTTTCTATGCCTTTAGTTTGACCTTTCTTTTTTGTTGACATCATCTATAGCTATTCAGGCATTGCAGGTAATTTGATAAAAAGTGTTACCATTGGGATGTATCAAAATGTCATGACCTGACTTTCAGCCTCCACGTCAAATAGTGGGCTACGGCAGAGTCTTGGATGGGAACTTCACATGAACTTTACATTCAGGTCTCATTCCTTTCTTGTAGAGGAGAACGCCCACTTTCCATGTTCCAATTATTTTTCCCTCTTTGAATATTCTGTTTCTCTTGGATAGTTTGTTCCCAGCTCAAATGAAATGCAGTACATTTATCAGAGACCAGAAGATCTGTGAAATCTGAGTTTATCATTTTTAAGAGGCCCTAACTGCACACATTGTATCTTATCCAACAGCCCAGGTGGTCAAAGCCACTTGTTCTGAATGCAATTTCCATTTGTTCACCTCAGCCACCGGAGCAGCTGCCAACAACTGAAATGACTCGACCTTTCTCCGATTTTACAGACATTCTCTTTCAACCGTCAGATCCTTCCTTGGCTTATAATGCTTGGACTCAGAGGTGAAATTTTCATAAAATACATTGATGGATTTGACTGATCTTGAGAATGAAAGACTTATACTCATTTCTTGAGCATCTTCATTTGTTCTAAGTTAAATAGCTTAAACTGAAATTAACTCAGGTTTAACCCTTAGGGATTTAGAAATATAATTAATAAGGCTTTGTATCAAGGCTTTGTCTTATTGGTTCTGATTTCACAGACATGTAGATCAGAACTTAAAGTTTAGTGTCCTCATTTAGCTGTTGTTAAGTTTGTGTAACTGAATATGTGTGTGTACGTGTAAAGGTTTTTTCCTGAGCTCTAGTGTGGTAACAGCATTAGGCCTACCCCAGCACCATTGTGTGTGCAAGCTTGCATCATAGGCTTTGTTGGGACTTTGATGTTCTGTGGATACCAGTATCACCAGCATGAACTCACACAGGAAGACATAAAAGTTCAACCGCAGGCTCAGGCTTACACAGACAGATCCATTCATTCAGTCGAACACCTGAGGTGAACTGAAATCACCCAGGTGCTAATGCTGGACTACTGACATGGAGTCATGCAGGGATTTCTGTAAAACCATTGTACAACTCCAATGTCGTGTGTGTGTGTGTGTGTGTGCGTGCACGTCTTTGCACAATAGTGAAAGTCTGAGCATGAAGGTAGTGGATTGACTTGATGAGATGTACGGGCTACTTTACCTAACTCTTCCCTCTGATGCATATTAAATGTGTTGGCTGAGATATTGACCAATCTATGTGCTTGCGTTTAAATGCAACTTAATTAATTTTATAACTGACCTATCATAAGTAAGACCCTTTTGTTACTATTGCTAACTCGGACAAACAAACAGAATTGCTAACTTGCTAAACCTTGTCCCAAGATGTTTTGATACATTTTGGACAAAGAAGGACCACCTCTCGTTGAGGAGCATGTGGGACTTAAATATGCCATGGAGGGATATATTAAAGATTTTAAAATAAATATGGTGGGTAACCAGATTAATTTGAAAGTGATCACACAAGTTTCACACAAGTGGGAGAAGCCCTTATGTTACGGTTGTCACGATCGCAGATGACAACGTCCAGGATCAACACTGTTCATGTACCACAGGGTAAATTAAATTAATTTACGTTTAACCAGTTTAATATGGAGAGGCATTAAATTGTACACCAGTCTGTACATGACGTGAGAACAGTTAGCTATTCAGGTTTGTACGTTAGCATGGACTCACTAACTTTATTTGTAACTGAATGAGAGTATGACAATCAGAAAATGAACATTTTCATTTCGTCTTCATTGGGATTGGGGTTGAATCCTTAAGGACTAGGTTACTGCTCCCACATCATTGGATTAATACACAGCTTAATCCAAAGCAGACATTTTGCTCTGTCTTGTTTGGGTTTAGGAAATGGAATAAAATAAATTCCATTGCCTATCCTCTCAGGATACCTAGAATCAGTGTTACAAGTACACATCGTTTTACCATTTTTGTAGCATAAACACCATCAAACCGATGAGAGCTTCGGATCGTCCAATGTTTCTCTATGGCGCTGAAACCTAAAGATGTCCGAGTTTGAGTTTATCATTTTTAAGAGGCCCTAACTGCACACGTTGTATCTTATCCAACAGCCCAGGTGGTCAATTGATACTCAACTGACATTGGCTCATCTGCGTTCGAGGGGAGGGGCTAATCACCTCCTTCAATCCGATTGAGCTCAATCCATCTGTTAGTCTACATAAGACCAGCAGTTTTATGTTTGGTGATGGGGATATGCTTATCCCAAGAACCACCATGAATGGATGGCCAGTCCATCACAGGGCTAACACACACAGACATGGCATTGACTTCCATAGTAGGAAAAAAAAATACTATGGAAGTCAATGGGACCCAGAAACTGCCTGGTTACTGACATTCTTCTAAATATCTTCCTTTGTGTTCAGCAGAAGAAAGAAATTCATACAGGTTTGAAACAACATGAGGGTGAGTATATGATGACAGAATTTTTATTTTTAAGTGAACTATTCCTTTAATCCATTTAACAAAAATAATTTAAGCCATGGAAACACTTGGATCTAACAACTTTCTCAATCGGATTCAACAATCTCACATGCAGTGCTGTGATGTTTACATATGGTACTTATGGATGGTTTATATTTTAATAGTTTTAGAGGGCATTATATATATCACAATTAATTCAGATAGAGGAGAAGATTCACATGAGCTGTGTCTTGTATTGGCTGTCACTCCCAAAAGTCGCTGTGCATTTGTATAAAGTTAAACATTTGTCAACTTTGTCTCGTCACTGGACATGCCCACATCCTGTCATCAGCGGTCACTGTCTGTCACCGGAAGTCGCCAGCTCTCCATTGAAAATGAATGGGATCCAATCATTTTGTCACTGCATGTCGCTGGTGGTGTGAGCAGGGCCTATGTTTAATGAATGTGCACTGGTCTAGGGAACATGGAGCTTTCAGAATCTGAAATCGGTTTATTTGGATTGGATTTGTTGGAAAAAAATGTGTATATAAACATGCCTGTTGTAAAACAAAATTTTGCAAAAATATATCACTGGGGCACTACCATCATGGGTGCACCTTTGTTCCTTATTTACCCTTAAAGGTGCACTAAGTAACTTTTTTACCTTAACCGAACAGCTTTGGAGTCATTGGAATAGTTATATGACTTTTTTCGGGTTGAATGGTGGTCGTCTCGCATCCCCCAAGCGCCTGTGAGCCGAAAAACCACACTTGCAACTTTGGGCCGACGGGCCGCCGGCCTCAGGGTCAGGAAGTATCGCGTGATATCAGGTCTCGCGATGTAACGAATTGCTTTACGGCACCGCACACAAAGCTAGGAAAGCTTTGTCGGAGGACGAAAGAAAGAGGAAACGGCAGACTGACCGAGCAAGGAGTCAGACTCGAGTAAATATCGTTCTTGTTGATGGACTAGTAGACATCTTCAGAGGTTATCTGTGCCTGTTCGATGTCCGACGCTTTGTAACGCGTTCTGTCAGGAGGAGAAATAGGGATAGCTCACAGATGAAGTTATTACAGAGGCCAGACAGACTCACGGAGGCGATTGGCATCTCACAACTTGCACTTTATTCCCCAGTCGAACTCGTGTAACTGTCTGTCACCCGTTCTACCATCCACATCTTTACTTGATAAACAAAAGTACAGTAGGATAAGAATGAGCATCAAACTGAAATAACCCGCATATGGGTGTTCGAGGTGCACATACAACACAGACTGCCGACGACAGTTCAACAGGGCGCGCGCAGCTCTTAAAGGGGCCACACCTTATTTCCACTCATTACAGCTTCCATCCTATTGAACAGGTACCGGTATAGAGGGCGGAAGGGATCAGGCCGTGAGTGCAGAGACGGCTCTGCGCGAGTGGTATTTACGACAGTAACGTTAAATACAAGTACTCCACAGCGACTCTAGGGGTTGCTGTTTGACAAAAACGGAAAGCTGCATAGTGTGCCTTTAAAGATAGCATCTGTACCCGGTTTATACTTCTTAACCCTCTGAGGTCGACAAACGCGCCGGCGCGTTTTGCTGGATTTTCTCCACATTGTAGCACTTTAAACTTAAATTTCTCCGTCATTTATGGTCATACAGAAAAAATAAATATAAAAAAAGAATCTGTGGTATTTCTACTTTTGTATGTGTCCACTTCCAATCAAATCAAAACATTGTGCTTTTGTAAAATAAGGAAAAAAAACAGTGTGTGCGTTCTGCCTCTCCGTCGCGGTGAACTTTTTTTTCTTGAGCACGTCTATAAACTGAAACAAAACTCAGCGAATACTTGTTACACATTTATGAGCCATACACCTTTATAAACATTTAAGTGTGTACTTTTAAATGATCGGATTCAAAACGAAAACAAATATTCTCTGTTTAAGTAATTTGTATAAAACCAACAAGATTTCCAGCTTCTCAAACGCTTCCTAATTATTTTTAATTCGGCCACGCCCACTCGCGCAAAAGATATTCACATGCAAATCTCCACATGGAACGCGATCGCCCTCATTACCTCAACAACAAAACACTTCACTTCACTTTTCGTCGAGTTTGAAAGACGTGCCTGAGCTTACATTGGATTTACATCAGAAGAAGAAGAACGATATTTGAAGACAAGAAAGATAAGGTAAGAAATTCTTACATATTAGTTTGCTATTGTTGCATAAATTTCACATTGCAGTTGAACTGTTGCTAGATATATGGTGAATATTATAATATTTAGACCCGTGTTTACTGTTACTGTGTTTGTGGATATCTGCTCAAACGTAGATAGGCTATGTATATGGTAGGCCTAACCATAGGTACTAATATGTACTCTTGAGGTATTAATATGCACCCTGTTGTAGGGGTAACAGGTACATATACCTTTGAGGGTACTGCCCCACTGACCCATAAACATTAATGTTTTTCTGATCTTGTATGTCATAGTCACTTGGAAGCATTGATTAAAATGGAGCAAGGACATAGAGGAACAATGCAAGGTTTGTGAAAGTGCACTGTATCTTACGACTAAAACTTTTGCTGGATAATGCTCTGACATTGACATCCACTGACTAATGAGAATTTCAGATCCAATTATGCTTTCCAAAGTCCACTTTGCTGTATTTCCGCTAGATTTCTAATGGACCTGGCTGTTTCTACAACCTCAAAATCATGACAACCAGACGTCAACTGTTCTTTATGAATATTGGTGATTTGTGGCTAATTGAGCTAACTGAGTAACTGTGACTGCTGGTGAAACAAAGTTGAACATAATTGCCAATGAGCTAGTGTAGAAAGTGTTTCATTTATGTATTCTACATTCTGCCTCTGCTTTTTAGACTAGACTCACCTTCTGAAACAGATGCACCTCATCATGTCTGTCATGTCAGCTGCATGTTCGCAGATGTGTAATAGAGATGGAGGACTGA
Source organism: Scardinius erythrophthalmus (assembly GCF_964197995.2). Lineage (NCBI taxonomy): Eukaryota > Metazoa > Chordata > Actinopteri > Cypriniformes > Leuciscidae > Scardinius > Scardinius erythrophthalmus. The sequence goes on from NC_138242.1 coordinate 9,307,204, forward strand.
CTATCGGAACAACGGACTTGAGTAATGGGGTAAAGGAGCAGAGGAAATATGGAAGGATGTGCTCACTGACTGAAACTCCCTCCTACCTCAGCTCGGGCTGCCAGATGTGTAGTGTGTTGGACTGGAGGACATGTGATTGGTAGCAGATGTATCCACTCATTATCTCTCACCCTCTCAAGCCTCTATGAATAAAGCTGCATTATTTTAATAACCTGTTACAATAGGGCTGATAATTTTGGGAGAAAATGTCCTTTCGAGAATGTGCTAGTAATGATGCTAGTTTGAATTGGCAGAGATAGAGAGAGGTCTCTGTGTAGAGAGATTGCTGGCGATTAGACATGTATTCAAGACCCCTGTGTGTGTGTGTAGGTTTGTGTCAATAAGTGAAGGTAAAACAATGGCCTGTGTGCATTATGATCATTCACATAATACATAAGCACTCTGTGATTAATTTGAGCCAGATCCTGCTGGATCCTGGTCAGGAAAATGTCAGATTTTGCGTTCCGGCAGTTGTATGTTAACAAGGGCAATACATGGTGACAGCTTACAGTTTTTTGTTTTGCGCGCTGTGAACTGCGGAAAGTTTGGAGAGTGTATACCTGACAAATTATTCCAATAAAAATAAGTTAATATTGCCAAAAGGTCAAAAAGGCAGTCAAGCACATTTTCATTTTTCATATCCTTGATGAGCTGATGGTGTTTCTGATCAAAAGAGGTCCTGAATAGATGGAACTGCACCCCTAGACAGTTCTGCTAATAATAATCAGGATAGCCAGAGACACAACAATTTAAACAGCCAGGGACTGCAACGAAGGGGGACCTAGAGATGGCTAACGAGTTGAATCAGTTCTTCAACAGGTTTGATATAGGGCTCCAGGCTGCTCTCCAATGCACATCCCCCTACAGTTACTTCACTGTACCGATAGAGACCACCCACAACAATCATTTTCACCTTCAACTCCCCCAGCAGCTTCCCTCTCAGACACTCTTCACAGCTGACAGCTGTCAGGCCAAATTGACCATCACAGAGGACCAGGTTAAGAGGGAGCTGGGGAGACTTCACCAGGGTAAGGCAGCAGGACCTGATGGCATTTGTCACAGAGTCTTAAGAGCCTGTGCCGACCAGCTGAGGGGAGTGCTCCAGTGCCTGTTCAACTTGAGTCTTAGCCTGGAAAGAGTTCCGGTGCTCTGGAAAACATCTTGCCTTGTTCCAGTACCAAAGAAACGGCGCCCCGCCCATCTAAACGACTATAGACCAGTAGCACTGACTTCCCATATTATGAAGACCATGGAGGGGTTGGTCCTGGGTCACAGTTTGCCTACCAACCTCGGGTGTGGACGATGCCATCATCTACATGCTGCATTCACATCTGGACAGAGCTGGCAGCACTGTGAGAATAATGTTCTTTGACTTCTCCAGTGCCTTCAACAGCATCCAACTAGCATTACTGGGAAGGAAAATGGATGTTATGCAGGTGGACTCCTCCATAATCTCCTGGGTCATGGACTACCTCACAGGTAGACCACAGTTTGTGAGACTGCAGAACTGTGTGTCTGAGCGGGTGGTGAGCAACATGGGTGCTCCTCAGGGAACGGTTTTGTCTCTGTTTCTATTTACCCTCTATACCTTAGACCAGTGGTTCTCAACTCCAGTCCTCGGGACCCACTGCTCTGCACATTTTGTTTGTCTCCCTTATTTAACACACCTGAACCAGATCATCAGCTCATTAGGAGAGACTCCATGAACTGAACTGAGTGTGTCAGATAAGAGAGACATACAAAATGTGCAGAGCAACGGGTCCCGAGGACTGGAGTTGAGAACCACTGCCTTAGACTTCAATTACAACTCGAAGTCATGCCACCTCCAGAAGTTTTCAGATGATTCAGCTGTGGTTGGTTACATTGAGGGCGGGCAAGAGACGGAATATAGAGCTCTGGTCAACAGTTTTGTGAAGTGGTGTGGAGTGAACCATCTACAAATGAATGCAAATAAAACTGGTATAGAATTGGTAATTGATTTTAGAAGGAAAAAAGACCATCCCTCACCTATTTCTATTCACGGCAGAGACGTTGAGATAGTGGACTCCTATCGGTATTTAGGGATCCACATAGATGACAAACTTGACTGGACAAAAAACAAATTGAAGAATTTGCGAGAGCCCCCTGCAGACGTTGAGGGACCACCCGCTGCGACGAGTGAGCCAGAGCCCAAGTACAAGAGAACAGCACTCACCATCGCCCCGGAAGTGCAACCCCTAGCAAGTCTGACCAGGGGTGTGAGCCGCGACTCCAGCAGAGAATGAGAATGAGAACCAAGGACTGGCTGATGGACGTCAGTGAAGAAGAATTGATTCCCACCCAAGCCTACCCAACATCTAATTCCTCCTGCCTCGGATAACTTCGCTCCATCTCGGCCCGTCAACCTGATGGCTCTGCCTTGGCTCCTCCCACCTTCTGCTCCACCAGAGACCCTCGGCCTTGCAGCTTCACCGGGTTCCCTCGTCCCACCGGTTCCCCCTTGGTCAGTCGTTGCCCTACTTCTGTCCGCTGCGCTCCGTCCCTCCTCCCCTACGGCTGCAGTGGGTTCCTTCTTCCCTTTCGGGATTGCCTTTGTCCTCAGTCACACCGGCACCGCCCCAATCCATGGGTAATCTGGCTCCACCGCCGACGCTATTCACCACGGAATCACCTGGGTCTCCAGCACAAGCGATGTCGCTCAGCTCCATCGGCCCTCGGTCTGTGCCATTGCAATTCCCACCCTGTGCCATTGCAATTCCCACCACTCGTTAGTTTCTATGGTTACTGTCATTACTTAGTTTGGTTACCTGTGTTTACCTCGTTATCTTTTGTATATTAGTTCATGTCTGTTCCCTTTGAGTTTGTCCGGTCACTGTTATATTTAAGTGTGTGAACTCTTCTGCCTGTTTGGATTGCTACCCGTTTGGATTATATAAGTAAACTTTGTGTTGGAACCTTACTCTTCTGTGTCTTTGTCTGCCTGCATACATTTGTGACACTTATGCTCACCAAGGCTGCATTTATTTGATCTAAAATAAATATATATATATATATATTTAAAAAATGTAATTATTGCTGATGACAAAGCTGAATTTTCAGCAACAATTTTGTCCAGTCTTCAGTATCACATGATCCTTCAGAAATAAATTGAATATGTTGGTTTGGTGCACAAGAAACATTTATTATTATTATCAGTGTTGAAATCAGTTGTGCTGCTTCATATTTTTGTGAAACTAGAAGCACTTATTTTAAATATAAATCTTTCATAACATTATTAATGTATTTACTTGCTAAATAAAAGTATTATCTTTCAAAAAAAAAAAAAAACTGACGTCAAACAGTACCATATATCTCTGTTCATAACTCAACTTTTTCCAGTTAATCCTATGTCTATAAGAAAAACTAACCTCAAACAGTACCGTATATCTCTGTGTTCATAATTCAACTTTTTCCTGTTAATCCTATGTCTATAAGCCTCTTTTTATCTGTCTCACACAGGTGTTCCATTGATTGATGGGGGTACTGTGAGATTGCCACAGCTGATTGGTCTTTCTCGAGCTCTAGATCTCATTCTCACAGGCCGACCGGTGAAGGCGCAAGAGGCTTTAACATTTGGACTGGCAAACAGAGTGGTGCCCGATGGCCAAGGTACACATACAGTACACCCTGAAACTTGCTTTAGCATGATGAGGTGTATCCGGTCCTACTCGACCCGCTCTGAGTGGGATTTGAACCAGGGTCTCCGGCGTGGGAGGCAGGCGCACTAACAAGACGCTAAAGACCACAGCCGCTAGTGCGCCTTTTGAGGCCAGGGGAGTAAGGTTTACACGCACTGCTCTTACAGCCTAGGTCCGTTACATTCACCCCCTAAACCTCACTCCCATTCGGGTCACAGCACCAAATGTAATTGGTCCTACTCGACCCGCTCCGAGCAGGGTTCTAACTGGGGTCTCCGGCGTGGGAGGCGGGTGCGCTTACAAGGACACTAAAGACCGCAGCCTCTTGCGTCAGTCGCTAACGTGCCTCTTGAGGCCAGGGGAATGAGGTTTACACGCACAACTCTTACTGGCCTGTGTCCGTTAAAGAGGCAATTGAAAATCATATACCACTTGGAATAGATTTTAACCATGTTGAAGAAATGTCATTGATGGTGTCTTGCTTAGAAAAAAAATTGTTTAAAAGTTGTTCATGACCAATCAGGTTGAAACCTAGGTAGAGCCAGAGCTGCCGTTGGTAATACTTTATTTCAATGGTCCACCTAACACTAACCTAACAGTCTACTACAGTCTACCAATACTTTAATGAGTGTTAGTTGACATGTAGTTGCAAAATTACTTTTAGATAACAGAATGTCCAAAGTGTACCTTTGACATAAAGTGTAACCCTGGCGTTAAGTCAGTAGTAGATAACTGGTTTTTGATTATCAATGGCCCTAAGCACTTGTTAAAGACTTCAGTTGCAGTCCTAGCTGGTCCTTTTAATGACCATCAGAAGAAAGAAAGCCATATATGTTTATAAAAATGTGATTCTTTTAGACCACATGTGTCAAACTCAAGGCCCGCGGGCCAAATCCGGCCCGCCACATTATTTTATGTGGCCCGCGAGAGCATATGGGTGTCTTAAAATTAGGGATGCAACAAAATTTAGGCTGCCGAAAATTTTCGGACGAAAATAACATTTTCGGTTTTTGGCCGAAATATAGCCTACTAAAAAGCCGCCGCGCCCCTCCGTGTTCGGCGATGGTTTCACTCTGGCTCAGCGTGTTTTATGACTTTGCATGCGAGTCCGCTTCCGAAGATGCAGAACGATGCATATCGTTCTGTTCCCCTCGGTTCCGCTGTGTGTGTGCGCTGTGCTCTCCGCTCCGTGTCCACAGCGCGTTCTGCTCAATGTTCCGCAAGCAACCTCCGTGTGTGTGTGTGTGAGTGTTTGCGAGTTCTGCTCACGCTCATTGGAAAGGCAAAGTCCGCTTAAAAAACGTGCCGACATGAAATTTCTCTGGACTTGTTTCTTTTTGCAATAGTACTACTGTGCTGTAGCATGGTGTATAGCCGTGCTGGGCAACACTGGTAAAATTACACGAATCACGATCCTCTCGTTCACTGGTCCTCTCCCTGATCTGCTCATTCTCTGACAAAAATAGCTTTGTAGTACTATATGCCTACTTTATTTTGACAATTGGTAAAAAAAAAATCTGTTAAATCTGATTCTGCTGCATAGAACTGATTAAAGAATAATATATTGATATTTTATATTATTTTAAAATAGGTACCTGTATTAGCCTTTTCACTATTTGTATCACTCCGCTTGTCTGTGTTTGCGCCACTTGCATCATTAAGCCAGTAGGTGGCGACAAGTGACTGTCTTTAGGAGTGAACAATTGAACTTTAAACTGATTAGTTTTAAAAAGATTGCACTGGTTTTTGATTGAAATGTAACATCTATGCAAAATAATCCTTGAAAGATTTCTCATTTAAGGCCATTCTCGTTTGGAATATGTGATTGTGTATTGTCAACAATAAGCAGAAACATTTTGCATTTCCATTTTGTAGTGTGGATCATTCATTGCAACATTTATCCTTATTCTCATTTTTAAGAATCTGTTATTTTGACAAATAATTTATGCTACTGCCCACTGACATGCTTTTAAAGCTATTGTTATCCCCCAAAAAATTGGCCTTTAAACACCTTAAAATGCACATATGTAGGTCAGAGAAATCCAAATTTGATCAGGGGAGCATGTCCCCGAACCCCCCTAACTACCTCACATTTGAATACGCATGACTGTGTAGTAATGTGTGCTGGTGTGGCTGGCTAGTACAGTGCCAGGGCTGAATTTTTGAGCCAGTTTGCCCCTGCATATATACAATCATACAATATTATCTGTATCAAATCATTATTACCCAGCTCCTGATGTTTCGGGCTCATCCCCTGATGTTTTTAAAACCTAGAAACACCCCTGCAAATGCATATACAATATTTGTAACTTAAATAAGTAATAATCAAATAAAGAGACAATATTAACATTTTAAAAGTCTTACAGTTACAACCGGCCCTTTGAGGGCAGCCATAATGCTGAAGTGGCCCTCAGTGAAAATGAGTTTGACACCCCTGTTTTAGACTATATCTGTTTTTCCACAGCATGTCAGTGCATCTTTTGATGCTGTACTGAATACGTGTTGTTATCTGACCACTATGCGTGTGTTTGCATCTTTCATTCATCCACAGTAGAGTTCCCTTGAGAATGTTAGCAGATAAAACTAATGTAATGTGACCGCAATTCACACAGTCACAGTCAGGTTAGATGAGATGAGCTCAAAGCTGTTTAGAGATACCATCAAAGTAAACACTTCAGTTTCAAAGTGAGAGTCACTCGAGTGGACTTTCCATAAGAGATCTGGACAGAGGCCAGAGCTTTAATTTGCTACACAACATGAGTCCATATCAGAAGGAAATGAGTGATGATATGGAGGTCACTCAAGGTCACACATTGAAGTCATCATGAGACGGAAGTTGTGATCGTATTATCTTCCCTATTGTGACGTATATCCAAGTGAAACGGCTTTTTGAACTAGAAAAAAAAAATCTTGGTGACTTTAAGGTCAGCTAAAAATAAAAGCAAAACTTTTGGTCAGAGGTGTCACATCTATTGCTGAAATTTTGACCTCTTCTGTCTATTACACTTAGTTAGGAATGGACCCATTTTGGCAGCATGTTCACATCTAACAGTCAGTCTTGTGTGCGTTTGTTTTAGCACTTCAAGTGGCTCTTGAACTTGCTGAACAGGTCAGCGCATTTCCGCAGCTCTGTCTCCGTGCCGACCGTAACTCCACCTACCACGCTGTCTTTGACTCCTCCTCCTTCACCCAAGCCATGCAATATGAGTTCGACCAAGGTCTGCCAGTCATTCCAGCTGAAGCAGTCACTGGGGCAAAAAAATTCAGCTCAGGCGCTGGAAGAGGAGGGACATTCTCTAAGAGTAAACTGTAAATGGACAGCTGATTGGAAATTAGTCAGTGTGTGTAACTAAATAATACAGATATTAATGTACAGCGAATCACGTTAGAGTCTATGATAAAAAGTTGATTTGGTCCAGTCCAGGCCTGGGGTAAGATGGAGCCTGCTATTAATAATGGTTTGTTGTTGTCCATAACTTAACTGTGACAACTGAACCTTTGTCAAATATTTGTAAGTTTATATTTGTAAATCATAAGAATGTGCATTTGTAAATTTACCTCAGATCAAGTTCCCCTCAGTATATTTGTTATTGCTAATCAAATGTATTAAAGATCATACTGAAGACAATTTGACTGAAATGCGTGATTTCCTGTGCAAAATTCACTATGGGTGGGTGTTTACTAGCTAAAAATCAAAAGAGCCCACAAGCCCACCCACAAGATCTATAATATTCTGCCAGATCAACGTCGTAAATTAGTTTGCTTAGACAGCTCACCTTCTCTGCTGCTTAAGCTGCACAATTTGATGCATTATTTCTGGAGCACAAACAGGACAAGATATGTCCAAAAGTTAAATACTTAGGGTTAGGAGTTTGTTCAAATTACTAACCCAAGTATGAGTAGTAGTAATGAAATCAAAAGCATTGAATTGCTAACTGTTTATAATAAGATTCAATTTAACATTAATGAATGCATTACTTATCATGAAATAGCAATTAGTACAACTTTTTTTTTTTTTTTTTTTTTATCTAGGTTAATGCATTTATGCATATACTAATGCATTTTTGACATTTCAAGTTGTATAAATTAATATTAGTTATTGTATAACATTATTAGTGATTAGAACATATTGATAATGAACAATAGTATATTAATGCAGCAACATTAACCTAGATCAGTGGTTCTCAAACGTTGTGACTCAAAGGCTTTCTATTGTTGTATTAAATTAATAAACCACAATTCCACATCTTTCAAGAACTGTACGTTCTTCAATAAAAAAATAGTTATTCATTTTTAGTTATTAGTTTTTGATAGAGTCAGCAAACTTGATTACCAGCCCTCGAAAATGTGTTCTTCGTTAAAACCTTTACATTTACTGCGGGCATAGAGGGTTCAGGCAAACAAACAAAATAACACAGAAAATAGTATATATATATATATATATATATATATATATATATATATATATATATATATATATATATATATATATATATATATATATATATATATATATATATATGCATGTGTGTCTTTAAAGTGAGCCTTTGTCTAGACAGTATGATGACAGGAGAGTTAGTGTTAACTGACCCCACACAGAATCACGCACAGGTCATTCATCATGCTTCTGACAGCCGATTAGCGACTGACCCTTGAAGAATGGATGAGTTCTAACATGAATGCTGCACTTTTGCATTCCTTAATGTCTTTGACTCTCATCATTTCTGTGATCGGATCCCCTGAAATAAATGTACCATTTTTTGATCATGTCAAGTCACTTACAGCCATTTATGTTAAAGTTATCATTACCATGAACAGAATAGGTGCAGTGACATGCTGTGCACACACATTGTCTAATGGCTGTGTGCGAGTGTGTGTTTAACACTTTCAGCTACTGATAGAAATACATTTGCACAGGAATGCTCAGCTTTTATCTCTCTTATCCCACTTATCTTGTCAGTCTCTGTTTTCTCTCACACTTTAAAATTCTTTCTTTCTTAAAGGAATATTTCACCCATGAATGAAAATTCTATTATTATGTAGCGTGTTGCTCCAAAACTCTACAAAAAGCGAAAATCAAGGTTATGGTGAGGCACTTATGATGGAAGTGAAGGGGGTCAATTTATGGAGGATTTTATAAAAGCACCAGCACCAACTCTTCTTTTAAAACTTCTTTTTGCTTCAAAGTTGTTTAATTCTCATCATTCAGAGTTATTTTAGGGTTTTAGACATTATTTTGTCATGACGACCAAGCTTTAAAACTCAATGTAAACCAAATGGATTAAAAAACATACCAAACAGTTTTTTTCTTTCTTTCTTTTTTTTTTTGGAAATTCAAAAAATGGCATACGTTTTCTGTGATGGTTAGGGTTAGGAGATAAAATCAGTAAAAACCATTACGCCTATGGAGAGTATCCGTAAACCACAAATACAAGTGTGTGTAGGCTATGTATATTTGTGGTCCTGGTAAACTCTACGTTATGGAGACAAAATGTCCCCACAATAATGGCAATATCCGAAATTCTTATCCTTTTGGGGACATTTTTGGTCCCCAAAAAAAACAGGTGGAAAACAGCTTATAAATCATACTAAGTGATGTTTTTTGAAATTGTAAAAATGCAGCAGTTATGGGTAGGTTAGCGATATAATATACAGTTTGTACAGTATACAAATCATTATGTCTATGGAATGTCCCCGTAAAACATGGTGTATGTGTATATGTGTGTGTGTGTTATACATGATTTATGATGACACAAATGTGTAATGACATGGGTATTACAACATAAACATGGTTATGAGGACACTTCCTGTGTCCTTGTAAACCAAATGGCTTAAAAATAATACAAAATCATGTTTTTATTTTTATTTTATTTTATTTTAAAAAAAAAGCAAAGATTTTCTGTGATGGGTAGGTTTAGGGGTATGGTTAGTGTAGGGGATATAATGTACAGTTTGTACAGTATAAAAACCATTATTCATTTGGAAAGTCCCCATAAAGTGTGTGTGTGTGTGTGTGTGAGTGATGGGCTATCAGTGATTGGACTGATGAAGGGAAGGGAAGGGGGTGGCTGAGATTGGTTTGCATCTCTGGTCTTTGATGCATGCTTTTCGGCCCCGTTAGATAAGATTAGCCACTTAGAGATAACAACACTCAGCCCTCTTATCGATCTGAATCTCACCAGACACAACATAGTGTGTGAATGTGTGTGTGTTTTCTGAAATCGGTCTCCATAACATAAACATGTAAGCTCTCTCTCTTATTATAGTAAGTTCAGTGAGTGTCTCATCTTTAAAGCGCTGCACCTGACCCTGACCACAATCTCTAGTTTGCTGTCTATCTGTCTGATGTCTGTAATCTTAAACATCAGAGAACTCCTTTAAAAATACCTGAGGAAGACAAGTGATCAAGATTTCACACAAGATAAAACAATACAGTCGATTCAGTGCCTTGTCAATTATCCGTTTTTTTTATTCAGAAAAGCTATACTGTATATACCTTTACAAAATATGTAGGCTACATGTGGTGGTATCACGTACAGTTATAATATCAGATAGAAATACAATTGACTGATTACCATATGCACCATGATATAACATAGTTCTTAAAGGAATAGTTCACCCAAAAATGGAGATTCTGTCATAGTATTTTTTTTTTCCTACTATGGAAGTCAATGGCTACTGTCAGCTGTCTGGTGACCAACATTCTTTAAAATATGTGTTCAACAGAAGAAAGAAACTACTTGTTTGGAACTACATAAGGGTGAGTAAATGATGACAGAATTTGCATTATGGGTGAACTATCCTTTTGAGGCACTTTAAATAATATTATATTAAGTCCAAAAACAATCATGGTACATGTACAAAGAACATGATATAATGGTGCCATGTCCAAAAACATGGTAACCCCACTGTACTGCACTGTTAGCGCTGTTGTTTTCGTCAGTAACTTGCTGTAATTTTCTGTGTCGTTAGGGGTCACGCTTCGGCCATAAAATGGCTCGATTTACATTGCGCAAGTTATTAGATTTTGTAGTAACATTTATTGAAAGAACTATAACTGTTACTATAAAAAATAATTACTTGGATAATTACATTAAGCCTCATTTGATTTATGGCATCCTCTCACAATATAACAAGCGAACATCGGTCAAATGAGTTTAGTCAGCATCAGCACTGTCTACTCTTCAAGCGCGCAAAGCGCGACGCAACACGACTAGAACGTTATCCATTACTTGGTCAAACTGTTTACATTATAATCAATGCAGGACAAGACGGACAGTTATACTCATAGGAGGCGTTCTTGTACATGCGTGATGCGCACTGCGCGTATCTCGCTGGTTTTAGATGTCACTATTTTAAGACGGCGACAAACTAAAATAGTTTTACTTTTTTTCCGAGAGTTGCGCGTTCAGTTCCATTATGCGCGACAAAACTAAACACGAACACGAAACGCAACTGCTGGTCTTATAATGAACGGAGTTTTCTACATGACGTTATAATCTTGCACTGTTGAGTAGAACTGGAGCGTTACGGCCGCGTCGCGTCGCTCGTATGCAGACTATAGACACCTGACATGAGAGCTGATATTGTCATTGATATGCAAAAGAAGACACGTAGACGTGTACGTAAAGACGAGTTTGAGGATGTTAAAACTGTCTTGTAAAGCTCCACCTCTGGACGCGCGCACTGGGGCGGGCTCGAGACGCGTCTACCTGCTTCAGCCCCGTTATTTAAAAGCTTCTGAGACTGACGCGCTGTCCACTCTACAAACATAGGCTACTCTGTGGGGATTAGCCCATGGTTAAATCAAAGAACTCAACGGAAAATATATAGTAATATATAACAAGAAAAACTGTCTTGGAAGTGACGGATAACTTTTTCTTTATTCCTCGTTTTGAATTATAGCCTACACAAAGTAACTTTGAGGGGGCATACAGAACTTTCCAGCTGTCTTCTGTCCGGAACGAAGTATAACGCCGAAGAATTGATGGAGATTTTGCGAATTGAAAAATTACCTGGACAACTGCATTTGCTTTGCACAGGATAATACAGTTTTACAGAGACAGGTTACAGTTACGACCTGGTTTACAGCCTGATGCCATTGGAAACCCTATAGTCAATAACTTTTTTATTCTGTAGTTCTTCAGAAAACCATCTATGTACTGGTGCTTTAAAGAACCCAGCACACTGATCTGAAGATCCTATAATGTAACATAAAGAAACTTTTAATCTCAAGGGGATCATACAGGCAAAATGGTTCTTAATAAGAAAAAGGTTATTTTCTGAACAATTGAAGAACCTAAGATCCTATGGCGTGAAGCAGAGGAGAAGAGGACAGAACATTGTTTTCCAAGTGATTTTATATTTAGTAGTGATTACACCCTGATCATCATCATCATCATCATCATCACAGACTGGATGTAAAGATGCCAAGCGTCTGGTTTGCTCTGCTGGGCTTCTTGTGGAGCTCATATTTGGCAGGTAGTTCTGTACTGGACGGCTCTGAGCTTCAGCCCAACTTTATACATCGGAGGTTACGGAATCAGGAGAAAAGAGAGATGCAGAAAGAGATTCTGTCCATACTGGGACTGAACCACAGACCCAGGCCTCATCTGAACAGCGGCAAATATAATTCAGCACCCCTCTTCATGCTGGATCTGTACAACAGCATGTCCACTGAAGAGAAGAGCGACGTGGATCAGTACAGATCACTGTTTACCACCACACGACCCGCTTTAGCTTCACATCATGACACCGAGTTCCTGCACGACGCGGACATGGTCATGAGTTTTGTCAATTTGGGTAAGATGAACTTTTACATTTCCTATTTCACGCTTATCTATTTTGTTAGAGATGATGCGCAAGGATACGGGTCGCACTACAAACCCAGTCCGATTCTGTGCAGCTAATGACATATTTACAGATTCATTTCCTCCACAAAGTAATTCAAAAATGTATTTAAATAATAATGTTACCATTTCATTACTTAAAGGTGTTTCAGTTCTTTCATGTAATAATTTAAGATAGCACAAGCACTTCTCGGGCAATCATTTCGAAAAGAGGTTTGTAAAGTTTCAAATGATAGGCTGAAACAATACATATATATATATACAGTCATATATATATATATTATTAAATGAGCTACACCTATGGTTATTTTGCTTGGACACCTGTGTAGCCTATTTCAAGTGTAATGGCATTCAGATTTCAGGCATGTGTGGGACTAAGTGAATAAATATCTTTGTCTTTATTTTAAGCAGGATATCTACTTTTTTAAACATTTAGAGGCAGACAAACTTATTTTTGTGAAACATTTTGCTTGAATGTTCTTCTGCTGTTGTATTTGATACGTTGTTACCTGTGACATTTACATTTTTTAAGTGTGAAGTAAATATTTGTAAATATTTTGCTGGCAAATACATTTTATAAAAGAAACCTTTTAATTGATCGTATCCAAAAAAATGATAGAATTCCCCCTATTAGCGTATAACAAATGTCTGTCTGTTTTCTGATAGACTGTATTGCCTAAGATTTAAAACTACTTTAAGCTTCAAACTTTCTCAAGTCAATTTCAAAGTTTGTCTTGACAAACATTTTTTTATCTAGTTTATTTTATTATGCCGCCTGGAGTGAAAATTTAGTTTTCTGTGGCATTGTTTACTGTAGCTTGCAGGATTAAGGCAGTTGAATTTGTTTATCTATTATAACTACACAGAACATTAATTAAAGTGCACATTGTATTGTCAAGCACTTTGATATTTTGCTCATATACCACGGTAAGTGAAGTACCTTGGAGTATCATCATATGTCCATCTGTACCAGATGAATCAGCCTCAGTAGTTTTTTTTAAGGTTTTTGAGGGATATCGCCCTTCAACACTTTTTAACTGACATCTATCAAGCTCATAGTGACCCTGAGCACAGTGTCAGACCACAAGTCTGTTTATGCTCAGGGATTCTGTGTGGTTTGCTTCAGTAAACACAGACCTCATTAATGGAGGGAGTATTCGCATCCAAGATTCACTTGTTTATGTGAACTTCCCTCTACAGGGGCCAGGAGTTGCCCAATTAAGTTAATTATAACAATAAAAAAAACTCTTCTGGCTCTACTCACTGCAGCTATGGGCCAATTGTTGGGTCAGTTGCCAGAGATGCTTTTGTGTGAGTTGCGCCATTCTAGTTTTTGGTTGGGTTCATTCCAGAGCTGTTTTATAAGACAATACATGTGTGTGTTTTTTTCCCCTTTTTTTTTTCTTGATCTGGTAGCCGTCTTCTGCAGTCAGTTGAACACTTGATGGACACATGTCATTGACTGACATGTTGGCCACATTTTCTGAAATAAGCAGAATACCACATCATCTAACCACAGTGTGTTACCCGAGACAGGCTTGAAGTGGCTTTTCATATTTGCAGTGTGTCAGTGACGCGGTCAGTTATTGGATATTTTGCATTAGTATTTTAATATGGTTTTGTTCTGGACTCTTGCAATGTAAGTCATATTATTTGTTTTGGATGACTTGCCTATGACTCAAGTGTTATTTCTTCTCTGGTCAATTACGGCAGTCATCTGTCTAGAACACCTATGACTAGTCTCCAAATATAGCTGAAAAAGGAAGCATTGGTTTATATTGGAATACAGAAACTGACGAGTATTGCAACTCATCCAGAAATAGCCAGGCTTGTCAAAAACATTTGGATAGTCAATGCATGCTATGTGAGTCATCTTATGACTTTAGGAACAGTAGTGCAAATTTCCTTTTTTTATGGTGTGGTTTTATGAGTAGTAAGGACTTCTGCCTCAAAGACAAAACTGTATGGTATACCATTATTACATAGCCTAAATATTCAACCCAAAAAATATTACTGTCATTCTGACCCAAACATGTCAGTTCTGTCACAATTTACTCACCTACATTCACTCACATTATTCTAAACCCAAATTACTGTTTTCTGTGGAGCTCAATGTTTGGCAGGATGTTTACACTCTTTTTTATATACACTGAAAGTATACTATGACCTTTTCTAAAAAAAAAAGCAAAAAAAAAACAAAACACCATAAACGTAGTCCATAAGACTCATGCGCTAAATTGCTTTATGGTGGTTTTCTGATGCTTTACAATAACTTTGTGTAAGGAACAGCCCGAAAATTAAATTGTTATTCACTATATGAGTTAGTGTTGTCAAAGACCCGTTACTTCGGTACCAAGTCGGTACTACATTTTTTTTAAACTTCACGGTACCAGGTTTTCTCAAACCCAGTACTTGATGCGCGTGCATGCCCAAAGCGCGTGCAGTTGCGTCCTCTTCATAAAAGCGCCGAGACATGGTGACCGGCGGTGCTGCTGATGTGGTGGCTGTAAATCCCAGGGGGCCATTGTTTCAGAAAATACTGAAGCTTCCCCGGGCGCCGCCATTGATTAGCGGACCATCACCTGCTGTTAGCATTCCATTGACTCCCATTCATTTTGGCGTCACTTTGACAGCGAATAACTTTACATCCGAGGCCTTTAAAGACTCCATTTGTCCATTATTTATTTCTAAAGAAACACGGAGATGTATACAAGGCCCCATTACCTTGTATCTTACGTTATGGCCCCGTAGAAGCAGTTTTTGTAAAAATAGGCTAACGATTGTGTCATTACCACGCGACTCTCTGTCGCACAGTAGAGAAATTACCGTATGGACAGGAGGAGAAGCTCGCGGGCAATCGGGGGGATGTGGAGGCACTGCTCCTAGCTCATGGACACCTCCTACTCACACTCTCCGTCTCTGCAAGTTTCGGAAGGGAATGATTCCGATTTCTCTTGGCACAGCTACTAGAAGACAGACAGGTTGCTCATGTCACATCTACGTCGTCAAGCTTAATTTGAGTCTGCGCAGTACGCTCAGCCATCAGGAAGTGAGTGCTTCTAATTGACTTCACTTTTCTCTGTTGAATCCAATGGGGTAGCTGTGTCCATTTCTTTTACTGTCTATGGTAAATCCACTTGTTGATAAGAAAGGAGGAAAGAGCCACATATGGAAATATTTAGGCTAATGTCACGTTGCCATAAGGGGCCGTTTACATAGCGGGTTTTTTGCGCGTGCAGATTCGTTATTTCAAATGCAAGCGCGCTCGTTTTTCCAGGCACGCCTATGTTCATGGTTGCACAGCAATGACAGACGCCACTGGAGAGCAAGCGCTTGTGGAAAGGAGAAAGCGGTGCGAACTGCGCTCTCCATGATGACGAGGAAGTATCAGCAAAGAATTAATTGATTTCTAGCCCTTGCATTAGCTTTACTACTAGATATATTTATGGAGATGAGAAATAAAAAGCCATCATTATGTCATTAATATCAGTCCGTCAGAAAAGCAGTTCTAGGCTTATTCTTGGCTGGATAACTCTTAGCAGGTTTAAAAAGCCCTTTTAAAATTAAATATGAATGCAGTTTTGGATTAAATAAAAGTACGGTCAAGTCAAGTAAAACACGTTTTATCTCCTGTATAGTTTGGTAACACTACAATAAGATACCATTCATTAACATTACTTAATGCATTATCTAACATCAACACATTGAGTGAACAGTCTAAAACTTGATTTATTATAATAAATGCAAGTATGCGATTTGAGAGCAGATGTTCACCGAAGTCAAACTTTGAGTTTGACAGTATTGCGTTTGAGTGATCGTTGTGACAGATTCAGGAGCATCCAATGCTCTTGATGTCAATCCCAATTTTTCCAGACCAGTCTTGCTGTGTTTACAGAAGGGTAGAGGATACCCTAAGCTTTTCTTGGCACAGAGAATTTTGAGGAAACTCCCATCTCTTGTTTGCACTGGTAATATTGTGTGTTTGTCTTTTTTTTTTTCTGGATAAGAGGGATCTTCCAGTAATCCAGGGAAAATCCATGGGGGGAAAAAAGCATTTCTGTTTTCTCTCCTTTGGTCCATCATTGCTTTTTTCCACCTGGATCTTTTGTGTTTACTCACATTTTCTCCTATAACTCTCTCATACAAACACATACGCATTTCAAACTCATTCTTTTCCACGGCGCACATCTTAACTCTAGAGACAAGCTGTCATTTCCCCACTTAGCAAAGTCAACAGCCACCCAGGAGAGCACAGGAGAGCTTCTCTTTAGGCCTGTAAAGTAATAAAAGTGACCCACACATAGAGTTTTAGGGGGTTTCTTGGGAGCTTAACAAGGTCTAGACAATCCTGGCTTCTTATAACTTTATGAATCCTGTATTTCACAATGCACTTTCATTTTACTCTTCCGCTCTTAATAACGTCTTTCAGTGTGCTGAGCTCCAAATCTGGGCTTAGCTGTTTGTTTTGCACCACAATGTTTCTAAACCCACATTTTATCACATAATTAGTTTGCCGGAATCAATCAATTAATTGTTTGATCTTGGCAGGTTATGCACTACATAGATGACCTTCTGAAAGACCGCCTGTGGCTCACGGACACAGGAGGGCTGTATCACTTCTAGTCTGCATGCGGGCGTTAACATGGAAATTAAGGAAGGAATTTGAGTTATGCTTTAGCTCCGTAAAGAAGGAAAGGGATTTTCTCATGGGTGACTCAGCAGACTGATAAGAACTGTTGAAAACACACAGCAAATGAGACTACTGGCCAGACACAAATCAGCACACTTGTTTGCACTGACTTTGAAGGAAAATTGGCTACTCTGTGGGATGGATTTAGTGTGGCAAAATGTGTTAAATGGAACTGCACTTTCATTAGCAAATTTACATGTAGTAATTTATCTAAAACTTTCATCCAAAGTGACTCAAATATGGTAGCTGAGAACATTATCAAATTACCAAGTCATCATGAAATTGACAATGACCTATTTACTTTTTCAGTGCATGTACCTGGCCTTTATGTGCACAATTCATTGGTGAATGTTATTCTACCCATCAAAATATGATAAATTGTTTTGCCATTGAAAAACATTCTTAGCCTTCTAATATTTCTCTGTCATATAGAGACCACCATCATCCAATCAATTCCCCATTGATCAAATCCCTCTCAATAGTTTTTCTTTTTGAATATTGTGATTCGCTGCCATATATCTATATATTATATTATATCATATATATTACAGAAGTAAAATGGGTTGTGAGCAGAGTTTCAGCGTTATATTGTGGACTTTAAAGCTGCAGTATGGAAGATTTTTTTTTTTTTATTGTTAAAAATGAACAAACATCAATAAAGCAATTGCGTAAAAACAATTAGTGTCTCCTTGAATTACCCCGATTGTAAGTTTATGATATTGACTTAATAATAATTTGAGTTGTCAGGTTGGATTTTGAGGGCACTATTGGAGAAAGTTACTTTTAAAAGTATTACATTACAATATTGTGTTACTCCCTAAAAAAAGTAACTTATTGCGTCACTATAGTTACTTTTTGCATTACGTTACTTGAAATGAATAGGCCTCAGGCTGAAGGAAAGGGAAATTCACACCTGAACAATAGAGGGCACAGCTAAAAACAAACCTTTCAGATGTGCTACCATTCTGGATTGTAGAAGAGTAGAAAGTTCAAAACTCTGGCCACTTTTAGACATACACTCGTGAACTTTCCTAAGCACTTGCCCTCGGGGGAATCCCTACCACCATTTTGAAGAGCATTCAACTTCGTAAAGTGGGCGAGGGAAGGTTATTTGAGCAGACCCTCAACCCCTCGATTTTGACCGAGGGAGCGAGTCTACTCAACATGTAGACTTCAGCCAGATCCATAGACCACAATGCAACACGGTATTCACACTTATCCTACAAGCTCATCATCATCAGCTCAATCATCACTTTCCTTCTGACTGCTCTCCTCACTTTCTACTTTTCTCTCGAACATGGTAGATGATGATGATGTTTTATTTTATTTTATTAACATTAATGACTTAGACAACAGCAGGAATATTAGGCTGCTGTCACTTTAAGACCGAATGCACGGACCAAATATACTGATACTCATCCGGTTTCTTTCTAACCGAGAGAATACTTGCAGAGATGAGTATTTTGACATAATTTTGTGTGAATAGCCGCTTTCCGACCGGAGGAACCTTTTCACAGTTCCTAGAACTATTGGCTAAAGTACCCGGATGTCGGCGTGTTCACACCGCAGGAACTAGGAATGATTTTAGTTCTAGGAACTCCATTTGGAGGAACTAATTTAGGTCCTACTTCAGAGTAGGGTCTAAACCAGCACTATAGGAACTACCCGTGACGTTAGAGTTCGCTGATTGACTGAACGCACGCGGAACACCAGCACCCCCATTTTTAAAACAGCTAGAATGTAAACACACAGATTATAGCCTATATATTTATTCCAGAAACTAACTATACAAACATGGAAAACAGTGACAGATGGGTCTCTAAACCTTTATGCTGAAGAGAAAATCCAACGCAACTTTAAGGGGACCAAGCCAAACATGATTATGTTTATCTGCCCAGCTAGCAACACTGGACATCAACCACACGGCATAGGCTAATAACTTTTTTTTCATATACTGTCTATAACAGTTCTATCTAATAACATATTAAACAGTACTGTTAGACAGATTGCTAACTAATAAACACAGAGAATGCGAGCATTGTTTGCTCTGGCGTTCTCAGCGCCGCCAAAATAAAGGTCCGTCGCGCCGTCAAAATAAAAGTCACTGTGCTTGCGTCACTCCCTTACCCCTCCTACCAGTTCCTATGGCCACTTGGCCAGTGCGAACGCAAACAGCAAAACCGAGTTTGGGGGAGAGTAGTTCTTAGAACTGTTTAGAAGTGGACAGTTCCTAGAACTAAATTCCTGTAACTACTTGGTTGGAAAGCAGCTTATGTGTCCGTTCAAGCGCAAGTAAACGAGAAAGAGGAATCAATTAGTTTTTTTAGCGCTGTCTAAAACGCGCCTCTCTCAGAGAAACAGGGACACGTTTAGTTCCTGGAGTAGGATTTTTCTCCATCTCAGGTAAGATAGTATCATGATGATAAGTGTGTTCATTAATTATTAGGGGTGCAACGGATCGCAGTTGAACCGTGATCCATAGTCCCATGGTTCGGCACGCATGTGATTTTCGGATTAAATGCTAAGTTTAACCATCATAGAGTCAAAGGTTATCATTTGGATGTGTTTTGTCTTGCCAATTTACACATTCAAACGATTCTAAACACGGAAGAAGAGGCCAGATTCGTCACAAATTATTCCTACTCCAGGAACTAAACGTGTCCCTGTCCCCAAAAATGTTGGTACTATAAAGCGCTTCCGCCCACGTTTTCTGCTGCGCATCGTTTATATTTTTTACCATTTATGCACACCAGTTATGTGCACCTCTGACTATAGGGCAACATTATTGACACAATGGATTGTTAAAAAAAAGAAAAGAAAAAGGACAAACTCCATAATACAACTCGTATCAATATCAGACTGCTTTTCAGAGATAGCGACAGCTCCTAGACAAAGGGTTTAAAATTTACCCAAAGATGGCCTTTTTTTTTCTCGACTGGTAAGATATCTAGCAATCGTTATATATAACATCAGTGTTGTCTAACTTTTTTAATGTTCTTTAGTTTAAATCATTTTCAATGAATCAAATGAATAGAAATGTACCTGCTGTTGTTAGTGACTCTGATAAAATGATACCATCATTGTTCCTCCTTGAGCAACTTGCAGTTTTATGCCTCAGAAGGCATATAATTATTTTTTAACATTATTTTTAAAAGGGCCAAATCTTCCGTACTGCAGCTTTAATAAACAAACATACAAGAGGCGGATTTTGTGTATAACTTGTGCAGATTGTGTGTGAGGCTACTAAAAACGAATACGCCAATTAATAATAAAAACTTCAAAAATGATTTTCTTGCTCAGTATTTTTGTCTTGCTTTTTCTGTAAAATATCTAAGCATTCTTAAATCGAGATTGATTAGCAGATATTTTTTGCAGATTGACAGATATTTTTCCTTGTTTTAAATATAAACTCACTTAATTTTGAACATTTTCTAGAAAACAAGACTTAGGAACCATTCACACAGAACTCATTTTTCCATTCCACTATACTATTTTCCATTGTTTTTCAATGTACAGTAAACACACGCTAGACGGACATTTTGTATGGTATAACTTAAAAGAAATACTCATCTCCAGACCTTGTTTTTTTTTTTTTTTTTGCTCTACTGACCGCAATTAACAGCAAAAATGTGTTCTCTGTGAACCGGCCCTTAATATCTTGCATCTCAAGTAAATGTGTCTTGATTTAATAATTTTTAGATATTTGTTCTGGAAAGCAAGTCAAAAATACAGTCATTTTTTTATTTTATTTTTTCAGTGTAAAAAGTTGCCCACACCATACCGCATTTTGCACAGATTTTGTCCACATGGACCTTTCTTACATCAAAAACACTGGTTTCTTAGTTTTGTTGCATTTAATATATATATATATATATATATATATATATATATATATATATATATATATATATATATATATATATATATATATATATATATATATATATATATATATATATATTTTTTTTTTTTTTTTTTATTATTATTATTATTATTATATATATTTTTTTTTATAAACAAAATGGCTTTTGCTTTTCTTCTCTCTTAGCCTGGGGCCAGATCCCCTTGTTCTCTGAACTAAACATTTTTGGACCGTGATTATCTGACAAAGAATGTGAGTTTTAATCTCGGTTAAACAGACACGCTGAAGTTGATGATCGTGAGGTCAAGAGATAAGCTTCTTTCAGGGAACGTCCTCTTTGCTTCAGTCTTAGCTGTGAAGTCCCGATGCTATCTCTGCGTCTCACGCCATAGCCTTCAGACATGCCTTCATGGCCACCGGTTCCTGCGATCAGTCCTGAGGAATGTGCCGTTCTCTGCAGGTAGCTGCTGTCTTTGACTGAAGCAACTCATGTTATCAGGGATCATATTGAATGAGGAATGAATAAGGATCTCAAAACAATAAAACTTGCCGTGCCGTTGCCTCTGGCTGTGAATCTGTCAGATAACAGGGTGTTTGTTAAACCGATGGATAGGGATGTGAGAAGATACCACAGAACCAACATCTGATTACGTGATAAATCACTTGTCAGATGGATCACATCCATGTAGCCATTTAAAAGTGTCACGCCAACATCCGAGATAACCACAGAAGAAATAAGGGGTCACCCCTTGCTTATTCCTCCTAATCAAATGTGTGGTATTTTTCACTATAGCATGCCGATGGCCTGACGTCAAACACTTTTAAAGCCGAGGCTTGAACCAAGTCTGTGCTTGACAGCGAAAATTTATGCACAAAGTTAGAGATGTGTGGACAGCTGTGTGTGACCTCCCTGCCAATCCTCCTGGGTTAACCTTTGACCCCCAGATGAGGTCACAGCTGAGCCATCACCACTGGGTTCAGACCTATAGGTATGCAACATTTGTTACCATAATATGATGTTAAGTAATAGAATTATATTAGAATATTAGTAGATGTGATATTTAATTTAAGCAAATGAATACTAAACTGAAACTAAGACAGATGTTGACGGATGTTTTGAACCTGTGGGATGTCAGTTTTTTTTTTTTTTTTTTTTTTCTTGTGATATTATGGTTGTTCTGTTCCTGTTTCTGAGTATTTCTGTTCCTATTTCACAGTGCATCATATAAAACTAGAAAACATAATTTATGTATAACTATAGCAAATATTGATATTCAGCATAATTTAATTAATTATATAATTATTATATTATTCACATAAATGTAATGGTCTTTTTTATTTAATTAAATGTTATTTTTTATGAATGAAATATTATTATTTATTATTTAAAATGATTTAAGCGAATGAAGAAAAATAAAGAACTATAGTAATTTCTAGAATTTATTATAAACAAATCCATTTGAACTATTTACAAATAACACTTTGTTAATTTAAAATATGTACACATTCACTTGTATGCCTAATATGCTGAAAATGGTTCTGACTGTTAAATAACTAACATGTATAGAACTTAATGTAAATAAAGTGCCCCGATTATGGTTTTTTTTTTTTTTTTTTTTTTTTTTTTTTACCTTTCATTCAGTGTGTAATATAGCTGTTTGTGAATGTAAAAGGTCTGCAAAGTTTTAAAGGTCTGCAAAGTTTTAAAGATCAAAGTGCATGACAAATAAAGCTATTGTTTCCTAAAAGAAAGAATCGATTCTGCTGCTGAAATGAATCGTCAGCAATTCACTTCCTGTTACATGTACCTACATAACAATACAACAAATTTGCATAATGCCAGTTTATGGCTGCCCGCAAACCACGTCTAATTTGACCCGCTCATAAGCCTATTCGGACGGGACTAGTTTTCAAAAACGACTTTTGAGTTACAATTCTTATTACTCGACGTCTGTGATTTCATATACCGATTCGGACGGGACTAACATCTCTGTGTTTATAACAGAAGTGGTTTTCGTTTTCTAGACCTGGCCGTTACAGAAGGTCATGTGCTGTGCGTGTGTCACGTATGTCTTTTAATTTATTATTTGTTGATATGATATTAATTTATTATAATATAAATAAATAAACATTTAAGTAAAATTCACGAGTGTATAGCAGTGGCTGTTTAAGTGAGCAGAAAAATCTTGAAAAGTATCTTACTCTTACCTGACACTGATATTAAAATGGACCGTCTTTGCAGTTTCCGGGATTTGGCTCTTTTTTAATTGATTATATATGTCATTTTTTCATCGGGGACCATCCGTATTGAAAAAAATTTGCCCTGGAATTTTTACAGAGGTTGTGTTAGGAAAACACAGACTTGGCAGATTCGGATGGGATTAAAATCGCAAAATGTGTCTGTGAAACATGAATTTCTCTAATGATCCCCTGGAAAACTAGTCCCGTCCGAATAGGGCTATAAACACTGGTTGTAGCTGAAGCCTGGAAGAGTTTGGTTCGTGTTGTCGAGAATACACTGTTCTCTTACGAGAGGTTCTCTCGTATTGCGTAGTTACTACGCTACGGGAAAGCCTTTCTTTCTCGAGATACTGAAGCCAAAAATTATCCTTAATTTTTATAATCTTGTCAACGCAGTGCGGCAGCCTGCAGACCTAGGGCAGGCTTACTAGCGTGCCCATTGGCTGCCCTGCGGCAACTGCAGCAGCCTACCGCTGAGCCCTTGGCGTGACGTCACGACCAATGAGCGCGCTTGGCGCGCTTAATGCGTCACAGCCCGCGAAAAGGGGTGTGGCTTAGCGTATAAAAGCGGGGCTCGGAGGCTGCTTCTCTGATTTCTGTCTTTTCAGCGAAGCTCTACGCATCGCTGCTCTCTGAGGAAGCCGCCGTCGAATCAAGCGACCAGCACTCCGAGGATCTCAGCCTGAGGACGCCGGCCGCCTTCGCCGCCTTCAGCTTTCCCTGCCTGCTTCGCTATCCGGCGAATATATCCTTTTACTGCTCTGTGTTGTATGTGTTTGTGTGTTCGCCCCGCGACACACTTTGCATCTAAAAGAGCGCGAGGCGTTGTTGCAAATGCCTCGCTCATCCTGTGGCTCGTGCAGAGCCGCGCTCAGCGACGGAGACCGCCACGTGATCTGCGCTCTCTGCCTGGGTTTCGACCACGCAGCCCGCGCCCTTCACGGGCGGCTGCGAACAGTGTGAGGACTTGCCGATGTCGACCCTGCGGGCTCGACTCGCCATGTTTCACGATCCTCCACCTTCTCCGGCTGCCTCTTCCGGGCCGCGTAAGAAAAAACGCCGCTCTCAAAGGCCTTCCGAGCCGGTGGTTATAGCTGAGCGCTCGCCGGAGCCCCTCCCGCGAGCCTCGCTCTCTCCTTCTCCCCCGCCCTTCACCGACGCGCAGCGGCCGGCCTCTGCCCGCACTGCCGTCGCCTCAGGGGATGAAGCAGACCAGCTGGTTACTCCCCTCTGTCAAGCCGCGCAAACGGCGCCGCTCACAAGGGATGTCAGAACGGACGGTCACGGGCTATAGCTTCCTTTACGTTACAAGGAAGCTACCCCCCCCCCGGATGACGCACGCCCTCTCCCCCTCTGTTCGAGCCGCGCAAGGCGCCGCTCACAAGGGATGTCAGAAGTAGACGGTCACGGGCTGGCTTCCTTTACGTTATAAGAAAGCTACCCCGCGTCTCGGTCGCGCGCGTCACTCTCCGGCCACCTCCGTTTCTCACACATTTCTCAGTCCCCTCCTAGCTCAGGCGACTAGAAATATCTATATTGCAGTAAACGAGCCTGTTATACACGCACGCCTGCAAACAAACGATGTCACAGCACATAATGACATCTTCCCGCTCTCTCTCCCTTTGTTCGAGCCGCGCAACTGCGCCGTTCTCAAGGGATATCAGAGCGGACGTCACGAGCACCGGCGAAAGGAGGAAGAGAGAGTGTTTTCGTCCCGCTTAGGCCGGACTTCCTCCAATCCTCGCATATTTCTCAGTCCCCTCTAAGTTCAGGCGGCTGGAAATACTATTACTGCAGTAAACGAGCCTGTTTTAATACACGCGCGCCTGCAAACAAACGCTCGGTCATATGCTCGCACTGACTGGAAGCTCATGTGTGCCCCTGTGGCTCAGTGGCAGAACATTAGGCTTCCGCACCAGAGACCCGTGTTCGAATCCGGCTCTGGCAGCAGAAAAACTTTTTTCTGCTTGCTTCTCTCGAGCTCGCGGCCAGCTTTCTTACACACAGAAAGCAAACCCGCATCTCACGGGATACATATTTCTCAGTCCCCTCTAAGTTCAGGCGGCTGGAAATACTAATACTGCAGTAAACGGGCCTGTTTTAATACACGCGCGCCTGCAAACAAACGCCGAAACGAAACACGACGCTCGGTCATATGCTCGCACTGACCGGAAGCTCATGTGTGCCCCTGTGGCTCAGTGGCAGAACATTAGGCTTCCGCACCAGAGACCCGTGTTCGAATCCGGTTCTGGCAGCAGAAAAACTTTTTTCTGCTTGCTTCTCCGAGCTCGCGGCCAGCTTTCTTACATACAGAAAGCAAACCCGCATCTCACGGGATACATATTTCTCAGTCCCCTCTAAGTTTAGGCGGCTGGAAATACTAATGCTGCAGTAAACGGGCCTGTTTTAATACACGCGCGCCTGCAAACAAACGCCGAAACACGATGCTCGGTCATATGCTCACACCAACTGGAAGCTCATGTGTGCCCCTGTGGCTCAGTGGCAGAATATTACGCTTCTGCACTGGAGAACCGTGTTCAAATCCGGCTCTGGCGGCAGAAAATATTTTTTCTGCTGGCTTCTCCGAGCTCGCGGCCAGCTTTCTTACATACAGAAAGCGAACCCGCATCTCACAGGATGGTGCTTGAGTATTTATGAGCGTCTAAACATATGAGCCATCAAAGCATTTGCTCTATAACGCCGATGGTGTTACAAGTGTAGAAAATGTGCCCACTCCCATGTGCTCACTGCTACACACAAAACACGGTCTCCCCGGTAACGCCCACAGAGCGCACTCTCATAAAGCGGACACATGCCGCTTGAGTACTAAGTGTAGTAAATGTGCCCACAACTCTGTGCTCACACCTAGCTGCTGCCCGCTCTATCACACAGTTACCCCGGGTTGCAGATCCTCTAAAGCTCACAAACATTCCGGCTCTGGCCAAAGGTGTCATAAGTGTAGAAAATGTGCCCACTCCCATGTGCTCACTGCTTCACACAAACATGGTCCCCATGGTAACGCGCATAGAGCGCTCTCTCATAAAGCGGACACAAGCCGCTCGAGTACTAAGTGTAGTAAATGTGCCCACAACTTTGTGCTCACACCTACCCGCTGCTCGCTCTGCCATTCAGTTACCTCGGGTCGCACACCCTCTAAGCTCCCAAACACTGGCCGTGTCATAAGTGTAAACTCTGCGCCTGCTCAGGTGCACGCTTACTCACTTTTAGACATTACAATCCCCACGCCGCTTTCGCGCCAGGGGTGTTTGTCAGCAAATCGCGCTCCATCCTCTGGGACCGAGCTACCGAACGCTGTACAGCCGGCCAATACTGTTACCAGCCCCCGTGTTCGAGCGCGCACGCCGCTCCATCCTCTCTGATACAGGTTCCCCAATCCCGCGCAGCGCGGCGATCTGAACCCAGAGACCATTCGACCCCTAGCTATGCATGCGGAAGCATGGGAAGCAATTCAGGGCGCGTCAGAATGGGTGCTGAGTACTATAAAACACGGCTATTCGCTTCAATTCGCTCGTCGCCCTCCGCGCTTTCTAGCACAGACGGAGACGAAAGTGAGTTCAGAAGCTGCGCACCTGCTTCAAGCCGAAATAGCGAAGCTACTGCGCAAAAGGGCTATAGAACAGGTTCATCCTTCTCTAAGCGAGTCGAGCCTTTACAGCCGCTACTTCCTCGTACCCAAGAAGGACGGAGCGTTAAGACCTATTTTAGATCTGAGACATCTGAACAAAGCCCTCATGAGACGGCCGTTCAAAATGATCACAACCAGAAAAATCCTCGCGCAGATTCGCCCAGGAGACTGGTTTATCTCTCTCGATCTAAAAGACGCATATTTTCAGATCCAGATAACTCCCCGTCACAGGCCATTCTTGAGATTCGCCTTCAACGGTCGAGTATATCAGTACACAATCCTGCCCTTCGGCCTGTCTTTGGCACCCCGTACATTACGAAATGCATGGACACGGCTCTCGCTCCCCTGAGAAAACAGGGAATGCGAATACTGAATTATCTGGACGATTGGCTTATTCTAGCGCTGTCAGAGACGGAACTTGTGTCTCACAGAACAGCGCTTCTCAGCCATCTGGAGGATCTGGGTCTCTCGGTCACTGGACCAAGAGCTCGCTATCGCCCCGTCAGTCAATTTCCTTCTTGGAATAGAACTGGACTCGGTGGCTATGACGGCCAGACTGTCGGAGCAGCGCGCGCGCCGCATCCGCCTCCTCGCCGCATCCCTCCAAATAGGCAGCCGGGTTCCGCTGAGGACATTCCAGCGTATCCTGGGGCATATTGCCTCAGCTGCAGCAGCGCTCCAGCTGGGCTTACTGCGCATGCGCCCGCTTCAACGCTGGCTGAAAGCGCGCGTGCCCCACCGAGCCTGGGCGGCCGGCGGCTTGCGAGTCAGAGTGAATCAGAGCTGCATTTCAGCCCTGCAGCCCTGGCTGGCAGCCGAATGGTATCACACAGGAGTGACTATGGGAGGGATTTCACACCGGAAAGTTGTCTCGACAGACGCTTCCAACCTAGGTTGGGGAGCGCTCTTCGAAGGCAGACCGGTCTATGGCCACTGGTCAGACCAGGAGAATCTCCTACACATAAACTGTCTAGAGATGCTCGCGGTCGAGAAAGCGCTCAAATACTTCCTCCCATTCCTCCACGGTCACCATGTTCTAGTCCGCACGGACAATACATCGGTAGTGGCCTATGTGAATCGCCAGGGCGGTGTCAGATCAAAGAAGCTCTGCACCCTGGCGGAACGCCTCCTCGTGTGGGCTCAGCACTCTCTGCGCTCGCTGAGAGCCGCGCATGTGCCTGGCCACCTGAACGAGGGCCCCGACAGACTGTCCAGGGACAGCGTTCCCCCTGGGGAGTGGTCTCAACACCCCCAAACAGTCCAGTCACTGTGGCGCCGTTTCGGCAAAGCGAAAGTCGACCTTTTTGCGTCAAAAGACAACGCTCATTGCCCAGAGTTCTTCTCGAAGAACGAGGACGCGCTGGCCCAGACCCGGCCCAGCGGCCCGCTGTATGCTTTTCCCCCGGTCTCTCTGCTGCCTCAGGTCATCAAGAGAATCAGGGAAGCGCGCCACACAGTGCTCCTCTTAGCCCCATACTGGGAGAACCAAGCTTGGTTCCCGGATCTAATACAGCTGGCAGACTCAGCCCCCTGGCCGATACCGGTGAAGAGAGACCTTTTCTCTCAAGCCCGCGGCTCGATATGGCATCCCCATCCAGAGCGCTGTCTCTGCATGCGTGGAGCCTCAACGATTACACGCTGATCTGCCAGACGGGGTCATGAACACGATCATACAATCTAGAGCCCCCTCTACGAGGCGGCTCTACATGTCGAAATGGTCAGTGTTTAACAGATGGTGCACTGCTAAGGGGCTCGATCCACAGACATGTGGGGTATCGCGAGTACTGTGTTTCCTTCAAGAGTTACTGGACGCGGGCAGGTCCCCCTCCACGCTCAAGGTCTATGTCACGGCCATTTCAGCGCTCTCTGTTCAGAGCTGGGCCGCGCATTAGGAAGGAACGAGTTCGTCATCCGCTTCCTTAGAGGAGCCAGGAGGATGAACCCCCCGCGACCCCCCTCGGTTCCTATGTGGGATCTTTCACTGGTCTTGGAGGCCCTGAAAGCGCATCCCTTCGAACCCTTGGAAACTGTGGATATGAAATACCTCACGCTCAAAACCGTTTTTCTGATAGCACTGTCTTCAGTCAAACGAGTGGTGGAACAGCTCTTTGTTTCGTTTGGCGGGCGCACCAAGGGTCTCGCCGCCTCGAAACACAGCCTGTCCAGATGGATAGTGGACGCTATTGCTGCTGCTTATGCGTCTAAAGACCTGCAGTGCCCATTGGGCATTCAAGCTCACTCCACCAGAGGCATGGCCTCGTCGTGGGCGTGGTCCAGCGGGATTCCCATTCATGACATTTGTGCAGCGGCAGGCTGGGCCTCCCCCTCCACATTTGTTAGGTTTTACAACCTGGATGTTCCCGCCTTGCAGGCGAAAGTGTTATCAGTCTAAGTCTCGCGTATGCCAGCCCACTATCTGTGCGCGGGCTACGTTGTGTGATTTAGCTCTACTGGTTGAGCTGCACTATACAGGGAATTGTCAGTTCGGACCGGCCGTGCCGCTCCTAAACCCCTAGTGTGTGCTTATGTACGGCGCTAGCCCTCTGTGGGCCGCCCGGCTCTCTGCTATCACGTTCCCCGGGCTCTCCCTGGGACTCATTCAGTGGATGCTGGGCGCGCACGGCGTTGACAAGGGTGTTCCCGTAGCGTAGTAACTACGCAATACGAGAGAACCTCTCGTAAGAGAACGTTTCGGTTACTAACGTAACCTCTGTTCTCTCTAGAAGAGGGAACGAGTATCGCGTAGCCCGCCGTGCTCGCGCCACGAGCTCATTCGCTTCATGCGACAGAAACCAGAGAAGCAGCCTCCGAGCCCCGCTTTTATACGCTAAGCCACACCCCTTTTCGCGGGCTGTGACGCATTAAGCGCGCCAAGCGCGCTCATTGGTCGTGACGTCACGCCAAGGGCTCAGCGGTAGGCTGCTGCAGTTGCCGCAGGGCAGCCAATGGGCACGCTAGTAAGCCTGCCCTAGGTCTGCAGGCTGCCGCACTGCGTTGACAAGATTATAAAAATTAAGGATAATTTTTGGCTTCAGTATCTCGAGAAAAAAAGGCTTTCCCGTAGCGTAGTAACTACGCAATATTCGTTCCCTCTTCTAGAGAGAACAGAGGTTACGTTAGTAACCGAAACGTTTTCAGTGCTGCAAATCCACTTTGCATGCACTTTAAAAAGGTTAAAGACTTGTGCTGAAATTGAATATTTTGAATAACCAACGGCATCATTACTGTTCGTATCACTGTGTATCAAGCACTGAGGAAGTCTCTGGAGCTGAAATTTCACACGCGCTGTAAGCGGTAGACCAATCATAACAGACTGGGCCGTGTGACCAATCAGTAGGCTCACGGAAAGGAGGGGTTTAGAAAGACTGAATCTTCGAATAAACTGTTTTCAGACTCTTTGAGAAATAAGGTGAACCTTTAAAATAGCATAATAGGGGCACTTTAAAACGATTTAGTTCCTGTATTTTTAAACATATTGACCCAATTCTGGAAGAAACCGATCCCTCACTGACAATATAAACACACACTCTCCACCCGTGGCGGAATGTCACCCAGTGCCCTCCTCAAGTGAATAGGAAATGCGTGAGTGCTCTAGATTTATGGTTCCACTTCTTTCTTCAGGCAGCAATGAATGTGTGTTCATTTAATGGTCAGTAGCACAATGAAGTGTCTCGTGGTGTGCTGAATCAGTCATCTAAAAAGGTTACATTGTCAAAACATGCAAAAAAAGAAACATGAAAAGCATGTTAAAGGATTAGTTTAGATAAGGCCCTTATTCCTCGGCTGGGATCGTGTAGAACCCTTTGAAGCTGCATTGAAACTGCAATTTGGACCTTCAACCCGTTGATAACCGTTGAAGTCCAATATATGGAGAAAAATCCTGGAATGTTTTCCTCAAAAACCTTAATTTATTTTCGACTGAAGAAAGAAAGACATGAATATCCCAATACCTCTTTTGGAATGTCTCTCATATATCTCTCTTTCAAAAGTCTTTCTTCAAATCTCCCTCTTGTCTTGCTCACTCTCTCTCCTATCACATCATGAGTGTATTCACCCCGTACTGCTGATTGGCTACAAGTCTGTTGTGGTACTCGGTCCGATCCACTTTCAACAGCGTTTTTTAGAAATTGCTTACTGCACTTTTAACAAGACAGAAATGTGTGCAAACTACAACAACAATGGATGGCTACCTGGATAAGAGATTGTATGAGGAGGTTATTAAATATCCACATTTGTACAACTAAAAGATTATAAATATGTGTATATGGGTTATAACTAATAGTGAGATATATATGAATACACTAAAATATATATTGAAATACCTTTATTTTATGCTAAGTATACTACAAATACATTTACATATTTATGTACTTAATACCATACAATTGTGCTTTTGGTTTACTAAAAGTCTGCTAAATTGGAACAACTAATTTTGTACTCAATGCCGAGCTTCAACTTAAGATATACTTAAGTATATTTGATTGTACTAAAGTGTAACTGTTGCAAGTGTACTTAAGGTACACTTTAAATATATTGCATTTAAATTAAACAGTGATCTCACTATCCTTACTAATAGTGGTACACATTTTAGGCTTAATATTAATAAATGTGCATTGTGCAATAAATAAAATAAAGTTTAATTATAATATTTATATCAGTACGTCTCAAGCGATATGTTAAAATGTTTTTTTTTCGCCGCTAGGAGCGAACCTACCCTCTTACAGTAACAAAGGCGTAGGTTGATGATGCATAAGCATTAAGGAATTATGGATCTTGTCGTCAAGCTAATGGATCTAATAATGTTTATGGATGAGTGAATACATCAATGTTTTTAACATGACTGAAGCAGGGCGCGATTGCTAATGAGAGACAGATATCAGCGCCACACGCGAGTCCCGCGGATATAAAGGAATAAGGACACCGAATAAGTAGTTCGGTAATTCTACCGAACTACACGCAAGTGCTGGATTAGTCAACTACTCACACAGGTCAGTTTATTAGACGAATTAAACTTGTGAGGTAACGCAGTGCTGTTTCACTTGGTCTAACAGTTACACTATCACACTAAACTGCATTTGAGTGTGTTGAATATTATTCTATGTGTTAGTTTGTTGGCTGTATGAGACTAGCAGTAAGCTAGATCAACATTAGAATAACATACAGATCATATTCACACATGTTGAACTATATAACATTGATTAGTTTTATGTACATTTGCTCACCTGTCTAATAAAGTACATGCAACGCCACTCGTGTCTCTGTCAAGTCGAAGGTCGCGGATGTGGAGCTTTCGGCATCTCGAAAATAATATTGATCCTCGTTTTAGTCCTCTTTTTGTCTTAAAGTCTGCTTGCCATGGTCCAAAATGTTTGAACAAAACAACAACAGAATGAGCGTGCCACTAGGCGTAATCCAGCATGTCTATCGCCATGGTTACTATGGCAGTACGAGCGGAAACCGAGGTTAACGCGGATATGACGCCATTGACTGGCGACTCCCTCACACCTGCTCACACGTCCCGGTTCCTTGGCTAAAATCGCAATTTTCTCACGATTTACAAATAGTTGGAAACATTTGGGATGTTTTAAGTAATCAACTAAACAAAATATATAACACTGGCCTAGTGGTTTTTGGATATTTTACTGCAAAATTCTTACATAGTGTACCTTTAATGGATTTGTAGTATACTTAGAATGAACTATATGTATTTTAAAGGTCCCGTTCTTCGTGATCCCATGTTTCAAACTTTAGTTAGTGTGTAATGTTGTTGTTAGAGTATAAATAATATCTGTAAAATTATAAAGCTCAAAGTTCAATGCCAAGCGAGATATTTTATTTAACAGAAGTCGCCTACAAAAAACGGCTGGATTGGACAACATCCCTCTACTTCCTTCTTTAATGACGCCATTAAAACCGTGTTTTGACTAACCTCCGCCCATAGGAATACATGCGTATTGATGGCGAAATGTCAACAGACGTGGTTGATGTTTATCTATAATCGGATACCGCAAAAGTTTAATTCGAAGTTGTTAGTTTGCTCTGTCCATTTCACCACGGACTGTTTTTCTAACCTGGGATAATATCAAGCAGGCTTCTCTCAGCGTTTCATACTGACGAAGGGGACAATTTCAACTATATTCCAGAAAGTGGTAAGTAGTGATTTACTATGGAAGTAGCGATCAACTTCACATCGTTTCTCTTAGTAGGATGAAAATAATCTTACTTAAACTGTGATTAATATACAGAAAGCGATCAAAGAACAATCCCTTTCCAATCGCCCAAGCTGTCAATCACACAGCGCGAGTTTATCTGGACACTTGCCAAAACTCGTTATGAAATCAATGACGCTGTTACACTGCACAACAAAGCTCTTACTGTATTTATATACCTCATGTTTGCATTGGTGAAATCATTTGTGAGTGCAGAAACTGCGTTGCAATGATAAGATCTTCATTCACGCGACAGGCTGTCATCTGCTCAATGCTCATCACTGCAACCTTTTATGTGATGGGAATAGATCTAAATACTGTACTTAAAAAACTTCTCACGATTCGTTAATCCCGATAGCTGTAATAGTAAAAACGTATAATAGCTGTAATAGTAAAAGTATTCGAGAGAGTTCCACATGTAATGCTAGCTATTTCATATGCAAGCATGTCAGCCAATCACAGCAGAGGGCGTTTACATTGAAGTCTCACAGCAGACACGCCCCTTCAAACAGAGCGTTCAAATCAGGTGATGAAATCAGGCTAGAAAAAATGCCTTTTATTTCTAAATTATAAAAAAATGTTATCTAAAAAACATACTAACATTATAAAGGCACCCCAGGAAACATTATAAAATAATAAAATAATCCATGGAATGGGACCTTTAAATACATTTTGCCATATGTTTTATATCACTAGGGCATGCAAATATGCAAAATAAAACTGTAAAATATATTGTTTATATATATGTATATATACCAATGCAGAACCAATGCTGCTGAAAAAGTGGGCGGGCACTGTTGCTCTCCATTGTGGCTGCTGTGTGTCACATGACAAGCTTGATGCGTTGCCATGGAAAAAATAAATAAGGTGATACATTCTAAAATAATGGTCGCCTTAAAAAAACTCATGCTGGGGGGCTCAGCATATTTTAAACTTAATTGTGATGTGCGAAAGGGTTAATTGACAATGAGATCAATTATCGGGTTAGACTTGGAATATGTCAGAGTTTCCAGGAGGAAGAAATCTATGGAGGTGGATGTCAGAGGATACACACAGTGACAAAGGAGAGAGAGAGAGAAAGAGAGAGAGACTTTGACTGTTGTACTTTCTGCTCTGGAATGCAAGCCACCAATATTTTGACTTCTCCTTTGGAAACAGCTGCGTTTCCTTTTTCAAAGATATTTTTTCCTTATTTATCAGATCCCTTAGGGGAGATCCATCTCTACTGTCTGACACAGACTTCCTCCTCTAAATCTGTGTCTCTGGCCAGCCCTGAGCTCACACACACCTGCTGCAGCACACACAGATGGCTCTAACAGGTTTCCCTGCTTGGCATGCTCACACAGACACAGACACACAGGTAGCCACAGTTGCAGGAGACACCGCACACAATACCTCAATATGCACCATATCTCATCTGTACCAAATATGTACCAAATTAGGCATTCCAACCCCATAACTGACCCCCTAACTGAAAAGAAAATCGCCACCTAGGGTGCCAAAATGCAACTTATTGCTCGTGCTCGCTCTCGTGCACACGTAACGTGGAAGAGACTGAACGTGATTCAGTGCCCTAATATACTCTCTGCAAAGTTCTTTTTCATTCTTCACATAGAAGTTTAAAGAAGTTAGAAATACTTGAAATTGGTTCCAAGAATTGTGAAATGTCACTGGTACACTGAAAAAAAAATGATTTGTTGAAATGAATCAATTTTTTTTTATCATAAGTTGTTGCATTCAATTGATTTTATCTACATTTAAACAAATGCATTAGGTTGAACTTAATCAATTTTAGTTCAACTTAATGCATTTGTTTAAATGTAGATAAAATCAATTGAATGCAACCACTTGCGATAACAAAAATCTATTAATTTCAATGAATAATTTTTTTCAGTGTATCTAAAATGTTGGTATTCTAACAACCGTATATTTTATCAAAGAATAGTTTTTTAATTACTCATATCGTCATATAATATTTTGGTCATATTGACAACACCTGCTCTCAGTAAATAAATGAAATGTCAGATCATGTTGGTTGTTAAGAAAAGGTGTGCTATTACTTTTACAACTAATTAGACTTATTAATGTATTCCTGCCAGATGATAAAACCAGTGCTGCAGTTAAAAAAAAATATTTTGATATTCAATAAATCCGTCAAATATTATAGTTACATCTTTATAAAAAAAAAAAAAAAGATGATTACTTGTATTGCATTTATTTCCCCATTTTCTGCAACTGGATATCTAAAACTAAAATAAAATGGACAGATTTGTGTTTATGTTTTGATAACATTATTTATCTCCAAGAAAATAAGTCCAAGCCTCTTTGTTGTGTCATTCTTAGACTGTGAGAGTGTTGAGGCTTGCGCTCTAGTAACGCACAGAGTACCATTAGTCTATCCAAAATGTTTTGTCAGCTGTTCTCATGGATTATGCCTTTATTAATGTTTCTATATGCCGAAAAGAAGGAAAGAATGGGACTGTTTATTTTCCAGACCATTTCCTCCATTTTATGGAATTTCCTCCTTATACAAAAAAGACATTATAATATTTGTTGACAGGTCGTTGGCTTGTGTCGGCACTCAAGTGAAAATGGATTTGTTTTTCGCCTGTTAAAGACAGAACAGCTGACTCTTGTAATGTCTGTTAGCCTGTTGCCTAGGGTATTCCCTACGCCACATATTGCAGAACATAAAGTAAACAATTCTCCTTAAAGCAAGTTAACCTGACTGTGCCTGAACTGTTGAACGAAGAGACACACACACACACACAATTCCTCTCTATTCTGTATAATTCTTCTAATGACACACAGGTATGGCCATCTGACTGCTGCCATTCACTGTGGAGACGAGCCGCTTGTCTGATGTCCTACAATGTCTTCAGACATCTTTTAACAGTCATAATTATCACAAATTACTGCTGTTCTCTAAATACCCTGCAACTACAGAGCAATGCTGACAGATTTCATTTCTTCCTGCATGAAACTTCGGAGCAGTCAGATGAAGATTTGGTCCAGCACACTATAAAAATATATTTTCCTTAAGGTCGCTACCACAAAATGAAACTGACAGGGTGATTTAATGCAAAATAAACCTGACAGTCCCTGACGTGAAGCAGAGAAAAAATTATAAGGCAACTTGCCAACTAAATTAAATGAAACATTGATTTGAGTGTAAATTATTTTATTATGTGAGAATAAAGAGAGTGTGAAGTGATTTGAGAGACATGAAACTAGTGCAGTTATACAGGCAATGACTTGTTTGGAACAGCAGTCATTGACCAACCAAGTATTCCTGAGAGACGTTTTATGATCTTAATTAACTATGATCAGTTAGTGGAGGCCAATTTGCAATACATACAATATCATTTTACATTCCTTTATGTTCTTCATATCTAAAGTAAGACCGAAATACACGTTGCTGTAATTCATCATGAGGTTTTTCCGTCTTACTTTAGATTAGGGTCCAATTCTAACTTTTAACTAACTATTAACTATGACTTTTGCCTCAATAAACTCCTAATTACTGCTTATTAATAGTTAGTAAGGTAGTTGTTAAATTTATGTATTGGGTAAGATTAAGGGATGTAGAATATGGTCATGTAGAATAAGGCATTAAATGTGCTTTATAAGTACTAATAAACAGCCAAAATCCTAGTAATATGCCTGCTAATAAGCAACTAGTTAATCGTGAGAATTGGACCCTAAACTAAAGTGTTACCGGTTTTTCTTAATGAAAGAACATAATTACTTTTAATTATTACTTTAATAATATAATAATTACTTTGTAATTCAATATATACAAACTACAATGTGTGAGTGAGTGTGATAATTTTCCTAAAGATCTTTCTGACCTTCTCATCTGTGGTTTGCCATAAACTACTGCACCTCTTGCTGACCTTTGCTCAGAGGTCTAACTCCTGTAGTGGCGCCTTTGATGCTTTGTGTGGGTCAGAGACCTAGATCAGAGTTGTAGGAAATGCCCAGGGAATGCTGTGTCAAACCCCTGCCATCTCCCAGCTGCCCGAATAAAACCCCATGACTAGCAAGACTATTGGGAGGCCGTAATTTACCTACATGCAGTTACTGTATTTCAAAACTACACACTATTGGAACTTTATTAACCAAGCATTAGTCCTTGGGTTAGTAAATAATCTCGGGGTACGTTTCTCTAAAGCATAATTTGCAAAATATGGTTGAAAATGCCGTCATTATCATAGTAGTTCAACGCTTTGTGTCTCTCAAAACCATAGTTTCAGTTGTTACTAGCAAGTTAATTTTTCCAACAGTGCATTTTACTATGGGGAGAAATTTAACATTTGAGATTTAACACTGTAAACCCAGTGTTAACATTTGGACAAGACATTGAACAAGTAGTTTTAATTCTTTAATTAGCCACTTTGCTGTACAATTGCTGGATTGCCTTTTCTGGTAAATGTGCACACCTGCTGTTCACACAAGAAGGGACTTTCAGTCTTTTATTGTTAAGATACCACTCAAATGAGGAGAAACACTTTAGTTGCATCTAAATTATTAACTAAATTGCAAACATTTTATAGCTTTCTGAGTGACTGATGTATCTGTAAGCAGTGCCGAGTAACATCAAGGTTACTAGTGTAACCCCATTCCTTGAAGGAAGGAACTGAGAGGTTACTTCAGAATGACTGATGAATTGGGATCTCGCCTGATCCCTGAAGAGGCTGGTGGCAACCTTGTGCACATATCCAGGCTGAGGTCTCAGGATTAAGGTGAGAGTTGGCCGGCCCAAATTCCAGGCACACTTCGTTGACTGAAAATGTGCGTCAGTAAAGTCAGATCAATAATATTGCAAAAATGTTAGTGTCCCCTACTAAGCAAGCCAGAGGTGACAAAGGCAAGGAACCAAAACTCCACCATTAAAAAAAAAAAAAAAAAAAGTATGAAAAACCTTTGGAGAACCCAGGCTCAGT
Organism: Scardinius erythrophthalmus; assembly: GCF_964197995.2. NCBI lineage: Eukaryota > Metazoa > Chordata > Actinopteri > Cypriniformes > Leuciscidae > Scardinius > Scardinius erythrophthalmus. Next base: position 9,345,342 of record NC_138242.1, read on the forward strand.
CAGGGGGCCAGATCTCATCTGGCCAATGAAAGATAAATGGTTCATTAAGATTTAGCGCTGAAAAGAAAACACGACTCACGGCATTTATGGAGGTCTTCTTGGTGAGAAGCACACCAATCAATGAATAGGATCCACTTTTAAGCATAAGCACACCTCTTAGAGGGGGCTCTAGCTAGAATGAGCGTGTCTACAGCTCCCAGGGGTAGATGACTTCAGGATGGTTCTATCAAAGACCACTTGTGGAGGTTACAGAGGTCTGAACGCGGGTGCCATATGGTGCCCCGTCCCAGACAAAACAGGTACTTCCCCATCGTGAGGTCGCTTAACGTCGTGAGGGTTAAACGACCTTAGATGCTTCTGACTCCAGAGGAGGAGATGCCGAGCAAGGTATACTTGTTCTAGGGGAACTCTTGCTCATAGAAAAGCAAGGTCTGACCACGACTGAAAGTTTGGGAACAGGTTGGTGTGATTACCTCCTGGTGTGTGCCACGGTGCCATGCCCATCTCGGGATCCGGCCGTGCAACCAGTGCTGAAGCGGTGTGAAGCATGGCTGCAGATGCCATTTGCCCCAGGAGCCTCTGAAACAGTTTGCTGGTTTCGCGGTTGACCCGGAGCCCCAGATACCTGAGGTGCTTGAGCACCAAGTCCCTGTGTTCCCACAACTGCTGGTCCACTGAGTGGTCCAGGATGAGACAGTCATTAAGGTAGTTGAGAATGCGAACACCGTGCTCCCTCAGGGGTGCAAGGGCCACCTCCTTCATGAAGATGCGAGGCGACTGGGACAGACCAAAGGGTAGGACCTTGTACTGATATGCCCATCCCTCGAACGCAAACAGTAGGAACAGTCTGTGTCGAGGGAGAATCGAGACATGAAAGTATGCATCCTACAGGTCAATGAACCTAGGGGGACGCCGGGTGAACTGAATCGTATAGTCGAGTCTGATAGTCCAAATGAGCCAGTGAGACGGGCTGGGAAGCGCTAGCCAGGCTTCCAGACGCCATACAAGCTTGGTCAGAGGGACTACTGATGTACCCTCAGTGGGGGAGCACAGGGGCCCGACCCAGAAGGCACAGCATCCCAGAATGGGGACAGAGTGTGTAGTGCGACACTTACCTGGCTCCACGATTTGGCAGGGGGATGAGAGTGGCAAGGCATAGCGTCGAACACTGCAATCCACGCCCTTTGGGGACCTAGAGATTGAGGAAACTGCTCTCTGAAATTTTGGGTACCACTGACTGTGAGGCCAGCAGCAGAACAGAAATTTGACAAATGACAGAATGACAAAATTGTCCGCCCAGCCCTCCTCTGGGGGAAGAGCCGCTCTGTCCATCTCCAGGTCACCTGTCTCGACCGCTTGGACGATTTAGCCCCAGCTGAGACGGGCATCGTCGTCTTCCTGCGAGAACATGGACCAACCACGAACACCGTCTCAGCATACTTGTGCCCAGGCATGTGAGACCGCGATCGAGGCAGTCAGATGAGGACAGGGAACGACCGCATCCAGAAAAGCATGGACAGAGAGGCGTCTTTAAAAAGATGCTCGCCATCCACTTGCTCTTTTAGGGAAAAGCTTTCTAAGTGCTGAAGCACACAGGGACGGTCGCTGCACAGCGTGCAAGACCCCCTTCGGGCAGTCTGCACTGCGGTGTGTGAAATACTCTTTTAGGAGAACTGCAATGAAAGCAGGGAAAGCGATCACCGCTGACGTGCTGTCACACCATCACTCTCTGAGGAGCTTCTTCCTGGTTCATTCTACACACTCGAACAATGATTGCAGAGCAGAATCGTGAGAAACGCTTGGCTCCAAAGTGAAAGCTTGAATGAGTGAGTTCAGCACACTTCCTTACCTGCTTTGTGTGGTGTGGTCCGCCCCTCAAATCTCACTCGCCAATGTCCATTGGCTTGTTTTGTGTACACTCAAAGGTGATTGGGCTCTCAGGCGAGATTCCAATTTGTCAGTCATTCTGACGTAACGTTGAATGTGACTGACTGATAGGGAACTGCGTTGTCACTGTCAGAACTTTAATTAGGCCAAATATTTCGGCTTGTCCTGACTTTATACATGCTAATAAAATGTTCAATCCAGGATCCACATTTTTCAGAATTTTCAAAGTGGCATGTCCAGTAAATGGTGATAAAAGCACTTTCAGTTTTCCCTGAAACAGATTAATTTAATTCTGGCAACATTTTATTTGCTGAAAGGCATGCGAAAATAAAATGTCCGGTGAGTGGCGCTAAAAGGTTAATGCTAAAAGTCTTTATTAATTAATAATCTGCCCCTGTAATCATAATTTGTGTGAAAATCAATAAAAGTTGTTGGTGTTTTACTGCCTCTAGTGTTAATTTTAGTTGGAAACTGCAGTGAAACGTATGCATATGTACATTTTTGGAGATTTTCAAAAATGTAGGTGGAGGCACGGTTTTCCAATGAGCTTATGTTGGAAAGTTACAACTTCCCATCCCAAAAGTTGCCATGCAGAACTCATTTACTGGTAGTTCTCAACAGCTTCTGTTCACACATGATCTCTAATCGGTAAAAAAGCTGTACAAAAGGCTGTATGTTTAAAAGTATGTCTGTCTGTCTATCTATGAAAATGACACCGCATAAATCCGCTTTGGAGAGCTTCCCAAAACAAGACAAACACAGAAAAAAATAAGAAATTAACTTAATTTCAATTCCCTTCAGAAGATCTTATGAATATTTAATTCATGAGAAAAGCAATGAGCCAATTTGTGATTGGTTTTCTGTTTCTAAACAACTCAAATTGCAGCACAGCATTTCAGACTGTATTCCTGTGACACCACAATGCAGTGTTGCTCTACTCAAAACTCTGTTATGGAGTAGGCTTTATATGCAGGGTTATATGCAGTTTGCTTAAAAGAGTTTTGGTTGGTTTGGTTGAGTGTTATAAAGTGTCATGCACTTTTTTAAGAGTGTCAAAAACAAGTACAGTCGTACAGATGACAAGCAAGTCACGGTAGCTTTTCATTACAAAAGTTAAAACAATTAGATTGTGGGGGAAGAGAATGTGAACGGGGATTCTGAAGATAATTACATAAACACAGATGGATTCTTCACATGCCTGGCTTCACAGCACATTTTATTGGTTAAACTGAAGGAGACAGCTTTCAAATCATCTGCATCTGAATGTTTCATGTGCTGCAAAGACGCAGGAAATAATTGCAGGCCTTGTGTACACTCAACTTTTTTTTTTCTCACAAATTTGTGGTGACTGATTTTGGATTGGACAGAGTAATTAAAAAGCTTTAGATATAAATTATGCCTTTAAGCCTTAACAGAAATGTGTTGGTAGTGACTTGTTTTGCACCAAAGTACTGCATGTATGAAGTGGATGTTGTTTATACACATTGAAAGTGTACATTATACAGTTTATTGTATACATTGAAAACCATCACATTTGTTAAAATCAGCATGATTAGTTTAAGCGATCATGTTTATAGTCATAAACAGACTTTATTGGGTCATTTACAACAATTACAACTCATTTCCATGTTTCCCTCTCCACATTCACTCAAGTTGTATAGACTATTAACTTTATATAATTTAAAAACTTGGAACTGTCAAATATACCGTCACTGTCCTGTAATGTTTGTAACATTGTTACATCTGGCCATCTGAGATACCGGTTTGAGAAATGTATTCAAATTGTTCAACCAGCTTTAAACTTACAGTCAAACTTACACAGTTTCTATAGCATCTCCTTTATACTTCATAGAGCAAAGATTCTGGAATATAGGTCAATATGATGTGTAGGATTGACATCAGTAGCGCCCCCTTTGGTCTTGGAGGAAGTGATTTTTTGTTGTTTATCTTAGTGGTTGTGGGCAGGGATGAAAAAGTCAAGATGTGGTGAGTAAATCAAATGCAAATGACCACCGGACTACTTCAGAGGATGAGATGGAAAACATTTAAAGTGTGACTCGCATGTGACCACGGACCACACTGAAGCCTCATTGCCCAGTCTATATAGCCATATGCCATATGCCACTGTGATTGCCAATTTTTTTTTTTTTTTTCTGTCTGTCTCTCTCTCCTCAGGTGTCTGTTTCTCTGTCTCACTTCTGCATGTTTTGAAGTTTTTCCATATCTTCTCTGTAGGTCACAGCCCACTCCTTGTTGTCCTGTGTGGGCTAATGACAATAGCACAGAAGGAAAGAAACAGATGTTATACAGGTGGAAATGGAGAATCAGCCTTAATTAAAATGACACAGAGCTTTATCCCAGACCCCTTTACCAACTTAACCATTTTACACTGTAACAAATGTCAGTACTTTTTACAAAATACAGTATATAAATACATTTTTATCAATTAACATTTTTAATGAAATGTTTTAAACTTTAATTCATGTATTTTTACTTCATTTTTAATTCATGGCATGTTTTATGTTAAGTTTGTTCCATTCAGAGGAGTGTTTCCATTAAAACAACCTAACTTACTGTTTAACCACCATAGTGCAATGCATCGTGCAATTTATAGGCGAAAATTAGTTTTTACGTGCATACTCTATGATATGATCCTATCTTAGGTAGGATTAGTGGTGTGGGGTACGTGTGTATTGTACGTTTGGGTAGGATTAGTGGTGTGGGGTATGTTCGTATTACATGGCATAAAGTGTGTATCATATGCATGTGAAAACTGCGTATCATGTGCACGTTCATTTTTGCATATAAATTGCACATTAAATAATATGCATGCTATAGAGACGCATTTCATGAGATCAGGCTGGATTATTATAGGTAATTTACTCAAACAACAGAAAGCCATTTTTTTTATTTTTTTTTTATCAGGTTAACATGCAGTATGTAATTGGAGTAACTTTACTCCCTTATATGTGGTTCATTCAGTCAGCAGCTTTCTCCTGTAATTTCTCTGAGATAGTGTTTTGTGTTGGTGTGGGTTTCCAACTGATTTTTGGGCCTCTCTCACCTTGACTAATGTCAAAATAGGATCAATGGCAGAGTAGCAAGGCAGAAACCAATATTGACCAAGAAAACATAAGCGTGCCTCACATTTACTAAGAAGCACCTCAATGATTCTCAAGAACTCTGGCTCAATGCCCTACGGATGAATTAATCAAAAGTAAAACTTCTTCTGTTCCACCATTATGTTTGGTGGAAATCAGACATTGCATTTCATGAGAGGAACCTTGTAGCAATAGTCAGTCATGGTGGTGTGGTGGTAGTGTGATGGTTGGTTTGTGGACGTTTTGCTGCATCAGGACTTGGACATTTTGGCATCATTGAATAAAAATCAAAGCAAGTCTTCCTCAGAATTGTTGACAAGTTTTGGAATGGCCTAGTCAAATTCCAGACATTAATGCGGAAGCTAAATATCTGAAATCGCGTGGAGCACCATAAGTAGTAATTTACATTTCAACATTATAAGATATTGAAATATTACAGTTATGAACTATAAAATATTTAGGCATAACATTTCACGAGTTCACACTTACATATAATTTGAATGGGTAAGTTTAATGCGTATATGGCGTGCTGTCCGGAGGGAGGGCTCCGAGCTCGGAGTTTAGCCCGAACCCAGAGTACTCCCCCCGTATGTAAGTGTTTAGTACTAGAAGTGTGGAGAAGGGGTGGTGAAGGGATGCTGCAAAACTGTCAATGGAATGAGGTGAGACTGCTGAGTATTTATACCTCTCACCATTGATTGATGAGTGCTTTCCACTTGTGTTAATTATCTGAACGTGCTCCTCCCGAACCTTGTTAATAAAACATCATTTCAGGCATTATGGGGTGGCAATGCCTGAAATTGCATGCCTATATATATTTTTTTTTTGTGAGATTCTATTTCCTTTTTTTTTTTTTTTTTACATTAAACTTAACAGAATTCACACAGTATTCATATAATTTTGCTTTGCATTTTGTATAAACCATTTCTCAGTGTATGTCCCTCTCCCTGGATCTTTCATCACCTCCTTGTCCTCTTTTCCTGTTAATGTGTGGGAGAAGAGTATCTGTGAAGATGATGAAAAACGCCAACACAATGATAGTCACACAAGACTTTCCACTTTGTTGCTCTTAAATGTTTCTTGCTCAAACAACCTTTTGCACTTTCACATTTTTGTTTAGTATGTGGCCACACAGTTATTGTTGTGGGTCCTTACTGGGTCTGTCCTCTGAAAAACCACATCAGTTATATCAAACCATATGGGCTCTGTGGTTTTGGTTGTGTTTCTTACTGTCAATGCCAAGTCCTTGATATAAGTATAATCTATCATTTTGTGAGCCTCATTTTTTCCATTATCCTTTTAAAAAGGCAACAGCATTTGCAGAGGACACATTTAGAACTCCTGAACAGTTGGGACCTTTGCAAATATCTACTTTCATAATTGTAATACAGGCAATGAAAACTTATAAAAAGAATTCCATTGACAGAATATATATTCTGCCAAATCTCATGGGTAGTCTTCAGCCACCCTATCGTTTTTAGGCAAAAGTGACTGTGTAATTTCCAGATCAGTGGCCCTCGATACTGCATGTGCGGTTGACCTATAATATATCTGTCATCTCTGATGTTTTTGCTGCGGAGAGACTGGCTTCTGTTGTTGGATCCACCTGTGAAAGTTGTTAATGAAGAAGTCTCAGCAGCATGTGAAATGGCCACATTCAAACCTTGATGTGCTGATGTTAAAAACATCATAAATGGGATCTCTGGAAATTGCTTTCAGTATGAATTACTCAGTCATATTGTGAGTGAGAAAACGCCTGATGTTAAGCAATCACCATGTGAACCTGAAGCTGGAACTGCACTAAAGAAAATTCTCTCTCTGCTCTCTCTATTCTATTTTTTTTTTTTTTTTTTTTTGTAGACCCTCACAGAGGTCAAAAGATTCTACCAGTACTCTATTTCATACTTTGCAGGTGGGTTTTCCAAGGTTAGTCAGTCAATTAGAGCAGAATATGTAGCACAAGGACAGGGTATCCCTCAGGGATCTGTCTTAAACCCTTTGAGGTTTTCTCAAGAGGTTCAGTTTTAATTTGTAACACATGTGTAAGGACAGCAGAAGAGTATAACTCCCTGTTGGAAGACGACAGATCAGAGAAGTTGCTCCCATGTGATGTTGGAGAACTTTAAACAGCTTCTGTAATTCACCAAACAGAGAAAAAGGGGTAGTCTTCACATTACCCCAAAACCCTTGGTGATCTCTAATTCATTCCTCTGCTCCACGATTTAGTCAACTCCATGACTTTCTCTTCCTCTTCACATGGAGGGAGGGCTTAGATGGAAGTGTGTGTTCCTCACCTAGGGAAGCATGGAAATACAATCAGAGCAGGACACCTCACCCTGGGCCCACAAGCGGGGCATCCGGCTGGACTTGTACTTATGGCAAGAAATACAGCCCATGGGTCATCCATAGGAACAAGAGGAAGGGTTGTCTGTGACGTGAGGGGAAGAGTATCACGGCAGAATGACAAAGCTGTCATCTGATGAGAAAACACACTCTGGTCGCAATTTCCCCTTTTTCCTTTTTCTGCATGAGTGAACTCATGCAGAAAAACTTAAATCTGTGGATAAATGAATTTCTGTGATGTCTTTTGCTGTGGGAACAGCTTGAATAAATAAAGAATTAGTATTCTACCAGAAATAGTGAATCATTATTACAGCACATGCCCTGCACATCTGGACGCTCTGTGAAGTGGTGCTGTAATATAAATGCGTATGTATAGACCATATGGGTGAATTAGGTCAGTCAATTATAGGCTATTATTGAGCATACCACATCTTTATAATGTTTAGGTATGTGAAAAGAAAAACCCTGGTGAAAAAGTTACATGTTGGTCTTTCACTGATAGTGTGCATGAATATTATATTGAATATATATCATTATATCATCATGTCATTGTATTGTAAAGAAACAATCTATTTTTTGCTCTCTCTGAAACAGTGAATCTTGGCTTGATTTTTTTTGTTCCAAATCCAAGTTTGTTTACACACACACATGCCCCTGGAGGTCTCTTTTCACATTGTAAATTTGCTGTTTAGCTGTTTTCCACTGTAGCTAGGCATCAACTCAAGATGTGAAGACAGTTTTATTGAAATATTTGTCTTTCTAGATTTACCACCAAATCTTTACACACAGAGAACAAGACTTGCGTTTGTCTGCGATGGATGCACTGCAAGAGATGTGAATAATGAAAGAGACAAGGAGCTATAATAAATGCAATGTACTATGTTTTTGAATTTCTGCATTAATTACTCATAATATATGGTCTGATCTAACAATTATAAACAAACACAATCTAACATTAACAATTGTACTTTTGTACATTCACATTGCACAGTGGAGAAAGTAAACCATTGAACCCTCCACCAAACATTTACATTTTCTGTAGATGCTCATAAGACTTTGTCACCGTTTTAGTCAGACTTTCAATGCTGTTTACCCTCTAAACAAAGCTTTGTGCATTTTTGCTAAAAAGTTTAACTTTTGCCTCAACTGTCCAAATAACATTTTCCCAGAACCGTTGTGAAACATCCAGGTGATTTTGCGAAAACATGAGACATGTCTCAATGTCGTAAATATCATGTTCAGTTTATTTCTGATTTCTATAGTGAACACATGAATAGACTTCTGCAGAGGTTAAATCATTTTCTGGAGTTTTTTGCTGTTATCTTTGGGTTCTTTCTGAGGATTGCCTGTTGTGTTATTAAAGTGATATTGACAGGATGTCCGCCCTGAGTAAAAACAATCCAGAATTTTCTACATTTGTAGGAAAGGTATCTTACCAGGCTGTACAGTGATAACAGGAAAATAATGCAACAAAGTTGTTTCGGCTGTACAGTAGATTTAGAAGAAAATTGTGTCATAGTCCAACTATGAATTTTCCATTTTCCACTAAGTAAGTTAAGTGATGGTTCATTTCTGTTGTAAAAAAGTTATTATGGACTGACAAATACTCATGTCTTTAGCAATGCTTTTGTAGCCTTTTCCAGCTTTGTGCATCTCTGTAATGTGTTTTTAAAATCATTTGAAAGCTTTTGGGATCTAGGCATTGGTTAACATTAACCAATTATTCTTGATAAGAACATATTTGTCAAGTGTGTGCCTTTATTTAAAGGTGGACACTTCCACACTTCCAATCTCATTTCCTTTATTGACACCGATTTTGGAGAAGTCATAACATAGAGATTCAGCCTGCCTTGTCAATGAAGAAAATTCTGATGAGATCAGACCACATTTAATGGGTCATCAGTGCAGAAATCCAGAGACCACAAACTTATTCTTGCCCCTGTTTAGTAAATGTGTGACCCAGAGTATGCAAACATGCAAATTATATGTCAATAGCAGTTCGTCAAGCACACTAAAATATCTCATTGTTCTTCTATGTGTCTTCACAGTGGAAAATGACAGGGAGCTGTCTCCACAGAGACGACACTATAAAGAGTTCAAATTCAACCTGTCCCAGATCCCAGAGGGAGAGGCCATCACAGCAGCAGAATTCAGGATCTACAAGGAGTGTGTCACCAGGGCCTTTCGCAATGAGACTTTCCTACTTAGTGTGTTTCAGGTGGTTGGGGAACACCCAGACAGGTAAAGAAGTTACATTTCAAAATGCTCTTCTATAAAGTTCCATATTCTTCATTTGTTGTCGAGTCTATCCAGTTGGGTATAGTCAAAGAACTTATAAAATCATGACCTCATAGTAATCATGATCTCTTTCAAAAGCACACATAGAAAACTAAGTTCACTTAGTTGGCTCTTCTAATGCCATTAAAACTCAGCAATGACTCTTTTAAATAAATAGCGCACCAGCATATAGTTGTGATACGTATTGCATTGTGGAACCTTGATTTAGAACTAAATGTAAATATGATCAAATTTAAGTATTAAACTGCTATTTTGAAAATATTTATTTGTTGCACGTTTTTCAAGCTGAGTAATTGACTGTGTTTTAAATCAAGCCCTGGCATCCCTCACTGAACACAGCAGAGGTTGTCTACCATGTACTTTATGTAGACTACGGCCATGACCACAACGCACTACTGAAATAGCTTTAGTTTGGCGTCTAAAAAAGAACCCACCAACACACGTCAAACATTGACTTTGTGGGTGGTGGGAGGGATATCTCCTTGAGAAAGGCAGATGGCGTGACCGGTAAAGTGTCCAAAACACACCAATAAGGTGTGACTATGAGACTACCCATCCATTTTATTTATGTTTTAACCAAAATAGGCACCAAACAAGAAGCCAAGGCTAAAATCTCTGGCTAAATGAACCACATGTTTCTCTCCCAAATAGTTTTCTAATGTTTATCACGAAGTGTTCATTTGGTGTACATCCTGAGTTGAACAATGGGCACACTGTTTTTCCACAAACCTGCAGTGGGATTCTTTTATTTTTAGTCATATCTTGAGATTATGTATCGCCAGTCATTGTATCACTGTACAAAAGGGTTTACCTTGATGCAAATTATAACGTGCTTTGTGGTATTTCCCTACATGCCACTTTCTGCCTGTAAATCCCAAATACTGTGTGGCTTGCAAAATGTATTTGCTTACAAACAGATTAATTTGCAAACTTGTCAAGTTCTAACAGCATAATTACTGTGTTTATGGTTTGTGATCTTTAAAAAACACATTGGTTGGGGAAATGTGGTATAGCTGAGCTAAGCAGATGCACAATATGGCTGAGAGAAACTTCTGAAGTGTGTAAGCCTTTAATCCAATGTGCAAAAAATAACTTGGTTATGGAGGTGGTGCAGAGGGGATGTATATCTGGCTGAATTTAGCCCATGTGGCAAGACGATTTGACCTAAAACAGAAGTATAGTTAACCTCGAGTCAACAAGCTTCACAAGGTCTTAAATGTAAAGAAACAATGGCTTGTAAGAGCATATTTCAATTGATTCCCAACAATACACACACTGTTTTTAGTTGTTTATCTAGACCATATTTAATATGTTAAAGGGGTTTCGTTTTTTCACCACTAGAAAAAAGGACTATTTTCAAACACTCCCCCATCTTCCATTATTTGGGTATGTCTGAAATGGATTGCTTGCATACTATTGTAGTCTATCTACAATTATTTTAATTGTAGGAAACGGTATACTTCAGTACATGGCATGTTTTATGTAGTAATTGGGTCTAGATTGGAAACAAAAACAATTATTTCATTGTTTGTGTCAAGCGGTCAGGTAATAAATAAAAAGTCATTCTCAGGCTTTACTTACTGCATTGTTGGAAACTGTATTCTTTATAATGTTCTCTGTTTTACATTGTATACTTTGGCAAATGTAGTAGGTCATCATAGGTATACTTTGCATAGCCTACATAAATCAGCCTGATATGCTATTTTAATATGTTGTAATTTGACCCTTCGCTGAGCCTGGCTTAAAAATGTCAGTTACTAGCCAATCCTATTTTTCTAATAAAGTCTATGGAGTATAGTTGTAAACACAATGTTATGGAATTTATCCAGAAATGCAATAAAGCATGTGACTAGATAGCCAAAGATGATGCAAACAGTATTTTTTTTTCTTTTCCAAAACTTTAAATAAATATTAAGAGATTAATGCTGTAGATTAAGGGGCCGTTTACACAACACCATTTGCAACATAAAAACGGAAAACTTTGTATGCGTTTTGGCCGTTCATTTACATCACAACAGCGTTTTGGGGGCCTGAAAAAACAAACCTTTGAAAATAGTTTTCAAAGTGCAAGTTTTTGAAAACGATACCATTATTTTCTTCGTGTAAATTACAAAAACACGAATTTGTGAAAACGGTGACGTCATGCGTCGGTGCATGTTCAGTCTATAGGGTTGCAGTGTTCTATACAAAGTGACATTGCCAACTGGAAGCTACTGGCCTGGCATGCATAATGCAACGTTTTTAGTCGTGGATCCGTGTGAATGGGGAACTTTTTGACAACGTTAAGTAAAAATGTTTCTGTTTTTAGTACATCATTGATGGGTAAGCATACCCTTAACTATTTGTCGTCCCTCATTTCAAAATAGACATGCAAAACAAAACAAAAAAATACAATTGAGTGTAACTAAATGCTTTTTAATTTAAAAAAAAGTTGTTCAGGTCGTGTTGGCTGTAAATAAAGAGTTCACAGTATCATAGTGAATGTGTTGTAGAAAAGTTTAGTTCACTTACACTACTCTTTTCACTTGTAACTTCAGTTGACTGTGATAAACTTTTGCCTTGATTTTGATTCACCGTAATCACATTACTGCATTTCTGTAGAGACAAGGGGCAGATTAAAAAGCTTTGCAATGTCACATTTCTTCCAGCCAATGTCAGTAATGAATGAAAAAAAACATTTGTTGTATTACAAAAAAACTTAGAGGTTGTATGAGAGCTTAGACATTTACATTTATGCATTAGGCTGGCGCTTTTATCCAAAGCCACTTATAGTGAATATACATTTTATCAGTGAATGCATTCCTATGTCATTATATTGGGATAGAACTGTTTTTGAGAAATCTGAGATGCATTTTAAAACACTGCCGGTTGTATTTATTTTGAAATCAGGTTCTGTTTTCTTGACGATCCATCAATACCTCGTGAAAAATCCAGCTTGCCATGACTGGAGAGTTATTACTTTTCTGTTTGTATATATTCTAATCCCTGGTTGTTTTCATGTACATCTGGCCTCCTTGGTAAACCCTCCCAAACCATATGTGAAGACAGTCCTATATGCATGCAATGGCAGCGTGAAGCTATTAAACTATAGGCCTATTTTAACGGCAGCCAATGACAGAGGCAATAAATGCGATTTATGAAACCAAAAAAAAATAAAAAAACCTAACACTTCTGACTTTATTATTCCAGTTAATTTAATGTGTCTATAAGAGGCTTTACAGTGGGGGTTTTAGAGTCGGCAGCTCCCCTATGGTCCCGTTCGGACCCCGTCCCAGGTGAAGTTGTGTGACTGGTGGCACTAAACAGAATGAGTCAGCATAAGCATGATGTGTTCATGTCGAATGTGACGTGTGAACCACCAGAGGGAAGAACCTCATATGGAGCTCCTTAGAGTGCGGCTCTAATTAATGAGCAATAAAGAGGGGCTACAGGGACATTCCCAGAACACCTGTGTGACCGACAGCTTTGAAGTGACTCGGCCAATGCTTATTACCATGCATAGTGTGTAATTATTATAATGGGACAGGCCTCCCTGTAAGGCTACTATACCTCTGTTCTCAACTCTGTGACTTGAAGCTCCACTGAGTTTGACAAACTGTTATTTTTTAACATTGTTTACTATTGAATACATGCCTTAAATTGATCGTAAAAAATGGGATGATGTTTGGAACAGTGAGATACTATAGTTTTTATACATATTTTTAATGTTTTTACTTTTATGGTTTCCATTTTCATTTTTTTAGTTAAAGGTTTAGTAATTTTGTTGTGTGTTTTACTAATTGTGTAAGGTCTATATAGTTTTATAAATTTTAATTTCAGTTTTAGTTTTAGTTATTTTAGTACATCAAGTTGAACTAAATTAAAATTAGAAATGTTACCTTGGCAAATAGCTGAATTTTTTATAGATATTTCATTTTATTTTATTTCAGTTAACGTTTATTTTATATCAAGCAACATAAATGTTTTTGTTTGGTTTCATTTTTAATTTCGGTTACATAATAACCCTGATGGAAACAACCACATTTTATTTAAATTGGAATTGGAAATATTATTAAAGTTATAAATTGAAGAGTTCAGATGCAAAAGCCTCTAAGTGCCATCTGAAATTTTCTTCTAGAATGATAATTTTTATGAAGCTCGTATATTTAAGTTCAGTAATTTCACTTAAATGGCAATGAAAATGACCTATTAATTGCCATTTAAGTGAAATTACTGAACTTAAATAAATGAGCTTGATAAAAATGATCATTCTAGAAGAAAATTTCAGATGGCATTTAGAGGTTTTTGCATCTGAACTCTTCAATTATACTAGAATATTTCTCTTTAAAACCAATCTGTTTGCAAAATACAGTTGTAATTTCATTACATATCTAAAGAATGCTGTATTTGCTTGGAAAGTTAGCATTTAATACTTATTCTTTCTACCATTTACTTACATATTATCATTACCATTTATTCCATATACTTTTACAGTATTATTTGTAATAAAGAATATAAAACACTATTAGACAGGTTCATTGATTCATGTATAAAGTGTTTATAACATTTAATGATCTCCAAACTTTCTCCTTTACAGGGATGCCGATCTGTTTCTGCTGGAATCTCGCAGGTTGTGGGCGGCTGAAGAAGGTTGGCTGGAGTTTGACTTTACAGCAACTAGCAATCTCTGGGTGATGAGTCCACAACATAACCTGGGTCTACAGATCAGTGTGGAGACCAGCAGTGGTAAGATTTAAGATGAGCAAGTTTAAGATGAGTTCAACCAATATATATATGTGTGTGTGTGTGTGTGTGTGTGTGTGTGTGTGTGTGTGTGTGTGTGTGTGTGTGTGTGTGTGTGTGTGTGTGTGTGTGTGTGTGTGTGTGTGTGTGTGTGTGTGTGTGTGTGTGTGTGTGTGTGTGTGTGTGTGTGTGTGTGTGCGTGCGTGTGCGTGCGTGTGTGTGTGTGTGTGTGTGTGTGTGTGTGTGTGTGTAGGTCAGGTGATTGGCAGTAAACTGGGCGCCTATGAGCCACCATGAGCAAAGATGGTGTTCCAAATAGATTATTTCTAGGCAGTCCATTGCCAGTGAGGTGACTGGGAATGTTAACAGATGTTTTTTGGTTGGGTATTATATAGTCCTCATTGGCTAGTTCAACCTATTCATTTTAATTTCCTTTGGTAACTTTGAGTTCAGTTAAGTTCTGTTCAGTTTGATTCAGTTTGATTTGCGACCAGTTCAACCAGTTCAAAGAAGTCTTTCAAAATAAACCATCTTTGGAACTATGAGTCCTGATGTGACCGCAAACAAACAGCACTTATCATGTCCTACTTATTGATATCTTTGCATCTAAAACTGGACAAAGATACCTATAGTACTTTCTTTTTCTTTCTTTTTTTAAAGGATGGAGCATCAGTCCCAAGGAAGCAGGGTTAGTGGGACGTGATGGCGCTCTGGAGAGGCAGCCTTTCATGGTGGCCTTTTTCAAAGTAAGCGAAGTCCGTATTCGCACTGCCCGGTCAACGGGCAGACGTCGTCAACAGAACCGCAATCGCTCCAACAGTCCACAGGAGGCGACAAAGGGAACCGCTCATACAGGTTAGCCATTTGTATTTCCCATATTGTGAAATAAGCCCCGCCCCTTCCTATATTTTTTGTTTCTAAACAACACAAGTTTAATATGCACTTTAAGGCAGAAATCAGCCGTCCAGTCTGTTATAATATTTCAGAAGATGTTGACCTGGATAGTCTGAATCTGATAAGTTTTATTGAGTCCAGATATACCCCTTCAAAATGAAAATCTGGACTCAATAAATGTCTTTAAGATCCTTTTGAGAATTCATTTAGGAAGCAGCACATATGTAGGCCTGACATCATTTGTCCTGATTTGAAGTCCTTTGCCAGGTCCTCATCAATGTAAACCTGTAAGCGATAAGTAGAAAAAAAATATTTTTTAATATAGGACCTAAGCTTTTAGGCATAAATTATACCGTACGTGAACACAAACTCTTCTAGCTAAACAAGCTTGAATTCATTCATTGTTGCATCACAAAATGCATTTAAAAACACAATGCAAGTACACAATGCATTATCAATAGGGGCACTATAGTGAGCATTAGCCTAACTGTCTTCTTTTATGGTTAGGTTTTTTTTTTTTTTTCAGGTCAACTAACCTAAGTTAGCTAAACTGTTGCTGGCATGTCTATAGCTGATTAATAACACATTTGGTTAAATGGCACAAACATTTAAAAGAAACTCAGTCGGCCTCTTGAGTGCCGAGGTTTGTTACCGCAATCTCAAGAATGCAAGCGATATACTTGAAAGCGAAATCGAAGAATGAACTGGTGTGACGTAATTTCGAACAAAATCATGGCCAAAAGGAAGTTTGCTTTGGGTTTGTTTCGGTAGTTCAGAACAGCTTGCCAAATCGAAGAAAAGTTTGCTCTGGCTGATAAACACCTTCAAACAATCATTTGTCCTTAGTGAACACACAATAGGTTGGTTTGGCTCTGAGGCTCCGCCTTCTTTGAGGAGGAAATCTTCTTTGGTTCATTTCTTCTGTTCAGTCTGTCATGGCATATGCAAAGTGAACCCTGAGCATGTTGTAGTCAAAATGTACATTTTGCATTCTTACAATAAGTATGTAATAATTTTAACAGGCCTAATGCCATTATAACTGAACATATTCCCAAATAATTCCATATTGAATCAAACTCAAAATCCCATCCCATATTCAATTGAAGGATAATTAGTTGAATACCTTAAAGTACCCCAATTATGCTATTTTAAATGTTCCTAATATTGTTTTGGTCAGCCGTCAGCCTACTCTTCTTTGATTGGTCAGACGCCCCAGTCTGTTGTGATTGGTCTGCCGCTTACAGCGCATGTCGGAAACGAAACTCATATTAACATATCTGAATTTCAGCTCTGGAGGTTTTCCTTTGCGTTGATATAAATGTTGGCTTTGTTTTTTCTGTATTAATGTCAGTGCAAGTCTTTATCCTTTTGAACTGCATACAAAGTGGATTTGCAGCTCCAAAAATAGCTTATTCTTGACACGTGGACAACACGAACCAAACTCTTCCATGCCTCAGAAGCAACTACAGTTTTTGAGGGCAGGTCAAAGTAAACGTTGTTCGCAGGCAGCCAAAAATCGGGCATTATGCAAATGTTTTACATTGTTACGTAGGTATGTAACAGGAAGTAAGATTGGAATTGCTTATGACTCATGTCAGCAGTTCAGAATACATTTTTAGGAGACAATAACTTTTTTTTTTTATCGTGCACTTTGCACGACAACTTTGCAGACATTTTAGATTCGCAAACAGCTATATTACACACAACATGAAAGGTAATATTCGAAAAAGCATAATAGGGACACTTTAATTGGGTACCTTTCTAGTTTAAATAAGAACAGTAGAGGACAGCAGGGTCTTAATCCAGTTTCTGCTTCTCATTATTGCCCTGGTTTTGGGGTGGTCTAAAAGCCTAGTGCTAACACCCCACATAATCCAGAGCTAATTGTGAATGTGAGGCCTCCAAACATAAAGGATCTTAGGGCTAAAAACTGTATATTTATCGTCATTTATCAAAGTTTATGAGTTTAATTCACATAGCTGGATACATTTGAATTGGAACTGTTTTTTTATGTGCTTTAACATGCTTATATTTTCATTTCTTTTGTCAGGAATAGTGATTTCTCTCTACTTTTATTTAATAATTATTTGTGTTTGGCAAAACATTCAGTGTATGTTCACGACTACAATACATTTAATTGACGTAAACACATATTACGCATGCAATGCATCCTGAAAAATTTACACCAGTGCCATATGTAAGTCAGACACCACACTGTTTCACCCATTTATACAGTAGTGATTAAACTCAAAGCTTCTAAACCTCACAAACTATGTGTCTTGTCTAATGAGGAAAATCTGCTTAATTTGTCCTGAAGGATTGGACTTTATGTAACCCAAAACATCAACCCCTCTCCTCGGCTCGACTTGGGATGTCTGGAGTGTAAATATTTATATTTGGAGCAGGAAGTTTCGAGGCCGTTGTGACAGCCGTCCCCTCGTGGCAGTGTTGAGAAGGCATATGGTTCCAATATGAAATCACTCTTATCCAGAGCCGATCAGCCCTATACGCACACTACGCAAGTTGTGTAGGGCCCCGAAAATTACTCAGGGCCCCTCCTCCCCCTCGTGTCAAAGCGCGTCAGTCAAAGTTTAAAGGGGTGGTTGATTATGATTTCACTTTTCTAACTTTAGTTAATGTGTAATGTTGCTGTTTGAGCTTAAACAACATCTGCAAAGTTACAACGCTCAAAGTTCAAAGCAAAAGAAGATATTTGCTTTTAAAGAAATCGTTTTTATACAACAAACGGCTGGTAGGGACTACACGACATTCCTCCTGGGTTAGTGACATCACGAACCCTAGAATTTACATAAACCCCGCCCCTAGGAACGCGATTTATAGATTATCATGACAGTATATGCTAATCAACGACTAGAAGATAGTTAACTCCACATTAGCAATATAAATTCATCAACTAACCATTCAGAAATGTCCTGTTGCATTCTACATGTTGTCACTTCTTCTTGAGTCTCTCCATCATTGTCTGACTCTGGTTTGAACATAAAAGCCTAAAAGTTTTTGAAATTTTGAAGTGTGAGGTAATCGGAGCTGCTAACACACAAACACACACACACGAGCTCTTGAAGCTCTGCCCGGAGCAGCAGCTCATTTGCATTTAAAGGGGCAGACACAAAAACGGTGCGTTTTTGCTCACCCTCAAAAAGTGAGAATTTTAACATGCTATATAAAAAATATCTGTGGTGTATTTTGAGCTAAAACTTCACATACACACTCTGGGGGCATCAGAAACTTTTTTTACATCTTGTGAAAAGGGCATTATACCACCCCTTTAAAACATTGATGAGAAAATTAAGAACTATCCTTCTGGTCACGAAAAGAGAGAAAAACAACAACATGAGAGTGAATTGCGGGAACATCTATCAGGTGGACTTGTGTTCTCTCCTCTCCAAGTTTGATGTCAGCAAAGAACAGTAATGTTAAAGGGATATTTCACCGCTGGAAAGATGAATGTGTATTTGAATTGAGTCATTTATGTAATAGAAATGTTAATTATTTTAGAAGTTGGTGCCTTCTAGACTGAGAAATGCCAGAAAATGTATTTTTGGCTCATGTGTATGAAAGACAACAACTCCCAGAATGCACTTGCTTCGCTGCCCTACGAGGCCACTCCCGAGCCACGCCTACCGGTTACAGAGGGCAGTATTGGAAGAAATGATACAGCTAGGCTACTAGTTGACTCGAAAATGAAAAGAAACTTTTATCGTGAGATCCCACCCCCTATGGGCAGGTTGAAAACATGCAGAACTAGCTCCTACTACTGGCTGTAGTCTCTCTCCTCTGGCCAAAAAAGCCTCTGTGACGCAAAATGACGATTTTTGCATCATCGGAGGTTTTACCAGACACACAATACAGAAATCTCTCATCTCAGGGGGACATGAGGGAGGGAAGCATGTCTTGCCTGCTAATGCTGGCCACTTCCAGGGCTGTGTTCTGTGACTGTGTGCCTGACAAAAAAAGTGAGAGTGAAATACAACTATTTATTACGTTTCATAAACGACAAAGGGCAACAGCGTTTGTTTATAAACTGCAGCTTGGAAAAGATAACCGTGCCACACGTTAAGATTCGTTCATATGCGCGTGCACGAAATGAAACATGCACTTTCCAGCAAAACATCTACTGTATGAGGAGGACCAGTACAATATGGGCGTGATGGCACTCCTCATTATAGGCGTACATACTTTTAAAACAAGACAATGATTATCTACTCTCCGAGTCAGTTTAGGTACAACTCTGCAGTAAAGCAAGATGGAAAGCAATGTATTGACATTGACTATTGATTTATAGGCTATATTGCATTTAAAATGTTGATTGGCTTGACATACTGGTCAATATGGATGCACATCCCTCAGTAAATAATAACCATCATGTATTGCTTTTATTATTTAAAACACAGCTATGGCAAGCTATTTTTGCTTTTATTCGTTCACAGGATGCATTTTTGATATCAATAATTAAATTTGTACTATTTAAAATGTGAATTATTGATATTAAGAATGTACTCTTTCTAGTAACAATGTCTATTTCTGATATCAGGAATTACGTTTTCATTAGTAGTTAAAGGAGGGAGGATTGTAGTGGGAGCACTGGGATGTCAGGTGTGTACGTGGCAATGGCAAATGGTTTAAATGGCTTACATGGGTTTGGTAGGAGGGCACCCTAACAGAATTTTGCTTAGGGCCCCAGGGAGGTCAGGATCGGCTCTGCTCTTATCAAAGCATTCATAGACTGCCTGTGAGCACTGCATCTTGACCCATATTGAGAGATACAAGAGCACTATAGTTATAGTCTCTCTAATTGCTAAATCCAATGTTAGGAAATAACTTTTGGGGTGGAAATGTGTTTCAGAGTCAAGATAAAAGAAAACAACAAATAATATTTAATATATAAAATATAACAACTTTTTTAATATAACAACCTATGATGATGATAATTCTGATAACAGTTATGATAAATTATTTAAAAACTAAACATTTAATAAATATTATGTAATATAGTTGTATTTGAGAAAAAAAAGTGTGCACTGATGCAGTCACTTGATTGTGTAATAAATGAACCATCCCTGTTGACATTACAACTGATTTCTTTCTTTAATATAAATCAGTGCTGAATAGAAATAAGCTGAAGTGCTAAAATGACTAAAACAGTAATAAAATAAATTAAAGCCAAATAGAAATATAAAAAATAACAAAAGCACATAATAAAATCACAAAACTTTATAAAACTTTATAAAAGAAAATATAAAAGTAAAAGCTAATTCAAAACATAGTAATACTAAAATAACACTGATATTGTTGATAGAAAATGATTAATTAAAAAGATACCCTTATCTATAGCCGTATCAAATATGTTGAGTGTCAGGACATTTAACTGTTTTTTTTTTTTTTTTTACAGCAGTACTGCAAAAACTTGATAATTAAAATGGCATGTCATTATTTTCAGATACAGTAATGACAACCGTATTTTCGCACTATAGTAATGTACTTGAATGTCATGAAAATAATGTCACAATGCAAAAAAAAATTATGTTTTTTTGCTGAATTTATCTTTTCTTTCTTTTGATTCCGGGCAGAAAAATGACCCTAACAATCTTCTTGACAGGTTTCACCCTTTGAAAATTCTTTCTGTCTCTATGAGCTTCCAATTCAGGCGAAGCACTTTACGTGCGATTAGAGCTTTGACACTGTTTCTAAAGCTTTGACTATTTGTGAAAACAAAAAAGCACATTAAGCGCTAATGCTTGGCTAGAGGTGTGCGGGGGAGCTCGCCGGCCTTTGGCCCGAGGGAAGTTAACAAGCGTCTAGCTCAGCTCAGTATGTGCCGCCCCAGCGCTAGACCTGTAATTACCTCTATGCTGTTATTAGGTGCTGGGCTAAAATGCCTGACCACGTTAACAGTATCGCTTAAAGAATTATAATAACACGGCACTGTCCAGCTGCGGTTTTTCATCTCCCCTCCCTCAGCCCTCCTTTTGTTTACCATTGGTGTAATTAGACATCGGCAAGCTCTGGGGATGGAGGTTTAATAACCACAGTGATGAAAGACAGGAAGAGAGATAAACTTCACATGGACGTAGACAGCACTCACATTCTCTTTCAAGTCATCAAGGGAGCGGGGTGAGACAGCCTCCCTGCCTCAGCTCTTTCCAGGATAGATGTTATTCCATGCGTAACGCCGTGTCCATTACTCCAGAATGCCGTCACCACCAGGAATGTCATTGTGTAATTGCTCCAAAGAGAAGCTTTTCGTGAGAGGCATCTGTGAGATTTCATTGCAGTCACCCATGTTTTTGTCTTTTGGTCAAGAATCCACGTGTGTATCTTGGCATGTGCTTTTGACAGCTTTTGGCTGTAAATGTCAAACCAAAAAGGCCATATAAAAGCTAATATAACTTTTCTATTAACAGTTCTTGAACATCTGCGTTCTTCCACCAATACTCTGAAAGTGATTCCTGTGCTGCAACAGAGCTGCACTCATGACTGTATCACAGTAATAAGAAATTAATTTATCATCTTCTTCATTTGTTAATTAATACATTTTATTCAGTATGTAGTTAGGTCTAATTATGATTTTATTTATTGTTTAGTAGAAATACTAAAAAAGAAACATTTATTGATCTGTTAAAGTGCCCCAATTATTCTATTTTTAGTATCTTACAATAGGTTTACATGCATCCAAGGTCAAAAAGCACTTTAATTTTCTCATAATATGCATTGCAGCCTCACCGCTTTTCTCTGTGTCTGAAACGGTTCAATAAAGGATTATCTCTTAACCCATCCTTTCCGAGAGCCTACTCTGCTCTGATTGGTCAGATGGCCCAGTCTGTTGTGATTGGTCTACCGCTTACGGAAACAAAACGTCCATTACCATATCTGAATTTCAGCTCAGGAAGCTTCCTCAGCACTTGATACACAGTCAAACAAACGGTAACAATAGTTTTTACCATATCAATTCAAGTCCGAGTCCTCAGCCTTTTAAAGGTCCCGTATTATGCCCCTTTTCACAAGATGTAAAATAAGTCTCTGATGTCCCTAGAGTGTGTATGTGAAGTTTCAGCTCAAAATACCCAACAGATAATTTTTTTACAGCATGTTTAAAGTGTCATTTTTTGGGGCTCAGAAAAACGCGCTGTTTTAGTGTGTGCCCTTTAAATGCAAATAAGCTGCTGCTGGACGACCCAGGGGGCGGAGCTTCATGAGCTCGCGCTCAGTCTCTCAGGACAATTTCATCTCACGGAATGATGATAATATCAGAACTGAGAGAACTGTAACGGTGTTCATTACGAGTCGGACAATAATGCCTACAGAGTCAGAGATGGAGATGGAACAGGTATAGTTTAGTAGTTTAATTATGGTTATTATAAGGTATTTGTCATCTGCTTGTATGTATCCATTATTTATTAATAGCCTACAAGTCTGCTGTTTCGGACCAGGTCCGAATGATGATCAAACATACTGATGAGTTTAATAAAGTTTATTGTACATCACACAAAAGATGAAGCGTCAGTTTTACTTCAGAAAATCACGTAAGAGTGCGCAAAAGTGAGTAAAAGGTGGCCAATTCGTAATTTGTCTAAACCCCAGTGATTGGTAGGTTTATGGACGGTTGTCAGGGGTAGGTCATTCGTACAAATTCATATAAATTGGGCAACTTGTAAAATATATACGATTTAGCAAAAATCGCACAAATTCGTACAAGTGAGGTCGTATGAATTCTTACGAATTCGCCACCTCGTAAAATTCGTACGAATTGCTGTGAGATCGGGTTGGAATTACTGACGACTCTTTTCAGACAGTTCAGAATCGGTTATTTCTTTTGGGAGACAATAACATTCACTTTGAAGACCTACATTCACAAACAGATAAGTTTACACACTACATGAAAGGTGATATCTGAAAAAACATAGTGGGGGCACTAGAATCAGAACTGTTTAGTAGAATCAAATCAGAAGCAGAATCATTAAATTGCTTGTGATAGTCATCCCTACATATGATAAGCAGGCAAGGGTCTTCATTCGAGGGCCAGCAGAGGCCCACAGGGACCCATACACAGCAGTAACAGTGTGGCATTAAATTTTACAGGCAGGAAGAGAAGCGCTTTATGGGGTACTACAAATCTGGCCTTTACACTCAATGAAACTCCACACTAAATATCTGCTTTACTCCTAAAGAGCCCTTGACAGTAAATACTGGCAGTAAATAAAGGAAATGTAGAGGTAAACAAAACTGGAGTGTGTGAATGTAGTCTGAATTCATTGTGTTAAGGCTGGTCCACACTAAGATCTCATCAGATTTTCAAAATGTGAGAGACGACAAACATGACGATAAAAAAAGTGACTTTAGAGTAAACAAACATGGCGGACGACGAGCAAGAAGAAATGGTGATAATATGTTTGGACTGAAAAATCGCTTTCACATGACAATCTACAATGTGCATGTTTGTCCTCGGCGTTCCCCACACACAACAAAAATTCTGATCGTAAATATTTAACATTTAACATTTGCGATCGGTGCTGTCCTGACGTTCTTCTGACCAGATTCAATCACTCTTAACACACATCACACCACAGGAAAATCTGATAAAATAATCTTAGAACCATCAAGATAATCTGGACTTTACCTAGAATTGTCATAAGGATTGGGCCCAAAATCCGCCCAGTTATCTTGTAACTTAGCCTTTAGTGGTGCCTGTTTTGGTTCATGGTTCATGTTCATGTTGAATACATTTAGATGCATCATATTTGGGTGACTAACAAAGACAGTTCCAGGTTAAGAAATTATATTCTGCATGAAGATGAAGCCTGTTTTAGGACCATTACGACTTCTGTTTTCTTGACATTTCTGGCACTGACATTTCTCATGTAATATGAAAAACACTATCATTAGCATTATACAGCCAGAGTTTCCCTTTTGTGTTTGGTTATAATTTTCATAATTCTCAATGATGAATACAGCCCAGACAAGATATAAACAATGACATATTAGCATTACTGGTAGTATGCATTGGTCATAAAAATGCCTTTGTTTTTTATGCATATTAAAATACCTTTAGATTTTTTGGGGGGAAATATGACCCTTCAGGAAATGTACCCATTTAAAAATACTTTAAAAGTCGATCAAAAGAAGAAAATGGCCGATATTCATCTTAAGCAATAGCAAAATGCTGTTTAAAGTAGCATAAAAGGGAGAATAGCATGTCACACCACAGGACATGTCAACTTCCCATATGTATGAGTTGTGTGTAACTAGTGTGTCAAAATCTGCCATTCTTTGGTTGTAGTTTGGCCTTATTCTCAGGCCTGTGGTTAGGTGTAGAACATTCTTGACTATAAATGTCACAGTTGGGGATCTGTGTAAGACAGGTTCACTGCTCAGGATCAGAGAGGAAGGGGACCCCTGGGGGACCGACTAAAAGGCCACTCGGGAGAGCTCGGGGGCCACTCCTGCTGGCGGATTTATCTCAGTAAATATTTACCCTAGTCCTGCCAGACAGAGTGAGAGAAATAAAAGAAGGGGTCTCACTTTGGGGGCTAAAGAAGGCCAGAGATTTCACACTGCAACTCAAGCTGTAAACCCATTACCTATAGTTATATATAACAGACATTCATTTGAAATAATCAGTTAGTCAATACTGAATATATTAATATTCTCTTTTAACTGAAAATGACAGCAAACTACAACAATGATTTGTTAATACTACAGGGTATACAGTGGGTATTTGACTGGGAAAATCAGCATTTGATTTTATTCTCCTCTAAACCACTAGATGACACTTATCGCAGTACTTTCCTAAATATCTGCGTTTTACTATTCACATGGAAATTTGTCTGATTCATGACTCAATTGGGGGCAGCAATGCAAAGTTGATTCTGTGTTAATTTGATTTTTTTTTTTTTTTATGTTATAGATTTATGTAGCAATTGACAATCGATAAAATTACCAAATATATTTGGAAACAAAGTCTTGATAATGATTTTCAGGTTTGATCAAGGTAATTAAATAATTACCTAGGTCTGGCATGAAACTCTAGATGGAGCAGGCTGATAGGTCTAACTCATTTGGGAGCATTCATTTCATTATCTACATAGCACAGCTGATTGGTTGTTGTTTCAGCGGCCAATGAGCTGCCATGAGAATCCTCCACCTTCCCCAGCTCCACCTGTATAGATCTGCTACGGGGGTTAATTTATGTATGTTACATACTGTATGCAGCAGCAGCAGCATGCAGCCCACAGCAATGTCTGTGAATGTATTGGCAGTAGCAAGTCTCGGTACTTTGGCCAAGACCAAATACATTAACATTGCCATATCCATTACCATGCCAATCTCTGTTACCGTGCCAGTCTCCTGAGATCTGTCATTACAGAACTGAAGAATATGTAAAAGGTATTTGGGATAAAAATCGCCCCTGCTGTTGGGGCTAAAGGCACAATAATTGACATGATAATAAATAGCTGGTTGACTTTTTACATTTATTGACATGACATTGGTAGATTCAGATGGTTAATAAAATGTATTAGTTGGGTGCCCAATGAACATTTTAATGACAGTGTTTTATTAAATACAATCACAGCTTTAAGACCAAGAAGCTTTTGCCAACCAGTTGCATCAACAGTGGATTTTCAACGAACTTTCTCTTAAAGGAGAAAGTGGGAAACACCTTAGGCCTGGATGATTGTTGATTTCTTAGGATGACCTCAGAGATTTGTCTACACACTCACCATGTGGTTTCAGTTACAGCCTTAATTTCTTCTCTACATTACTCAGAGACAATCATGTTGTTAATAAAGGTAGTTTTTTTAGATGAATAATGTGAACTGTCCAAAACATTCTTAATTTGAAAGATTTTTGCTATTATCTTAAGAAAAGCACACTTGTTATTTCAGAGATAATCACAATATATTTAAACACAGGAAATATGCAATGCAAATTTGGTCAGTTCTATCTAAATGTTGAGAGCCGTGCTTTAGTCGAATAATTTATTTGTAAGTCCATCTACATTATCAAGTATCATTTGACGAAAAAATAAAAAAATAAAATAAGTTTGTAATTGTTTTCATTTGTTTGTGTTTTTGTAGAATGTCTAGTTTAATTTTGAGCAAACATTAGAAAGAAACACCTTTTCTATCTTCATGGCTAGGCACTTTATCTGCATGTCTAGGCATAGCGATGTTATAGGGTGAAGTTAAAGAGGCCATATTATGCCCTTATTTAGTTTTAGGTTTTCATGCTTGAATGTTCAAAAACACATCATTTCCCACATATTTTACATTATTGTAGCACCTCTCTTCCCAGTCTGTCAGTAAAGCTCTGTTTAGTTCCTGTTTCTATAAATCCCAATCCTTCCAAAAAGATTGTTCAACTGCTTTGCGTGTTTTTTTTTTTTTCTCGGAAATATCACTCCCCTTATCATAACCGTGAGTTTCAACAAACTACTAACTCAACTCAACCTGACCTCGCCCCTTTTTAGCATATGCCCTGGGCGGGAATTATTTAAATGAGGAATTTTGGGACGTAAGCTCCTGGAAAGAAACCTAAAACTACAATTGAGGCATTTCAGGGAGTTCAGAAACTGTACTGATAGAGAATAACTCCCTTTGTAGTGGGCTTTGTGCTTTGTAAATTTAAAGACCTATTTCATAATAGGTCCTCTTTAAGCTCATCATTAAACCAACATAGGCTCATTGGAAAAATAAGCCTCTTCCTACATTTTTGCAGAACTCCAAACATGTACCAAAACATTCAAAGCACTGCACTTTACAGCTGAAATAAACACTCAAGGCAGTAAAACACCAACAACTTTTGTTCTTTTTCATGCAAAATTAAATAAAGACTTATTTTTGTGTGGTTCCTTTCACAGTACTATGTTATGACCTCAAAACACTTTTACCATATTCCATCATTTGTAAACTAATACATCGTAATGAACACTTACTGGACAGTTCACTTTGAAAGTGGAACGAAACATGCAATAGGCAATGTACCATCATTTTGCAGAAATGTGGCCACAGGCGTGATTTTCCAATGAGCCTGGGTTGCATTATACATTACCACCAGGTTCATGACTGACTTGGATGTTGTTAGTGTTGTTGAGCCCAGCTGGACTGTGATGTTGTGTGGAATTGCCAGGCTGGCTGAGTAGTAAATATTGTGTATATTGACAAGAAAAGGGGCCCAAGCATCGAACCCTGAGGTACCCCAGTCATTAGCTAGTGTGTTTTAGACACCTCCCCAGGGCGGTTTCCATCTAATGTCCTACAAAGTGTTTCCTGCAAATGTGAAACCAATGTACAAACTTAGAGGAACACATTTTGTGTGCTGTAAGCGAAATAAAGATTTGTTGTGTTGATCATATGGACATTATTATTATTATCAAACCATTAAACATTTATTTCGACAGGTGTATGTATTGTTTTTCTCAGCTGTATAATGGGTTTTCATTGTCAAGTTGAATCAACATATAATGTTTTGTCTTACGAGAGCAGTAAATTAAATTTACTTACATCATAATGTCATTACAGTAATGAATTACAGTATGGTATCATTAGGGAGGCTTCAGCAGCCTGTTTGAAAAGAAAACAAACAGTATAACAGCCAGTATGCTCTCAGACATGGCAAAAGTGTGGTGCATGGGATTGTGGGGGTTAGTTTGATCAAATGTGGTGGTACTTATTCTAACTACCTGTCTTGCATGGCATGTCTTGACACTGTTTTGGTTAGCAAGATCTCTGGATGGCCAAAGTTTTGCTCTTTGGGGGCGGGAACTAAAAAAAAAAAAAAAAAAAAAAAAAACAGGAAGGGATTGCAGCTGGACTGAACTGATATCATAGTTTTCTCTGTCCTCTCCCACTCCACTGCACTTAGCAAAAAATTACCAAAAAAAAGTGTATGAGAACACCAGTGGAAAGATTGTGTCAGAGTTTGAATTCAGAGCAGGAGTCAGTGCCAGAGATGACCTTCCCCTTCAGAAAACCCAAACCTACCTGCTGCTGACATGTGGCTAGTTCACTGGGTGGAGCTGTATGATAATTGAAATAAACTGTAAATGTTGCTGACAGCTGGTAAAGTGAAGGACACATTGTTGCAAAGCAATGTTTTGTGATGTTGACAGGATTAGCCGTCTCACTTTAAATATTGTCTTTATTCTTGTTTTGAGACTAATTTTAAACTGAGGAATTTTAAAGGCACCGTATTGGTAAGAAGTATTGGTTAGAAGTGCACCAAATATATTTCATGTGATTGACAAGACATGCCTTAGACACCCTCCTGTTCCAAATCTGTATGACGTTCTTCCTTACATGGAGCATGAAAGGAAATGTAAGGCTAAAAATAAAGCCTCAGTCACCATTTATTTTCACTGAATGGAATAAAGATGGAAAGAAGGTTTAAAAGTGAGCAATTTGGATTCCAAATTCAGTTATACTCAACTCTGAGTAAATGATGACAGAATTTTGATGTGTACTTTTGTGTTAGTAAGCACATCAAAATGAATGTCTTTTTTAAACATAATGATTTAAAATAAACTTTTAATGTGACTATTACAAAGTTCTGTACCTAATTTTAAGAATCAGGAAAGTGTACTCTCTTTAAGTACACTGAAAATATACATTTAAAAAATGTAAGATCTGAGGTAGGCTACACTACAACTGCACATTCAATACAATTGAGCACACTTTTTCAAAAGGGATCCATTTAAGAAAAATTCACCATTAGCATAAAGCTAAATGTGTTGTATGTTATACTGTAACCTAGCACGTGTTAATGTCTCTCTTCTCTGTGAATGACAGATTACAACAGCAGTGATCAGAAGACCGCCTGCAAAAAGCATGAACTGTATGTCAGCTTCAGAGAACTGGGCTGGCAGGTAAAGATGAAGGACATGCATATTCATCATTACAGATATCAGACTGGCGCAGGCTTCAGTAGCCATTTGCATATAATATAACTGATGATTATGAATGTGTGTTGCTTCTATTTTAAGATTATTTTAGTGTGGGCGGCCATTTTAATTTTAAATGTCTTTTGTCAGGACTGGATTATTGCACCTGAGGGCTACGCAGCAAACTACTGTGATGGAGAATGCTCTTTTCCCCTAAACGCCCATATGAATGCTACTAATCATGCTATAGTACAGACACTGGTGAGTTCTTCTTCATAAAATAAATACCAGCCCTAACAGAACACATCTATTTAAAAGTTTATTTCACAGAAGTAAGTTAAAAAAAAAAAAAATCTTGCTCCACTTTTCAGGTCCATCTGATGAATCCAGACAACGTCCCAAAGCCATGTTGCGCTCCCACCAAACTGCACGCGATCTCCGTGCTCTACTATGACGACAACTCCAACGTCATCCTAAAAAAATACAAGAACATGGTGGTTCGCTCATGTGGCTGCCACTGACACGGGACACGGGACACGTACCCTCCTGCTCGACCGCTGCATCGCAGACACTGACAAATGTGTGTAAGGACTGACAAAACGAAATGACAAACAAATGTGAGAGAATGTCTCGACAGTGGATCCAGGTTTGCTGCTTCTCCTTATCTTCACACACATGACCATTTCTCATGCGACATTTCAGATCCTCCAAACTGCCAAGAGGATGTACATCTGAATCTACAGAACAGAAGATGAACCCAAAGAAAATGTAAATTATGAGCAAAAATGCAATACGTATTTAAATTTGTGTTTTACTTACCAAACTCTTCAAAGGGGTCACGTCATACATAATTTAATTTCTGAGTTCCACTTATACTGTTATTTGAAAAGAGCCAAAATAGTTTTTATAATACTATTTTAAACTCCATCTCTGACCTTTGGAATTACACAGGATGTTTTTTTGATTTTTGTTTTTGCTGCTGCTGCTGCTATGCCTTTAGACATCTTGTTCTACAGTCTTTATCTGTCTGATAGTTCCAGAACAAGTTGTTTTTGCAACTTTCAGGAACTTCCTCCCCAATATAAATAGACAATTTAAGTTACAGTAGCTCTTTTATTTCAAAAGAAACTTTGGTTCCTCATGATATGACCCCTTTGACATCTAAAACGGTCCTGAAGTACGGAAATCAGAACAGGAAAGTTTCTACTGTTTTGTCTATTTTTGATGAAGTCACTTGAAACCACAGGACTCTATTTTAGGTCTCAAAAAAATCCAATTATTTTAAGTTTCTCAATATTTGCTCTGCACTACCTGTGGTTTGCATCAGTGAGTCAGAGCGAGTGGTTACACACTTCAACAGAACTCAGAGAACGGAACCATTATGTTGCTGTTCCAAGGATGGAACTCTTTCTTTTTTTGATGCCGTCAAACACCACAGATCTATAATTTCCCTGCAACACCTGCGCCTCGGATGGCTTGCATCCAAAACCTCCCACAAGACACAAGGACCTACGGATAATTCAAGGTTTTTCAGCAACAAAACAATATTCTATGCCAACATCCTCATATGGGCTGTAGATTTTCCTCCATCTCATGTCAATATTTATTGTTGAACTTTTACTATGCAGCTATCCATCTTTTTTTTTTCACTGTGAGCCGTTGAATGGTACAAAGCGCCTTCTGGACAGGCTACATACGTGTATTTTCATCATTGTAGCAATATCAATACCAATTTTCCAAACATTGTCATTTTTATGATCCTAATTATATCACATACCTCCCATAAACTGCTGTTTACATGTCTTAACCATATTTGGATGTTTGTGTGTAAATACTTGTACATTTTACAGTTTATTTATTGCTCCTTTTATGAATCATACACCACAGATATCATATAACAGGAGTAAAGGAAAAAATTAAAACAGCTATTTTTGGAAAAAGACATTTTATTATGAAATTTGTCAATGTGCCTTTTTTGTACAAAAACCCCCAGGCAGTGTGTGTACCTCTCTCACACAGGACAAAAATACTGCGTTTTTCACCGAGGTCGGCCTTGACCATGTGCCTCCCATAAAGACTGAATATATGTGGTTTCTCTGATTGCTTTTCCCTTCCTTCTCTTTCAGATCCAGTAAAAGAGAAAAATAAACATCTCAGTATGGGAACATTTAAAAGGAAAAATGTAAATTACATTTGTATAAATCAATGAAACCACTTGAGAGCATCAGAACACGTACAAGAACTATCAGCATTCTTCAAGCAATGATACCAGGCAATGCTAGTGCCTGAATGAAGTGGTTGACTGCATGTGAAAGCCATCAAGACTGCATTACAGAGACAAAAATGAGAAAAGAATGAGACTCAAACAGTCTAAAAAAAGACAAATCTAATCAAAAAGGATGAGCAAAAAGAGTCACATCTGCAGAACAAACTTTAAAGAAAAAAAATATGACTGTACCGTAACTGCTTTTACCGTTCACAACCTGTACTGTAATACAAAATAAACCGTTTTTCCATAAACTGTCACTATACAACAAATATGAACTATTCTGCATGGTTTCAATTTTCTGATCATTGGGAAAATTACCAAAAATGCTTAATATAAATGGCAGTATGTCTAAGATGTCGAATGCCTCTAAGAGCACTAAGAAGCTTTAGAAGACAAAACTAAACCATTCAAAGTAGTTACACCTGTTGCTTAAACAAGTCTAATGTGGGTTGCTGGCCATTAAGCTGGTTAGACTGGCCAGGTTAGATGATTATGGCCAACCATCCAAACCAGCTTGATCTTGGCTGATTTTCGTCTCCCAACCTGGCTGACAAACTACCTTAGTCTGGTTTATTTAATTTTATTTTAACCTCTGAACAGTAAAACCAATTCAAAACCTAATATCACAACAGAAACGCATTTAAATTCCAACTGAAAGTGCTTTTTATAGTATTTTACACTGAATTGAGAAAAAGGGAAAAGACAATCTTTAGATGGTCTCCCTGAGGTCATTTTTAGTCTTAGTTGATATAATGAGCTAAGCTGAATTAATTTCCTCATAATTGACATGTACAAACTATGCACCTTAAACGATGTAATGATCTGAAGAGGTGTCTTTTTCATACCCACAACTGATTCTTTCAAGGAGGAAGGGCAAAATCAAACGTGTATGGTTGCATTTGCTAGTAATCTCATCGACTGCTCGAGATTTAATCATGTACATTCACATTTTACCATGTGGAAGAGATTGTCCTCACTTCAGCAGGTGTGGGACAGAAATGAAGAAAAAGCAGTCCTTCTAACAGTATGATAAATGAAGATAGTGTTGTTTTGTAGAGGAAGCGTGGGAGATGGAAAATGAGGGAGGAGTTACAGCTCATCTCTTGCTTGCTTCATGACAAAACTGTGCAAGCTCTCTAAGTCCCGCCCTCCATTATGCTCCTCCCCCTGTTCCCCGGCCCGGAACATCAGGAGTGTTGGGTATCCACGCACCTACAGAGAACAATGATCAAATTTACATACATTTAGATATCCATTTAAAAAAATGGAGCAAAGACAAGTGCTCTTTACAAAAATGTGGTGAGCAGCCCACCTAGACAGCATTTGTAGGCACAAATAAGAGTAGAGACAAATGTAATTCAGTTTAGAAAAATAGAAATGGTTAAAACGAATTAGAAAGGTTATCTATGCAACATGTTAACATAAAAATCTACAGAAATCTATTGTAATTCTAAGCTGCATCCAAAATTGCATAAAGCCCCAGAGCGAAAAGTGTTTTGCAATACAAAATGAACACCAAGTACATGGTACCTAACAATTAATTTGATGTTTACATTTTATAAGGATGGTCCACTTTAGACAGTCAACTAATTTACTATAAGTAACTTTGAAACAATGTCAACAAACTCTCAGAGTATTAGTAGACTGTAGTAGACTTAAGTTAGGGTTAGAAAAATAAGTTGATGTAGTAGTTGCAAAGTTACTTATAGTTAGAATGTCTAAAGTGGACCATCGAAATGTGTTGCCATTATTTTAATATAAAGAAGGAACAAACAAGTATAGACTGTTTTAAACAAGATTCTACAAGCCTTCAAGCTTAAAGGGTTAGTTCACCCAAAAATGAAAATTATGTCATTAATGACTCACCCTCATGTCGTTCCAAGCCCGTAAGACCTCCGTTCATATTCGGAACACAGTTTAAGATATTTTAGATTTAGTCCGAGAGCTTTCTGTTCCTCCATTGAAAGTCAATGGACGGCATACTGTCCATGTCCAGAAAGGCAATACAGACATCATCAAAGTAGTCCATGTGACATCAGTGGCTCATCAGTGCGCAAAAAGTAAACAAAAATAATTCTCGTCGGATCCACTTTTTGCGCACAAAAAGTATTCTCGTCGCTTGATAAACTTAAGATTGAGCCACTGATGTCACATGGACTACTTTGATGATGTCTGTATTGCCTTTCTGGACATGGACAGTATGCCGTCTATTGACTTTCAATGGAGGAACAGAAAGCTCTCGGACTAAATCTAAAATATCTTAAACTGTGTTGCGAAGATGAACGGAGGTCTTACGGGCTTGGAACAACATGAGGATGAGTCATTAATGACATAATTTAAATTTTTGGGTGAACTAACCCTTTAAGGTTGCCAGATGTCAAGAGTTTAAACCCTCCAATCAGAGCTTTTCTCTCTCTAAATGAATACATTCCCTGCCCTTGAAAATGTAACCCTGGATTTACTTTATCTTCACAATCTGGCAACCATGCATAAGCACTCTCTCTACACTGCAGAAAAAGCTCAGATTATCTGAAAACGCAGACAAACCTGTAAACTGGATTTTAGTTTTTTCCACTGAGATATTCTCAACATCAAATATAGAGAGTGTGTTCCTTCACGTTTGCTGCAACTATACCTAATAAACTGTAATAAATCCAAACATGGATCTCAACCATATAGTTTGTCTTAATGGTAGCTGAATAAAAACAGCTTTTTTGTTGTTTTAGTAGAAATAGATTAACAATTTAGAATTATTGGAATTAATATTAGGAATTTTACAGTTTTAGCTTTTAAGAGAAGAGAAGACCGAGTCACACTCTAGAAACTAGATGAGTAGAAGAGTAAAATAAACCATGACAGACATTGCCAACAAGTTGACATTCTTCTAAATTATAGGTGAAGTGCAATAATTCGAATTAAATGAAGAAAGAAATTGTGATAATCAGATTAACCATTACACACCGTGGCTAAAAACATAACTTTTCCCTGCCTTTTAGTTCCTCACTTCAGGAAAGGTTGACCAAATCTAAAATTAAAAAGGACATTTGACACAGGACTAAGACTATATAAAAAAATGGCTGACAAAATCAACACTAAATGGAATGGAACCGAAACCTGTATCATTTGTTAAAATCTCCATTCCTGGTAGACAACACACTAGCTTTTCAAACTGGCTAAAGAATGTCCTCGTTCAAAAAATGACTTTCTGCCACTAATATGAAGTTATGTCGACCCCATCCCTCAAACATTCACAATCCCTCCCCCGGCAGGCCAGAATTTGTGTTCCAGACTATATGAGCGGCACTCACAGAGAATCTGTTGCAGAGTGTTCTCTCCACTGTGCAGTCCACTTTAGCAATCTTCACATCAGTCAGACCAGGGAACTCCTTTTTAGATAGATCCTCCCAGGTAGGGGCCAGGTTCTTGCAGTGACCACACCTTAAACACACGGACACATTGCGTGAGTCGCTGAACGACAGAGGAAAAGCCAATCAGGGAAAGGCGGATCTTTTGATCAGTTACTAAGGAAGTGTCAAGATGATCAGAGGAACAGATAGGGGAGGGAAGCACACTGTGTTCATATGTGCGTGCGAGGAAATATACACACACACGTGTCTGTCAGTGCGCAGGGCTTGGCAATAGAGCTTAAAAATAATCTCAATGTTTAGTCTTTTGATAACATTTGATCCATCTCTAAAAAAATTAATAAATCAGAGAGGAACCTCCATTTGAAAATGTTTAAACCTAAAATACAAAAAAAGTTAAAAGTAAAAAAAAAAAAAAGGTTGTTTAAGTTAAAAATTGGTTAAACAACATTAATTCAAATGTTCACTTTAATATTTGACAACTTGATAGAAATGCTACAGCCACTGGAATTTCTTGAACAAGCATGTGTGGACATCAAAACATGCAAACTCATTTTAGAAAGATATTGATGTATTCTCCTGTGTTGGCATAGGTTTATGAATGATTTACCTTACAAATCTGATGAAATTGTGCACATTGCGTTTCCAGATGAACGTTATAAGCAACCCAAATTCACAGCATATGCAAAGATGGAGTTTGAGACATGCTTCACGCATGGAAATAATAACAGTTCATGTGGAGCAGCATTTGCTGTGAGTTACCTACACGCATTAAATAATTAAAGTGCATATATTAAAATACATTGATTTAATTGAATCACAGTCTTAGTGAATTCACAACAGCACTATGCTATAGTATGGTTTTTAAATGGTTTTAATATATCGAGCAGCCTTAGAAAACTGTCTAATAATGCGGTTCATGGATTCTCATCTGTGGAATGCGCCATTGCGACGGGTAAAGTGTAATCAATTTGTTTTGTTTATTTGTTTTTAATAGAGTACTTGAATTTAATCGAGGAATCATGACAGCCCTAAATATTATTTAGATATTTTGACTAAGAGAAACACTTACTAAGAATCCATTTATGACAATGTACCCATTCACCCATACATAGAACAGTTCCGGTCCTCTAATCTAATTTGACAAAAATATTTCTATTATCCAATGTCAAATGTTTTACTGTTAGCATCAACCAACTTGATACTGCTTTGGCCTTTTACAGAACTATTTTCATTGGCCAAAAAAAAAAAAAAAAAAAAAAGAAGCTTTTTCTTTATAAAAAAAACAAGGAATTTAATCACTTCCAGAGCCGCGCGATTCAGGATAAATTAAGAATCACTTTTTTGTTTAAAATAGGAATCACGATTCTGAATAAACAATTAAACAATACAATTTAATTGAATAAATGTTCTAACAAAATTGGTTTGAATGAATGATTCAGCAGCTGGGATTCCATCCAAAAGGGAAGCAAATCTTTTCGCAAATTCGCAAAAAAAATAAAAACAAATGCAAATTAGGTGTGTTTCCATCAAGTTGTTTGAGCGGATGACGGTGGTGTTGGTAACCTACGCCAACAGTAAATACAACACCATCAGGGGAAACAGCCGATTAACATCTCCCATTATTCGCATCAACTCTTTTTCATCAAAGTCAAATTCCATCTCAAGCGAGCGTAAAAACCTTTTTGCGAATCAAAATACTTATTAGATGAAAAACATATTTTAGTTAGTTGCCAAGGCAACATTTCTAATTTATGTTTAGCTTAAGCACTTTGAAATTACTATTTGGGTATAATTTATTTTATTTGAGTTTTTGTATAAAAAAATTAAATAAAAAAAAATCTTTCAGAAATGATTACATTTTAATAAAAACTAGAAATAGAATATTAATACTGATGCTGCTTAGGTTTTATATCACAAACAACAGTATGAATGAACTATGAATTAAGTATTTTTTCATATCGGCCAGCCCCACCTGCCACTAAACCAGACCACTGATAAATGACCAGTCGAAATGTCAAATGAGACCCTACTAACACTCACCATGGGGCATAGAACTTGATGAAGGAGAGTCCTTTGGCAACCGTCTCATCAAAGTTGCTCTCAGTCAAGATCAGAACATTAGACTGAGAGAAACAAAATGAAAATGTTTCAGTGGCAGCATATTTTGTATGCATTTAACACTAATATTGTATTCCTTGTTAATTACATAATAGCACAAAATTTGTGTCACGGGGCAGAACAGCTCACAGCATAAACCCTAGAGAACCTCCACAGGTTATCATATCCTGCTGAAGTTTAAATACCTCTCTGGGAAACTGGCTAGTTTCCTTAATTACAACACCAGTTCTGAACACTGATTAAGAGCAAGGTCTCATCTCAAAGGCATCAGCAAGTCTAACGTTTTACAATCTTTAAAAATGATCCTCAATCTGAAAAAAATCCAGATCTATGATACAGCTCTTGAGGGACGTTCTTTAGCCATCCAACAATTCCAGCCAGCCGGAATCCCTTTATAAAAGACAAGCTTAGACAGGAAAGCCAATTAACAAAACAAAATAACAGCTCTTTTAAGTTCCCCGCCCACCCCTTCCAGTCCAGCCCACCAACCCAAGCGCACGCACACATGCACATTTGCATCAGCAAGAGGAAATAGCTGCTCTGCCCATAATTACTACCTCGGTTTCAAGATGCAGATTTGTGTCTACGGGCCAAAGTCTGCAGCTTGCTGTTCAAACATCTGCCCGCACATACACACGAATGAAATCTCTATGGTGCCAAGCAGAAAATTTGCAAACAAAACCTGTATTGTGTGAAAACTAAAACAGACACCCACCTCTTGTTCTTCAGGTTCAGCGCTGGGTGGGATTTTGTGAGCCTGCTCCTCCTCAATCACAGGTTCATCTTTAGATTCAGCAGCTTTCACTTGATTATCCACAAACTCTTTAAACGAGTCCAGATCGCGCTTCCCTCTGTATTGATCGATCTGAAACATACATGTGCACAGCTTACCATTATTGTTTGGTGTAAACAGTAACTGCATATTTTATCATGGTTTTGCGGGCAGTGATACGTGACATTCTGGTCTCTAAATATGGATTTGGTGTTTTTTTGTTTAATTGTCACCAGGTGAAAACCATAGAAATCGTAGAAAGATAAATGAATATTTGAAAAACAAGATCAGTAAGATTTTTTTACATGTTTTTTTTTTTATATGTATTAAATTGATCAAAAGGGACATTTTGTAAAAACGTACAAAAATACTTTAAAAGTGATGTAAGATTTTTGTTAAAATACATTCCCTTAACCCATTTTGTTGTTCATTATTAGAATGCCAACAATCAAAACATTAAGAGCGCTCTGCATAGATCTGTCAATCTCTTTACAGTTCAACCTATAGGCTAAGGGAAAGTGAAAAAGTGAAAGTGACATATGAAGGGCAAGTATGGTAACCCATACTCAGAATTTGTCCTCTGCATTTAATCCATTCAAGTTAGTGCACACACATTAGGAGTAGTGAGCAGTGAACACACACATCCTGCAAGCTGTGGACAAACACACCGGAGCAGTGGGCAGCCATTTTGCTGTGGCTCCCGGGGAGTGTTTGGGGATTAGGTGCCTTGCTCAAGGCCACCCCAGTCATTTCCTGCAGGTTTTTATAATCGAACCCGCAACCTTTGGGTTACCAGTCTGACTCTCGAACCATTAGGCCTATAGAGCGAGTTTGGGAAATGGCTACACAGTAACAAGCAGAGCCACAGGATGTTTAGCTGCTGTGGGACCATGACTGACGTATTACCTGGGGAGTGGGGAGATATTCAGCTTCGGGTACAGGAGACCAAGCCGAGTTCCTTCAAATATTAAACAGGTCATGAATACATCAAGGCAAACGGGGCTTTGCGACACTACAGGCTACAATGGACGCTTCAATACAACACCATAATGCACCAGTTCAGAAAGAAAAAATGACCTATTAATGTTACTGTGATGTGTCCAGTGTAGACCGCCTCAAACCATTGGTAAAACCATTTAAAAAAATATGTCCAGCACATAACATACGCTCGTGGTCTCTCAAGACAGTGTTAGCCTGCTCAATTCCTTACTTATGACAGATGGCAAAACAGTTAAAAGTACTCCTAATATGTTGGTCCTTTTATTGAAAGTAGCCATGTAGTTTTACATGTTGAGATATACTTTTACAAGCACCCGTAAGAGCTGTGATGTTTGAGTTGGGGGCATGATGCGCACAAGTGGTGTTTATTTTTGTAATTCCGCTAGGTGCCACTAGCAGAAACACAGAAACTACATACTTCACCTTTAAATACATGCAGTTCTTTTAAACTTTCTATTCAAAGAATCCTGAAAAAAAAAAAATCAGTTTCCACAAAAATATTAGGCAGCACCACTGTTTTCAACAAATCAGCATATTAGAATGATTACTAAAGGATAATGTGGCTGAAGACTGGAGTAATGGCTGTTGAAAACTGAGCTTTGCCATCACAGTAATAAATTACTCTTAAAAATAATGTTGTTAATAAGTTTTAAGTTGAAATCATTTCACCATTTTACTGTTTTCATGTATTCTTGAACAAATAAATGCAGTCTTGGTAATAAGCATAATAGAATTATTTCAAAAACATAAAAAACGTATCAACCCCAATCTTTTGAACAGTAATATTCATAAACATTAATATCCATTTTAAAAAAATTAAGCTACGCTAGAGGTCCTTACCTTCTCTCCATCACTGAAGAAGAGCAGCGTGGGATATCCACGAACCTGATTTTCTGAACACACTTCATAATGCTGTGTGCAATCCACCTTTAGCCAGCAAAAAAAAAGTTTAATAAATAATCAGAACATTTACAATGTAGAAAATGAAGAGAGAAACCATGATAGCCTCTCACCTTGCCGATCTTGACGCTGTCTGAATGCTCAAAGCTGGTGGCGAGCTGTTCCCATGTTGGAGCCATGGCTTTGCAGTGCCCACACCATGGTGCATAAAACTTCACAAAGTGAGAACCTGAAGAGAACAACAGCAGGGTTACAAACTCAAAATGATCCATGTCTCAAGTACTGTAGGATAGAAACAAAATGTTTAAATTCCAATGATACCCACCCTACTCAACAGTCATTGCCACCCAGCACCATGATGTTACAGAGCTATTTTTCAACTGAAATGCATAACGTATACAGAGTACAGTTCTGAATGTGGAAGTATATTGATTTAAGCATTACACAAATGACTGCACAATAAATAAAGATGTAAAGGAAAAACTTGGTGAGCACCACATTAGCTTTATGCAACATCT
This sequence comes from Scardinius erythrophthalmus, assembly GCF_964197995.2. Taxonomy (NCBI): domain Eukaryota; kingdom Metazoa; phylum Chordata; class Actinopteri; order Cypriniformes; family Leuciscidae; genus Scardinius; species Scardinius erythrophthalmus. Next base: position 9,385,428 of record NC_138242.1, read on the forward strand.
TTTACGTGTGCTTCCAACATCTGAAAGTGGGAAACATAAACAGCTCTGTCAAAGCTACAGCATCATTTCCTGCCTCTCCTCAAAACAGGAATCAGTTATTTGGCTAACGGACGGAACATGTAGCATAAAAGGGGTGAGAAAAGGGCTGAAACTGTACCAAAGCCAAGAACACAATTCACCTTTACTGCCAAAGTAATTGTCATAAAGAGAAAATTATGGGAACAACAGAAGGGCTATTGAAATCCTGATAATTTTATGGAAAACCATGTGCTATTTCCTGCTAAACCCATGCATAATGTTTGAAAAATATAGTAAGTTAGTTAGTTAAAATTGTATAAGAAATACTGATCATTTTATCTAACTTGCACCATTAAAACATAGGCTATATTTTAATTGCTAAAAAAAGAGTGCTTTCACCAGTTTGGGATTACTGGATAACCTTTTTTTTATAGACAAGAACAGGTTTTGTTCAAAATTCATGTATAACTTTGATGAAAGGTTGAGATCCACTTCAAATGCTGACTACTGTATATACATACACACACATATAGTCATTATGTTGGTTGTCTAGAGAATATTGAAAGGGAAGTAAAGACGAAATGCAACAATCCCTTCTACATAATTTTAATATTATGACACTTCAACCAAAAATGAAAATTATATAATAATTTTCTCACCCTCATGTCATTCCAAAACCTTAAAATGTAATTTTGGTTCATCTTTGAAACACACATTAAGATGATATTTAATGTAACCTAAGAGGTTTCTGCCCCTCAGTGGTAAGTCCAGGCTACCAAAACTTCAAATATTCAAAAAGCATGGTAAAACGAATTATGAATCAAGCAGTTTATTCCTAGTCTTGTGAAGAGATATACATTGCTTTCTAATGGATTTAAATTTAACTTAAATTCACATATAAACTTTAATCAAATTACATACATAGCCACATTAAATATGGCCAAAGGAAGCTCAAACATGCATGCGCGTTGTTACGTTCCACGTGTGTTTTTGTATTTTGTATTGTTTTTCTCTTTTGTGTTTTTGCTTTTATTTGTTTCCAAAAATTATTCTTAGGTTATGATCATTGTAAAATACGGCTGTGCATCATCATATACGTGACGTCACGACGTTCGACCAATCCCCTGTCCGGCAGGTTAAAAGGCCCCACTGACGAGGAGTGAGGAGATCAGCGCCATATCTCATTCAACATTAAATATTAAAATGTCAATTGAGCCATGATCACGTTAATGTTCGTTTATGCGGTGGTTTCGAAATCAACACACCTTCGGGTTTGTTTATTGTTGTTGCTGATGTATTATTGCACTGTTCTGAGAGAATGCACTAGATCACTCAAAACTAGTATTAAAGGAATAGTTCACTTTAAAATGAAAATTCTGTCACCATATACTCACCCTCATGTTGTTTCAAACCTGTATGAATTTCTTTCTTCTGCTGAACAGAAAGGAAGATATTTAAAAGAATGTCAGTAACCAGACAGTTTCTGGGTCCCATTGACTTCCATAGTATATTTTTTTCCTACTATGAAGTCAATGGGACCCAGAAACTGCCTGGTTACTGATATTCTTCTAAATATCTTCCTTTCTACATGAGAGTGAGTATATGATGACAGAATTTTCATTTTAAAGTGAACTATTCCTTTAAGTGCAGGTGTGTGCGTGTGACTTGTCCCTGTGTTATACGCGGATGATCTGATTCAAACGCGGTGTGTTGTAGGTAGTAGCTAACCACTTAGCATTTAGACTTGATTTTCGTTTGTTTCTTGAATTCGTATTCTACTGATTGTTGGCCTTTATAAATCATCTTCAAAAACAACGGCAGATAGCATTGTTTTTGTTAGTTAGATTAAGAGTGTTTGCCATCCACTGTATCTTTTCTGTTTTAGTAAGCATAGTTTATTTAAGGCGTCGTATACGCTGAAGATTTCGGGTTTTCTTTTGGTAGGTAGTTTTAGAGGTTTGGGTTTAATAGTTATGGGAATTATGTTTTGATTATTTCGTTGATTTGGCAACACTTGTTTTCTTGGTTCTCTGATTATTTGTCTTTCATTTACATTTATAATGTGTTTTGTAATGTCATTTGCACCACTTCAATTAAAACGTATTTAACATAAATTGTTCTGTTTCTTGGTTGTTTCTGCTACTTGCACTCATGGCAAAAGTTGTATCTCACTTAAATGTTGCGCAATCATCCCGTTAACATCTTTTAAGCACGTAACTGTCACGTGCAAGAACAAACCTAATTGTTTTGGTTTTTTTACATTAAGAACACACATTTGAGCTTCCAAAACCTGAATCGTATAAATTATTTTTATGTCTGTCAATGAATGGATTAATTGGAATATTAAAAATATCTTTATTTGTGCTATGAACGAAATGATAACAGTTTTCATTTTTTTGGGTGAACTATCCCATTAACCACCAATGTAATACTGTAAGATATATCACTTTGTAATTAAACTGCAAGGATGTATTCTTAATATATAATCTTTTCTTAAAGTGTGTATATAAAGACTGATAGTGGGCTACTACCTTTAGCGATGTGTGATTTGAAGTTATTGGCTGTGAGTTCATACAGGCCCTGTTTGGGTTCAGGGACTTTGGGTGGCTCGGGTTCACTCTGGGGCTCCTGGGGTGAAATGAGTGAAAGACAAAATAAGAACAAGTGTTGTAATATTGAGACATTTTAGAATTAAGGCCCGTTCACAACAAAAACAATAACTATAAAGATTACTACAACAATAACTATTAGCGTCCACACCAGCAGACGATATCGTTCTGTTTATTCTAAGCGGGTGTAACCCCTCTGGTTCTACTCGCACCTCTCTGAGCGGGATTCAAACCAGCGTTTCCAGCATGTGAGATGGGCACGCAAACAAGGACGCTAAAGACCACAGCCTCTAGCGTCAGTCACTAGTGCGCCTCTTTAGGCCAGGGGAGTGAGGTTTACTCGAACAGATCTTAATAGTAGGCCTCTGTTACACTCGTTCAGCAGTTATGTCATCTGCCGCTTTAAAGGTCCCGTTCTATGCCCCTTTTCACAAGATGTAAAATAAGTCTCTGATGTTCCCAGAGTGTGTATGTGAAGTTTGAGCTCAAAATACCCAACAGATCATTTTTTACAGCATGTTTAAATTGACATTTTTTGGGGCTCAGAAAAACGAGCCGTTTCAGTGTGTCCCCTTTAAATGCAAATGAGCTGCTGCTGGACGACACAGGGGGCGGAGCTTCATGAGCTCGCACTCAGTCTCTTAGGACAATCTCATCTCACGGAATGATGATAATATCAGAAACTCTCAGTAACGGCGTTCATTTCGAGTCGGACAATAATGCCTACAGAGTCAGATTGCTGTATAGAGATGAAACAGGTATGGTTTAGTAGTTTAATTACGGTTATTATAACGTATTTGTCATCTGCTTGTATGTATCCATTATTTATTAATAGCCTACAAGTCTGCTGTCTGAATGATGATCAAACATATACTGATGAGTTTAATAAAGTTTATTGTACATCACACAAAAGATGAAGCGTCAGTTTTACTTCAGAAAATCACCGTAAGAGCTGAGTAAACACAGTAGGCTAAGTTATAAGAAGTGTGCAAGTAACGTTAGCCAGTAGAGTTGAGGGAGCATTCCTGTGGGCGGAGGTTAGTCAAGAAACGGTTCTGGTGATGTCACTAATGCAGGATGTAGAGGGGTGTAGTCCAATCGAGCCGTTTTTTGTAGTCAACTTCTGTTAAATAAAATATCTCGCTTGGCATTGAACTTTGAGCTTTATAATTTTACAGATATTATTTATACTCTAACAGCAACATTACACACTAACTAAAGTTTGAAACATGGAATCGCATGCAACGGGACCTTTAAATGCTCAAGCTCCTAAAAGCAGGATGGATTCTTATTGGCTGTCAATGTTCTTATCGTTCATCAGCTGGAAAAAAAAATCATTATGAAAGGGATCCCAAAAATATTGTTTCTCTGTGCCATTGTCATTATAGCTGTGGTGTGGACTCTGCTATTCTTTTATATTTAGAAAGATTTTAGCCCTTAAAGGTCTTATATAATGCATGATGCAGTCTTGTGTAGGTGTTCATGAAGATCTGTTTGTCTCTCTCGTGTCTTGTGTCTCTATCTACCTGCAGTAATCTGTGTTATGGTGGTCATGTTCAACATAGATGTCTGTCTGTCATATGTATACAGATCAATTTGCAGAGCTGTTCGTTTATATCCTGTGTATTGTATTCTACAGTCGCTCTGTAATAAAAAATAAAAAAAATAAAGATTTCTAGAATTATATCTTTATATAGTTATCATCCTTGGTGTGAACAGGCCTTTTTACCTTGACCAAGAACTACACGAAGTGCTTTTAAAGTCAGCATTAAACTGAAGTGGCAACAGTTATTTCCTATTGTTTGATGAATATCCAAGTGAAACGGCTTCTCAAAGAAGAGAATCTTAATCTTACTTCAGGTTCCTCCTGCAGGGTTTTCAGCATCCAGCTCTCCAGGGCCTGCAGGTCTCTTGCACCCTGATACTTCACAGCCTCCTGCTCAGGTTTAAACAGCTTCAGGCTGTAACAACAAAGTTAGTCAGTCAATGATTATTCAAACCATATTTACCTTTTACCAGAAGCACATGACAGTCAAGTCAGGTGATTATAAATCATGCATATACACTTCTTACACACACACACTATTCGAGTCACCTTTATTTATATAGCGCTTTATTCAATGCAGATTGTTTTTTAAAGCTATAGATGACAAACATTGATCAGTGAACATGAACAGAAGCTCAATCGTACTTGCTTGACACGTGAGAACAAACGTCAAGTGCTGTGTAACACACATGAACCTTATTGGTTCTCGCATGTCAAGCAAACATGCTTGAGCTTCTGTTTACCATAACCGATGTGTGAGTTGATGAATGTTTATATGTGAATAAAAGGCTAAAATCAATCTGTTCATCATGTAAAGTGATTGTGTCTCTTCAGAAAATATGGACTCAACCACTCGATTCATATGGATTAGTTTTACAATCTCTTTAATGAAGCGTCCCTCCATTAAATCGCTGATAATGGAGGGACAGAAAACTCTCAGATTTTATCAAAAAGATATTGATGACAACTTTTATATTTGGCTGAACTAACCCTTTAACAGAATTAAATTCTGCTGCAAAGCAGTTCTAAAAAAAAGTCAAAAGTGTCATAATTTGGCTGTTCAGTGTAAAGTTCAAAGTACACCACACAACATCTGAGTCATTTTTACTCTCATTCTGTGCATGTAACATCTCAAAATGTGTCTTTTTTTTGTTTGAGGACCATGATGTGTAATAACATACGGAGCAATAATGCTTACGTTGGGTATCCACGGATCCCATGTTCACTGGAGCAAAACTTAGTGTCTTTTGTGCAGTCGACTTTCACAACATACACTGGAGGATCCTCCATACTGTTATACTTCTCTGCCAACTCATTCCACGTTCCCTGCAGCCTCTGACAGTGACCACACCTGCACACCACAAACACATTAAACACTTATAGCATACTGCATTACATATTATTCTGTCACATATTACAAAAGTTTCACAGCATAAGAGAGCAATGGGCCATAACTAACTAAAGTCACTTTTTAAATTTGCTAAAGTTAAGTTCATTGGTCAGGTAAAAGGAAATTGCCTTGCGTGTGAATCATTCTCAAGTTAAAAAACAAATATATTTATAATTTAAAAGTACACCAAGTAGGCCTACAGAACACAGACAGAACACCAAGAGAATAGAATGTTAATAAAATCAAGGAATATTGTTTAGTAGTACCTTCCAATTGGAGCCCTAATAATAAATTTAGTTCATGAAACCATTTTAAAGTTATGCAACATACAAGCTTGTGGGTAATAAGTAAACATTATTAATGCATTTTGTATTACTGTACGGTATTAACATGATTAATGCTGTGGTGGTACCATGGTAAAGTGAGTGTATAACGTGGTAAAACAATGGTACTATACATTTACAATCATTTATCAAAATAAAATTTGCATAGTACTCCTAAGTACTTCAAATAATGACATGATCCAAAAAAATGCAAAAATTAATTTTTTGGTGTTTTTGTTAGTGAAATTTAAATCATGGTAAAGCCCAAAAAATAACTAAAAACAAAAACATGATATCGTAATAGTACCATCCAAAACTGAAACCTAGTATTACCAATGCAAATTTTTAAAACACCATGGTACTTTTTTTTTTTTTTTTTTTGTAAGAGGATGAGGAGGAAGTGATGTATGTCACGGCTGTTCTTCTTGATCTGCCACGTAGGCCTACACTAAAACTTTATGACTGCAGGAATTTAAACTTTTCACCAAAGTCCATTATCATCAACATCACTCTAATATATAAAGTTGTGCTTTGAGTATTTATATGAACGTGCATTCGAAACTTTACATCCACTTCATTCAATTTTATTTAAAGGAGACCAGATTAAAGTGGCTAATGCATTTAGCCACTTCAAGCATCGCAGCAATTCAACCCATAACTAACAGAACGACACTGATCTCAATATATTTATCACTTTATGTATATCTGAATATAATGAAAATGTTTGATGAAGCTGTACAGTTTTACCAGGGCGCGTAGAACATGACGAAGTGTGGAGCAGTAGAGACGGCATCATTGAACATCTCCACCGTGTATGTGTGTTTAGCATGCTCGTCCTCTTCTGTGTCATTATCACAGCTTATCCAACTGCATAACAACGCCAAATAAATAAAACTCGTTAAAAACGGAGTCATGTTCATAACTGAGCAGGCCTGTGAATGAAGCGGAGCCGGGAGTTTAAATGAGTGAGTCTGTGAGTATGTGTACCGCTAGCAGACAGAGCTAATCTGTATAACATCCTAGGAGAACTCAGCAGTTGTGTGTTGACGAGCCGTATGATGTGTAGATTTGAGGACTGCGCAGGCGCTTTCATCGACGCTGCTCATCCGGGGCATTTACGGAGGCTCATAAGAGCCACGCATTTTTTTACTGTTTTTTTCGAGATCAAGAAATTATTATTATTTTTTTTTAAATGCATATATCTATACTATTATGTTTCTATTAGCATGTTATTTATTCAAATTAAACTGCATTAAATTTGCTTTTCTCCATTCTGTCAACTGATGGAGTTTGGGTTCCTTGCCACTGTCGCCTCTGGCTTGCTTAGTTGGGGACACTTAATATTAAGAATCTTGTGGATTTTACTGTATTAGCACTAACAAAACACAAACCAAATTTAGCTGAATAATGACAAGTCATCGGTAGAGCTGTTTCATAATTGATGAACTTTGCAACACTGACTGTTATTGAACTGAACTGAATCAACACTGAACTAAATTGACCTGCAATAATGACCCTATTGACTTCTGTAGACATGTTTATAGCTGAAATTAAGAGTGTTTTATAAACTTTGGACTGCTAGAACTGAACTGAATCAACACTGAACTGACCTGACCTGAATGATTATCCTCTATAGAGCTGCTTTATAGTTTAATTAAGTTTGTTTCACTGATGAACCTTTGCAACAGTCACATTACTGAACTAAACTGAATCAACTAAATTAAGCTGAATAACGGCAATGTTGTCTTTCTAGCTGCTTTAGTGTTGAAATTGTATCAATTTAATAATTGAAGGACTTGAAGAATTGTTCACCTTTAAAGGTACACTGTGTAGGAATTTCTCCTATCTAGCGGTGAAATTGTATTTTGCATTCAAACGAATAATGCTCTCTAGCACCTCGCTTTTTCAAATGCGTGTTGCAACTACGGTAGCCGTTATGTACCAAGAAACTATGACAACATGTCTTCCAATAGCATTCATCAAGTTTTCTTTCGGGTGATGAGGTTCGTTATTTCACTTTTTTGGCGACGAGGATTCCTTCTCCTGTGGCTCGGCTTAAGTATCCTGCATTATGAAATACCGTGCAGTGCAGCCTTTCAAATTTGCCGGGGCAGTGACAAGCGCCTCTCACTGATCTCCTTGTCTGTTTCAGCTGGTTTCAGTCACGTGACGCTGGCTCTGAACAAAAACGCGTTATGGAAACGCATTGAGGTAGGCTAGTGCTTTTTGTCCCTCTCTGCTATTATAGGTTTTCAAAATGGTGGAACGACATGGTAGCCTCATTGGACTTACCCATCCAATGTAAATAAAGATAAGAAATTCTTCGCTTACGAGGATAAGTCAGATCATTGGCAGAGGTAATTTTACACCAATTAGGACATATTTATGAATAAAGATATTGATTTTAGCTAATAAGATATTTTAAAAACTACACAGTGTACCTTTAAATTAACTGAACTGCTTCAAGTGAACCCAACCCAAGTACATTTACACGACAACTATGTACTAAAAACAGAAAAGTTTTTCATTTGCATTTTTCGCGCACAGGTGACAATGTTGCTGTCAAAACATTAGGTTACTGACGTAACCCCGGTTCTCTGATAACATGAAGTGAGGTATCTCACCTATAGGAACGCCTCTGGCGTGACCGATCGCGGAAGCACTAATGACACCATGTCTGCCAAACGTTGCAGACCAATCACTGCAGCGATCAGGGTCCCGCCTCCCTGGATATAAACCGCAGCCACCTGCTGTTTCGTCATTCTGTGCATATCTTTTCTCCATGCGGGACAGGCAAGGAGGGCAATGTTGTGAGATACCTCATTTCATGTTATCAGAGAACCGGGTTACGTCAGTAACCTAACGTTCTCTTTCTAACATTTGTTCGGTATCTTGCCTATGGGATATAGACAACTCCTGTATTGCCGATATGCTGACGAAGCAGACAAATGAAAGAGTGGGTAATATTATCTGAATCAACACTCCAGACAGAGGTGAAAACAGAATAATATGAGGAATACGCCCCTAATAAAAACTGCATTATACCACCTGACTTCACACTCCTAGGACGAGTGGGCCAGAGAGGGTTCTGTCACATCCAGTCTATAGAAACAAATAAATGTGTGCGGAGAATGCCAGCTGGCTGCCGCACAAATTTCTTGAATGGAAATTTTAAACAGAGCTCAGGAAGTAGCCATACCTCTAGTAGAATGTGGGGGCTATATATATATATATATATATATATATATATATATATATATATATATATATATATATATATATATATATATATATATATATACAATAGCCTCCACCAACCAATGGGAAAGGTGTTGACAAGAGATAGGTTTTCCCTTGTAAGAGTCAGCCCATGAGGCAAATAGCTGGTTGCTCTTACGAAGTGTGTGTGTTCTCCGTACATACACATACAGAGTACGAACCGGACATAAACAGTGTAACCCCTCCTCCTCTGGAGATGAAAAGGGTGGAGGGTGAAAAGCTAACAGGTCCACAGATTTAACTGCACCCGCGTGATAACACACTTTAGGCACAAATGGCGGGTTAGTTCTAAAAGTCACTTTCTGACCACCTGGAGCGAACATCATACATGACGGGTGAACTGATAAAGCATGTAGTTCACTCACCCTTTTTGCTGAAGTGAAAGCACGTAACAAAGCTGTCTTTAAAGCAAGCAGCTTCAAGGCAATGTTATCAATGGGCTTGAAAGGGGCTTTAGAAAGCGCGTTCAGAACCACGGACAAGTCCCAGGGCGTGACAAGCGGCTTCGCCACTGGGTATAGCCTACGTGCTCCTCTTATAAATCTACAGACGAGAGGGTGTTGGCCAATAGTACCCGAGGTAAGACCAATATGACGTGCCGAGATAGCGGACAGGTAAACCTTAACCGTAGAAAAGGCTCTGCCCTTATCTAGAAGGTCCTGTAAGAAGCACAGCAAGTCCGAAATTGAACACAAGAAAGGAACGATCCTCCTATCTGTGCACCATCCTTCAAACACTCTCCATTTGAGATTATATAAAGAATGTGTTGAAGGAGCCCTCGCATTCTGAATTACCTCCATCACTTTTGGAGGTAACCCGACTGCATTCAGATTCAGCCTCTCATGGGCCAGACCCAAAGAGCTATCTTCTGAGGGGAGGGGTGGAAAATTATCCCACGTTCTTGTGAAAGGAGGTCCCTGCGCACTGTTAATGGCCATGGCTGGTCGTAAAGCAGTTGTGCAATCTCTGCCACCCATAGTCTCCCCCTACCAGCATGGCGTGATCAGAATGACATGTAATGTCGGCTCGATCAGGCTCAACGGAGGAAACACGTAAAGTAATATGTCTGGCCACTCGTGGGCTAGCTCATCCACACCCAACGGTGCATCGTCGCCGGCCAGAGAGAAGACCCAAGTAGACCATTTCCTTTGAAGTAGTTAGACAACTCTTTGTCTGGTTTATTTTTAAACCTAATCCTTCCAAAGTTCTGAGCAAAAGCATTTTGAATTTGTATTTTCTGAGGTTTTTGTTGAGGACCCGTAAATCCAAAATGGGACGGAGACCTCCCCCTCTTTTGGGAATCACAAAATAACGGGAGTAATAGCCCTTGTGGCTCTCTTACGTTGGGATAACTCTTATCACTACTTTTCTCAATAAAGAGGCTATTTCTTCCTCTAAGACCCGAGCTGATTCCCATTTGGCCACTGAAATTACCACTCCATTGAACACAGGAGGTTTTACAGTGAATTGAAGTCTGTAACCTCTCTCTATCGTGGTTAAAACGGGGATGAACTGCACATGTGCGCCAATTCACTGCCTGAGCAGCGAGTGGGCCTTTTCCGACTTCACTCACTAGCAGTGCTGAAGCACACTCTAGTCGTGAAGGGGGGAATACCGCTCCAGTGAAGGATTCATATTCATCTTTATTTGTGTTTGTTTTAATCTTTTGTGGGGTTTTATTCTCTTTTTATCCCGCTCTGCGCCCTCAGAACAAACCTCATAGGTGGAGGGAGGGACACATCTCTGGGGGCGCACCTGAATAACATGGGCCGTACACACGCACACATTGGACTTTGAACTGTTCACATGAACCTGTTTCACACTTAAATTCCTTCTCCTTTTCCCCACGGGAGGGAGAGAGGAATCCTTCTGAAGGGATGGGACAGAGAAACTCTGGGTGCTGTCTCCAAACCCTTCCTGATGACAAACCAGCATCTAAGGTCGACCGCCTCTCATGGTTCCCCTGAGGGGTAGCCGAACGGTGTTTCGCTTCTGCTCTGTTTTCCCTGGCTGCGAGGCTCTTGTTGAAGAGAGAGCTGTCCTACTGCCTGGTTGCAGATGATTCGCCACAGATGTTTCTACAGGGGGGGATCTGCCATCCCCAAATCCTCCATTCCCTGGACGTCCAACCTCGAGAAGCCTTTAACGGGTACTCTGTGGGAAAAAGGTTTGTCCCAAAACCTCTTCATTTCAACCACGCAGGCCAGGATGGCTGGAAAAAACTGCCTCATTGGAGGGAGACATGACGGGAGTCTCTTTCCATCATACAGGTCTCTTTCAGTCCCTTGTCCTGCCGGTTGGGATGGCCAATCGATCGACAGTCTAGCCGCGGCCCTGTGACAGACCTCAAGTACTGTAGATCAGTGTCCGTCTGCACCGGGGAAGGTGAACTTGTGGACGGGACTGATTCGGGGGAAGAATAGCATCTTCATCCTCGTCCTCGAGGTTTGATTTGAGTTCATTCACACTGCCAGTGATTTTCCGGAATCAGAGAGTGCTTTCACACACAACCCGAAAAAATCACGTAAAGACACGTGATATCGATGTGACTTGTAATGTCTCAGCAGCATCTTAAGTTTGCTTATGAGCTGTGATTTCTCTCTCGAGAAACCACGCTTGAGCATTTTTTTCTCTGATTCAATCATAAACTTGCGCATTACGTACCGTTTCACAGCTGGCGAACGATCCCGGCTTCAGCGTCATCACTACGACACGGCATTATTAAGGCTTTTGTTCACACAGCGCGCATTCCGGGACTGAACACGGCAATGTTACTAGGTCCCCAACCCGGCATCGATGCCGGCATCAATCCCGGGTCGTATTTGCGTTCACACAGAAGGTGTTCTGGCAATTTCCCGCCAATTTGCAGAGATCATTGCGCTGTGTGAAAGGGGCTTAATTGACACTCAACAATTTAAGGAACTATTGCTTTAGGGACGTTACCTTGCGGCTCTGTATGTAAAGGGTTAAGCAAATAATTCTCAAAATCTGCTGAGGACAGCTTCTTAAAATCTTCCACGGGGAAGAGAGTGAGAATGACGAAATGGCAGGTGGCTACGGTTTATATTCAGGGAGATGGAACTCCCTGATCACTGCAGTGATTGGTCTGCCATGTTTGGCAGACGTGGTGTAATTGGTACATCCACGATCGATCACGCCAGAGGTGTTCCCATAGGTGAGATACCGAATGAATGTTAGAAAGAGAACAATCCCCGTTCTTGCGGATCCGCAAAAATTACTAAAAGTGCCTTGTTATGCATACCAGGCCAGTAGTTGGCGATGTCACTTTGTAAAGAAACACTACGCACCTACCCATAGGAAAGAAAAATCAAAAGTGATATCTCAAAAGTTTCTCCTAGACAGAAATGAGGTTACTTTACAGTAACTTCAAATGGAGTCTCCTGCTTCTCACACTTGTCTCCTGAGAAAAAAAACTCTCACATTTGTCTCCTTAAAAGTTTCAGAAGATATCTCAATAACATCACACGCTGTGCTCAGACTTTTCTCCAACTGTCTCACGCTTGTCTCCTCTAAAGTTTAGAAGAGATCTCAGTAAAATCACAAACTGTGCTCAGACTTTTCCCCTCAGCTCTCTGGATCTCTCACACTTGTCTCGATCCTCCAAAGTTTAAAAGAGATCTCAATATCATCACACACTGTGCTAAGACTTTTCTCCTAGACTAAATGCACCAATGGTCTCACACTTGTCTCCTCTTAAGTTTAAAAGAGATATCAATAACATCACACACTGTGCTCAGACTTTTCTCCCAAACTAAAGACTCTAATGGTCTCACATTTGTCTCTAATGTTTAAAAGAGTCAAGTCAAGTCACCTTTATTTATATAGCGCTTTTACAATACAAATCGTTTCAAAGCAGCTTTACAGTGATAACAGGAAAATAATGCAACAAAGTTTGTTTCTAGAAGAAAATAGAGTCATAGTCCAGCTTAAGTAAGTTCAGCGATGGTTAATTTTTAATGAAAAAAAGTTATTAATTTAGTTCATTTATATAGCCACTTAGGAGAAAACCATGATGTCATCGTCCAGCTCAGTTCAGTTCTCATATAATGGTGTCAATGCAGGCAGATCAATAATATTGATCACACACTGTGCTCAGACTTTTCTCCTAAACTATAGACTCCAATGGTCTCACACTTGTCTCCTCTAAAGTTTTAGAAGAGATCTCAGTAACATCACACACAGTGCTCAGATTTTTCTCCATATATTGTCAAAGTATACATATAGGCTGAAGTTTTAGTAATGGCTTTTCATATATCCAAAATATAATATCATGGCAAAAGTGTTTGCAACGTAAGACAAATGTTTGCTTTTGAGATGTTTTTGTGATATTTTGAATGCAGTGCTTCATTTTGCAAGAGATGTAAGGCATTTTGCGTGTGCAATTCTTGGATTTGTGTGTAAAGTTTTGAAAAAAAGAGGCAACGGTTTGAAAATGTGTTTGAGCAGTTGAAAAAACTGCAGTATGTTTACTTCATAAAAGCTTTTTATGCAACATCCAAGCTTGTGGGTAATTAAGTAAAGATTAATTAATTTTGATGAGAGCACAGCAATGGTAGTAGTACTTGCCAAACACCATTAATTAGAATGAAGGACAAGCTGTTTATTTACTTAATAGCTAAAATGAACAGATTATGGATGGAGATATTTTATTATTAGTCATGACATGTGTAAGTGAGAGAGAGTGAGAGCGCAAACAATGAGACCAGCCCGTCATGCTAAAAGAATGAAATAATACCACAAATGTCAGCAGAATTTCAGCTGTCAGTTACCATAACCATAGATACAGCACATTATTTTAATGTTTTTAATATTCAGTAATAAGTATTTCTGACAATTCATCTGAGAGTAGCCAAATAGTATTTTATGTATATAAAAAAATCTGCTTTTGTGGACCTACACATGGTTCATCATCTAAATTAAGCTAGACTGCCTTGTACTACAGGATTTCCTTAAAACATTTATCAACATCTGAAAACATGGTAGTTCATCATTGTTTCCCCCATGGAAAAACTGGATCAACATGGATCTAAATCTATACAATAATTAAGCATGCCATAAATATTTTTGTAGAAAAAAGGAAGTCGTAGCACCTTCTCGTTGTGGTTAGTAGGAATCAGGAAGCGACCGTTTGCTAGGAACGGATGCTGACAAACAGCTATAAAAGCCACCATGGGAAAATCCAGTACAGCGGCACAGGCCAAGCAGTCGTTATGGAAACAATCTCAGACAGGCTTTCATCTGGAATGGATGGTCACGGCACTGAGAGGTTACCATGGCTATCAGTATTGTATTAGGGGTTTATGGGATCTCTTCTGCTGAGAATGTAATCTCTAGCCAGAATTCTGCAGGAAATCTGCTGGAATTATCAGTTTTCCTCTCCCGTCTGGGATATATGCTGCAGGAATTCTTGAAAGATCAACACCTGTGTCTAGACAACCACACACACAGTTCAGGGAGGGCATGTGTGGAGTTTGGTACAGCGTATCTTGTGTTCTCCACTTGCTGTTGATTCTTGGTGAGCTGTGTTTCGTGGTAACACTGCACCATACTAAAGCCCTGCTCCAAAACCAAGAGCTACCTAGACTGCATTGCTGACTTCTAACATTGCCTACCTTCCTTTAGGTTCTAAAGGATTAGAATTGCATGACAGTTCTGGCAGCATTGCATGTTTCCTGGAGGGCCACTTTGCTGCTTCAAAATACCTGCCTGGAAGTTTCTACACTCCTGAAGACCTTGATTAGCTGGTTCAGGTGTGTTTAATAGGACTAGGGCTATACTCTATTGAAAGGTGACCCTCCAGGAGCAAGATTGGACACCCCTGCTCTAAAACAGTGCATATAGTATACAAGAACATATCGTGAGTGATCCCATAGGAAGTAGCTGATAATGCAGGCAGTGGACAGCAAGCCAGCTCACTCGATTTTGGAACAGAGAAACGCAGCTCCAATGACAACACAATCCGGTGAGCGGAACTCTGCTGTTCTGGGGCTCTTTATGAAACTGGCTCGGGACACCTCAGTAAGTTTATCTTCTGAGAGGAGCATTATTTTGGCTAACTACACAATCATTACTACTGCAGTGATCAAATTATGTAACAATTTTACAAAACTAGCATCTGATTAGTAAGTAGTAAACATTTTAAAGATTAGTTTAAACTAATAAAAAGTATAAACTTTACAAAACAAGACAATTTTCCACCACACAGAAGAACTTTGCAGCCTATCTTTGCAGGGGCTGCGTTTGATTCAGTTGTGAACAGGGGCGTAGTTTGTGGGGGGGATGGGGGGGAGATAACCCCCCCAATATTTAAATCTATGCATTACAACCCCCCCAATATTTATACCATGATCACAATATCAGGAGGCATACCCAAACTTCAACCCCCCCAATGTTCAAACCAAATCTACGCCCTTGGTTGTGAAAGCTGTGAATCTAATTAGGAACACACCTCTGAAATCAAGGTATGCCAGAGACTTACATAGAAGCAGAAATTTAGCACCTGCTTATTTCTATGAATACCGTTTAAAAAAAATAAATGATACCGTTATTGTCTCCATGTCAACAACAAAAATGCATATTTGTGAAAACGGTGACATAATGCGCATTTATATTACGTATTCAGGGCCCTATTTTAAAGATCTAAGCGCATGGTCTAAAGCGCATGGCACAAGTTCACTTAGGGCGTGTCCGAATCCACTTTTGCTAGTTTAACAACGGGAAAAATGGTCACCGCGTCAGGCGCATGGTCTAAAAGGGTTGTTCCTATTCTCATAATGAGTAATGGGTGTGTTTTGGGATTTACATGCGTTAAACCAATCAGAGTCTCATCTCCCATCCCCTTTAAATGCCAGTTGCGCTAGCGCCATGGCAGATTCGCTATTTACATGACGGAATTTGATAGTGGAAAGACCGAACGCGTCTCCAGAGCGCAAATGTAACTGCTTGTGTGCGAGGTAAAAGTGCGCAAGCAGACCATCTACGGGACAAGCCGGATTCCACCATATGTACACAATAATAATCTTTTACACTGTAATAATTTTATTTTAAATATTTGGTATGTTTGTGTGCTGCTGTGCATCCCTGTGTGTTTAATAAGCAGAGTGTACGCACGTTGCCTATAGGCCACATTACTAACTCGCTCATTAAATAACAAAAAAAATATTGCGCCATTGATTTTTCGCAGTCTATTTCTGTTGCCTCAAAATAGCAACGCGCCAACAATGCACCAGAACACACCTCGTTTTCAGACCAGCACACCCATGGGTGCACAAATGGGCGCAAATGCATTTGCTATTTAAACTACGTGGCGCAGGACGTGAAAATGATAACTGCGTCGGACTGAAACTAGCAAAAAACACTTGCTTCGCGCTTGGCGCTGCAATGCACCGGGTGTAACATAGGGCCCTCAGTCTATAGACGTGTACTATTTCTTTACAAAGTGACGTCATGAACTACTGGCCTGGCATGCATAATAGTGGAATGGAATGCACTTTAGTTGTTTTCGTGGATCCGTGTGAACGGGGATCATTTTGACAACATTGACCTCTGTATGCAAAAAAACAAAGAAAAAACTTTTCTGTTTTTAGTACATCATTTTTTTTTTACATGTCTCCTTAATCCAACACACCTGATTCAGGTTGTCAGCTCATTAGGGAAAAATCCAAGATCTGACATGAGTGTGTCAGACAAAGCAGAAACTCAAAATATGCTGTGTTGGGGAGGCTCCAGCAACAGGGTTATGAACCATTGACATGAATGATCAACCAGATTGAGATCTTGCAATATTGTATAAATTATTTTCTCTAGCAGATATATCAGTGCCACGTTTAGTGAGCAAGAATGCATGAAATTACTGACATTGGAAAGTCTCTATAGCATGCATTGTATTTATTGTGCAATTTATATGCGAAAATTAGTTTTTACGTGCATTTGATACGCACTGCATCGATGACGCTTTGGGAACGCCCCTGCATGATTGCGTCTGAAGCACGTGTCAACTAGTCCAATGGCGAGAGTAAACGTTACGGGCGGGTGACGTCACGACCAGGAAAGGATAAAAGCACATCTGGTTATCTCATGGGTGGGGATACACACAAGCTTTGTGTGATGTGTCTGGGAGCAGCTCATGCTCTGTCAGCCTTTGAGGGGCATTGAGCATTGTGAGAGGCTGCTGCTTCGCACGCTCTGCTCTTGCCTAGCTCTCTTTAAAGAGAGTGTTCAGGTGAGCGTTCCTTGCGGTTCTGGCCCAGCTCAGATTGTGGGGTTCACAAATGGATCTAGCGGAGGGGTTTGAGATGGGCCCCGCCCTCTCTCAACCTTTACCCGTGGGATCCAGCGCTCTCTCTCCGGCACTGGAAGCCCGCGCTGTGGTTCCTTCTGCCCCAGAGGAGAGACAGGTGCTTCAGCTGTCCAGTTCTGAGGAAGTGGATGTGCTGAGAATCGAAACGGGGGAAGAGGATTCGCCATATCTTTCCCCGGCATACGAGGAGCTGGTGGAGGTAGTTTCTTGTGCTGTTTCCAAATTAAATATTGAATGGCCAGCCGTGAAATAAGGCGCTCGTCCCAAAAGTCTATTAGACGAGCGCTTTCTGACATCTAATACAGTGCCTCCACCAAGGGGACTTCCATTTTTTCCAGACCTCCATAAAGAGCTTTCGAGGTCGTGGAACAAACCTGATTCGTCATGAGTGTTTAGTCCCTAAGTCCATGTATATTCAGAAATAAGGGGGCTAAAAGAATATGGTTATGGGGCGATCCCAAAAGTAGAACAAACGCTCGCGAGCTATCTGTCCCTGAGTTTGTCATGATAGATCTAAAAGATGCATAATTCCATGTCTCCATCCTTCCACAACACAGGAAGTTCCTGAGGTTTGCTTTCGGTGGCAAATCCTACCAGTATTGGGTTCTTTCATTCGGTCTAGCTCTATCACTCCGCATGTTCACGAAATGCATAGATGCAGTTCTTGCCCCACTCAGGCTGCAGGGTACATGCATTCTGAACTATATAGAAGACTGGCTTATCCTAGCAGAGTCGGAACAGTTGGCGGTTCGGCATCGAGATTCTCGCTTATATGAAAAAGTTGGGATTGAGATTGAATGCCAAGAAAAGCTTGCCCTCTCCAGCACAAAGAACTACCTTTCTTGGTGTGATATGGGATTCAGTGACAATGAGGGCCATGCTCTCGCCTACTCGTGTCACCACAATCCTCTCAGTTGTAAAATAGATAAAGCTAGGCCAGTCACTCACTGTAAAACAGTTTCAAAGGCTGTTGGGCCTGATGGCAGCCACGTCCAACATAATACCGTTTGGCCTGCTGTACATGAGGCCCCCACAGTGGTGGCTCAAGACCAAGGGGTTTTCCCCTAGGGGAAACCCACTTCGTATGATCAAGATCACGTGGCGGTGTCTCCGCGCCTTGGTTATATGGAGGAAACCTTGGTTCCTGTCCCAGAGTCCAGTGTTAGGAGCTCTTTGCCATCGAGTTACGCTCTCGACAGATTCTTCTCTCACTGGCTGGGGAGCGGTAATGGAAGGCCGCTCAGCTCAGGGTCTGTGGAGGGGTACATAATGGCACATAAACTGCCTGGAGATGATGGTGGTCTTCATGGCATTGAAACATTTCCTTCCAGACCTAAGGGGCCATCATGTGCTTGTCCGCACAGAAAATACATCAGTGGTTTCTTACATAAATCATCAAGGGGGGTCTGCGTTCACATCCACTATGCAAACTGGCACACCAAATTCTCTTGTGGTCCCTGAGGAAGATGCTCTCCTATATTCCAGGACATCAGACTGTAGGAGGAGACATCCTGTTAAGGCAGGGGCTGAGGCCCGGGGAATGGAGGCTCCACCCCGAGGTGGTAGAGCACATTTGGGAAGTTTATGGCCAAGCAGAGGTGGATCTGTTTGCGTTTCAGGATACAACGCTCTGTCAACTGTCCACTGTCCACCAACCTGTGGGTCTGGCCTCTGAGGGGGCCCAAGTCATAGATTCTGGTCTCTCAACCGAGGTTGTAGAAACCATACTCCACTCCAGAGCTCCGTCCACAAGGAAACTATACGCCCTGAAGTGGAAAGTGTTTACTTCTTGGTGCAATTTACGATAATGGGATCCAGTTAATTGCCCCGTGGGTTCAATACTAGAGTTCCTTCAAGATCAATTTATGGCAGTGTTATCTCCTTCCACACTGAAGGTGTATGTTGCGGCCACAGAAGCTTACCATGTCGCCTTGGGTGGATTATCTGTGGGGAGAGATCCTTGATAACACGTTTCCTTCGCGGTACTTTGAGGCTGAGGCCTACAAGTTGTACCAGAGTTCCAGCATGGGACTTTGCAATGGTTTTAGAAGGTTTATCTGTAGCTCCCTTTGAGCCTCTTGACTCTGTCTTAGAAAAGTTTCTGACCCTCAAAACTGTGCTCCTTCTAGCCATTTCTTCACTTAATGATGTTTTATTAAACAAAGTTCAGGAGGAGCACGTTCAAATAATCAATCCTATAAACTAGTCATCAACAATTACCATGTCTATCCTATCAGCACGAGAGGAAGCATATATATTCACTCAGTCGACTCACCTACATTCCTCAACAGTTTTTCAGCATGCCTCCACCACCCCGACTACTCACTCTTGGTTTATTCCTTCCACACCCAGGAATATGAATGGAGTACTCTGGGTTCAGGCCGAATACCGAGCCCGGGGGCCCTAACCTCGGACAGCACACCAAATATGCATTCCATTTATTTTATCTGACTTATTGTCACAGTGTCTGTTGTGTTTCCACTGGGTGTCCACTAGAGGTCCCTTCCTTCCTTTCTGTCTCCATTCATCCTGGAACCACATTTCCCATAATCCTTGTTTGTTCCCATCACTTGTGATTACACCCAGCTGTTCCCATTTATGTTGTTAGTGTCTGTGCATAAATACCCTGTT
Source organism: Scardinius erythrophthalmus (assembly GCF_964197995.2). Classification (NCBI taxonomy): domain Eukaryota; kingdom Metazoa; phylum Chordata; class Actinopteri; order Cypriniformes; family Leuciscidae; genus Scardinius; species Scardinius erythrophthalmus. The sequence goes on from NC_138242.1 coordinate 9,405,544, forward strand.
TGTGTTAGTTCATGTTACGGAGTCATTATTGTATGTCACTCGTCTACACTAAGGTCTGTTTCTAGTTTGTTCTTGCTTTTGTTCTTGCTTTTGTTCTTGCTTTTGTTCTGTTTTATTGTTATTCTGACGGATTAAATGGTTTTCGACACTGGCATGGACGACTACGATTCTGATTATTATAACTTAGACGCTTGCATGGATGACGATGATTTGGACTGCCCTGAGTACTGTGTTGCTGCATTTGGATCCACCCATTTCTCCGCTAGAAATCATGACACTTATTAGTAAGTGTGAACTCGTGAAAGAGAGTAGGAGATCTTCAGGCCCTATCGGTATCCCCTCGTGCCTTGAATTCGCACCTGGAATGGTCAAGGCTTTCCTCTATCCTAAGCCGGGATACTTCCCAAAAGTTCCAACCAATGTACTGCGGCCTATCGTTCTGCAGGCATTCTGTCCTCCTCCTTTCAAGGATCAAGACCAGGAAAAGCTGAATCTTATCTGTCCAGTTAGAGCATTGGACACCTACGTCCACAGAGCTGCCCTATGGAGGAAGTCTGTTTAGCTGTTAGTCTGTTTTGGGACCCCTAAGAAAGGGCTTCCTGCATCCAAACAGACTGTTAGCAAGTGGATAGTTGAGGCTATTTCTCTTGCATATGAGGCCTCTGGCCAGCCATCACCCTTGGCCATCAGAGCCCATTCTACAAGGAATATGGCGGCCTTCAGGCCCTTAATCTCAGAGATTTCCCTTCATGAAGTTTGCGACGTGGCAGGCTGGTCCTCGCCGCTCACATTTGTGAGGTTTTATGACTTGGACATGGGTGCCCCTGGCTTTCGAGTTCTTATGCTGTAACTGCAGTATTCAAACGACAGGTTCTTGTTCATATGGCGTTCTGGCATTCTCGTTCTCGATGACGTTCCCATCGATGCAGCGCAAGTTCCCTCTGACTGTAACCCTAGTTCCCTGAGAAGGGAACAAGACACTGTGACACTTTGCCATACTTCCTACATCCCTGTGATCGAATTGCTTCGGCTAAATCAAAGCTAACGCTAGTCAGACTGGATGTGCTTTTATCCTTTCCTGGATGTGACATCACCCGCCCGTGACGTTCACTCTCGCCATTGGACACATGTGCTTCAGATGCAATCAGGCAGGGGCGTTTTCAAAGCGTCATCGACGCAACTAGGGTTACAGTCGTAACCTGAGACGTTTTCTTGTGCATATGATACACACTTTATGGCGTGTAATACGCACGTACCCCACACCACTAATCCTACCCAAGGGGTTAACAGTCTGTGTCATATGCACGTAAAAGCTAATTTTCGCACATAAATTGCACAATAAATACAATGTGTGCTATAGTGATGAATTTCATGAGATTGGATTGTACAACACAGGACATGGTTGATGTTGAGCATTACTAGTACAATAAGCTGCGTGATTTCTATGAGCGGATGATATGAGATAAATATTTGCAATGTCTCGGACACATGTCTAAGTGTTTGAATGTACTTAATAGATTTCATTTATATTCTCTGTTCTTTTCAGCCCCTTATCTGTTCGTGTCTATGATATATAGTGATATACTTAATAATTAATAATTTAACAACACATTTGCATATTCATGGCCTCTGCTGATTAATGGTCTCATAACATGTGGATAAAGATATAAAATATTAAATTTTAGTTAAATTTTCTTTTAGTATGTGCTGATTTTTTTTATTTATAATTTTAACATTTTTAAGATTATTATCTTTTCATGAACTCCCTAACACCCTGTTCCTTCACAAACCACAGTTTGGGAAACCTTGATGTAATGTAAAGTTTAATGCCCTTCATATTGTGGAATATATTTTCTTTCTCTTTGTTTTTTAGCGCAATTTTCCACCGGACAAAATTGCGATTGTTAACTCATGATTTCTGTTCTGTCTGTGCGCACCAATCTTGCACTTCTATCTACTCCTCAACCAGACCACCTAGAGACTTCGGGTTTTCGGCATTATGTTAAGGAAGGTCTAATCTCGGGAACGCACAAAAAAAAATCCAGGAAAAGATTTACTATCTCTTAGTGTTGTGATCCCATGACGTGAGAAAATTGCGCTAAAACACTCACTGAGTTTTTATTACTTGTTTTTATATCAGCATGGAATCAATAAGTTTGTACTATTCAGATCAATATGATAAATAAGTTAGATCAAAAGTAATCTAAAAGTACCTAAAATGTAATTACCTAAAATGTGTAATTTAACATTACATTACTAACTACAATTTTCATCAATTAATTTGGAATCTGTAACAGACTACAATTTGTAAGTAATCCAGCCCACGGGCAATTTTACAGTATCCAATTCACATGTCCTGCATGTCTTTGTATTGTGGAGGAACATGCAAACTCCACACAGAAAGGCCTCCTGAAAGCATTTCACAATGCTTTAACCCCCAGTAAGCATGCAAGAAGCAACTGTGGCAAGTAAGACATTTTTTTTGAGGTTCTAGGTAAGTGTCCTTAAGGCTATTCCTAAAGCAGATAAACAGCTGTGATGAATGGATAATGTACTGTATGTGATATAAAGATTATGTACAGCACAACCTGATGTATCACACAGAGATTGTACAGGATGCTGATGTAATTAATGACGAGAAGCTATTATATCTCATTGCCTGATGTGACTAATAAAAACAGCCTCTGGTCTTTTGCTCTAAATGCAATAGCATGTTGACTTACGTTTTTGCATTTCTTCAATCAATGATCAATGCAGTCCCTTCATGCCTTTTCTTTTGCTGACGGTGGGTGACAAACCTCTTTTACAGCACCACAAAATGAAGGTCGATTTTAGGTCTTGGCTAAACATTTTCATGTCTCATCTTCAAACCAGAGAAGAGATGACACTGTTCAGAAAGGTCACTATGCTTATTGACTTTAACTCTACAGCTGAGGAAACTCTGAGGTCGTCACTTTAGTTCTGTTTATACATATTGCAAGACACTTAAGTGAGCCTACATGCATCAAGTTTGTTTTTATTTTCCCCTTAAAAAGAAATTGCAGATGTTGTCACTTACTACTCTCATGGAAAATGGCCCTGCCTTGCTGAAGTCAAGTGTGACTGTGCCAGAGAGAGGACGCCAAGTCTCCAAACAGATGTATTCTGTTTTCCTTAGCAATGATTTGTTCACTGCTTAGTACTGATACATGTCCAACCAAAATGGCTCTCCCTGCTCAGTGGAGAGCATAGGCTACCTAACAGTGCGACGATGAAGATGGGGGACGCTGTACAGTGTGTGTTATTATTTATTATGTTGTAGTGACTTATTTTGAATTTGAGAATGTCACGGTCTGGAAAGTTGTGCATAAACCTACACAGAGTGTATTAAACATTCCAAAGTTTAAACATTAATTTATTCTTTTGCCATCAATCAACTTTAGATTTGCATGATGTACCAGAGCATGTAAGCGTGGAGCACTTCCTGTCACAGGACAGGGGGGGCGATCTTACCGTAGCTGTTTGTTTCCAGTTCCCCACAGAAGCCATTAAGTTGCTCTGCAGGCGGAATAATGTATTTGAGTTGGCCAGGAGTGAGCAGCAGGTGCAGGGAATCGCAACCCCTGGCCAGCTCATTCTCAAACTTTGATGTGCAAGCCAGAGAGGCCCAGGGTGTGCTCTTCCAGAGGATACAGAGGAACATCATCTCCAATTCACTGTTTTCAGACAAGCAATATTCCCAGAAAGCAGCAGAGTACAACAGGAGGATCCTTATCCATAGATAGTAGTAGGCTGTAAAAATTCTGCCAGTGATAAATAATGAAGCATTTCATGAAAAGTGCCAAAAGAAGCAGAGGGATTTACTGATGCTTTACATTCCACAATAGTGTATTAAAAAGAGATAAAAGAAGGTATTTTTCTTAAAGTATCAGGTGCTTAACATTGAGAAAATGGAATAACAGTATTTACTTGTCTTGGCCAGCAGGGTCCAATAAATGTCACTTCCAAAAATGGTAACAGGGTTAAATTAAAAATGTTTAATTTAAATTTAATTTGAATTTAATAGATTGTCAAAATTATATGATTAATTCTTACCTTTAAAAAAGTGCATTCATTATGATCATAATTGTTTGATCCAGCTAACTCGCTGCTTAACTACTATACGATGCATTGTTAAAGGAATCAGCTAGTCACGACTGTTTCCCGAAACCGCATTGTCGCAAATTTGTCATTAAACCTTGTTGGTTAATGATGCCATATAGGTGGTGGATCAATAACTTTTTTTAATTAATCAATTTGATATCGAATTAATGCTAGATTTTTTGTAATTTTAACTAATTCTAATTAAACATTCTCATTTTTTCTCAGTTATTTTGCTTTATTTCCATCTTCCATCAAAGGCTTGGTCGTATAGGCCTACCAGCTCACGTAGGCTACACACATGCACACTCTTCAAAAACGGTGCTTTAAAACTTTTTAAAAACTTAAACTAGTAAATGACCTTTGTATATATTCAAAAAAAAAAGATATACTGTAGATTGTATTTGAATGTCAGCTTGCTTCTTTTGCTCAATATAAGGATTTATTAAGTCTATGTCATGCAAACAAGAAACTATGCTTCTAACCGGTCGAGAGCTGATGCCATTCCAACCACATAACTTTGCGATGCTGTTTGTGAATGTTCGTATAGACTCGTTGAACTATGCTGATATCTACGGAACTTGCCACAATAGTTGGCTAATGATGCTAATCTAAGTATTACCATGTATAGCCTACTAGAAACTTCTAGGCAGGTGTGTTGCACTGTAAAAAATAAAAATGGAAAATGTAGGCTACTGGTAATTTTCTGCCAGGACATTATCCAGTAATTTTACAGAAATTTCCATTAACCCTTAAAAGACAATGCAATGCGCAATTCAAAATACAGGTAAAACAAATGCAAAAACAAAAAAAAAACAAAAAAACAACAACAATACAGAAAATTCCTTCATATACAGTAAATTGTGCCCATTGTGACTTATTTTTACAGTGTAAGGCAATTTGGAGCCAAACTCATTTTTTAAATGGGCCTTTATTTGTGCCTTTAAATGCGCCATATTATCATTATATATATTTTTTTTAATAATGATATAAAAAAATTCTGTGCCATTTCTAACATTATGATTCTTTAGAAGATATTTAGATCTGTAGTTGCTCCACACATCCAGAAAAGTACAAGGTTTGGCAAACATTTAACTTTTTTTCTTCTTGTGTTTAATAGGAATTATTTTATCTATCCTGTGTCCTCCTTATTACCTCATTGTGACTGTATGGCCGCAGTTTCTGATCACCCAATCTGTCATTGGCATGTAAATGTGGGTGGTCGTGTTCATGTGTTCACTTTTATCACAAAGTAAGGTCTTATTCCACATCCAGTGTGTCAAACAAAGATTGTATAAAGATCACTGATGGTGTGTCACCAATGACTGTGTTCTTATGACAGGTGTTATACTCAACTCAGACATTACCTCATCTACATGCTAAATAGCATCTGATGAAATTCAGCTGTCCTAAAAAGAGGCTTTTTGTCCTCAAACATGTGGGCAGCAAGGAATCCAGTTAAATGAGACATGATTAACTGAATTTGGTTTCAGCACACTGGTCTTCTGTAGCGTTCATCTGATGATTTTAAAACCCCAGTAGAGCTGTTTTTACACTTGTTCAATGTGTCAGGATCAAAGGCTTTAGGAAGGATACCATAATTTCCAGAGAGGATGAATCTGATGTTGTCATGAGGTTGAAAGTAAAGTCGGCTCCAGGTAAAGACATTAGAGCAGAGTTTCTTTTGAAAGGAGAGTTCAAGCAAGGACAGACGTGTGTGTAATAAAGCTAGAGGAGACCACTGGAAAAGCTTGCACACACAAAGCATCTGCCAGGACTCTTGGGCCTTCTGGGTCCGGGGATTGAGTCAGCCAAGGTCTGCACTAGGGGACATGCTTTCACAAACACACAACGAACATTTATCACTCTTAATTTTAAAAAGACCTGCTTAGAAAATAAAAAGTGAGACTATGGGGATGGTGATAAGTTATATCAGTGAAAAGCAGTAATCACTTTACACCGGTAATCTCAGAATGGGATATTTATAATGAATACAAAACTAAAAGTTTTGCATTACACAAAATTGGACGTTTGTACTAAAAAAAAAAAAAAACATTAGCAGCTTAATGATGGATAGTGACAAACAATTCAAATAAAGTCATTGAACATGCTAAAGCATGCATGTCATAAAAGCACCCAAGAGCACTTGGTACATCATTGAATTCTAATAGCCATGGGAAGTGCCACATTACAAAGTTCCAACATTATTAAGGGCCTTTTGCATTGTAACAATTTCAATCCCTGTTTTGGAACTATGTTCTTCCTGTTTGTGTAACATAAGTCAGTAAGAGCTTTGTGCGTAAACCTCACTCGCCTGGCCTCAAGAGGCGCCTTAATGGCTGCGGACTTTAGCATCCTTGTTAGCGCGTCCGTGCTTTGGGTGTACAGTTGTATGAAAGCGCTAAATGCCTCATTCATTCATTCATTCCCACGCCAGAGACCCTGGTTCGAATCCTGCTCTGAGCGAGTTGAGTAGGACGGGTTACATTCGATTTCCTTTCTCATGACAACATTTCGAAATGGACCCAAATATGTTAAAGAATTTTAATTGAGAAATATGGTATAATACATCATTGTACTATAAAAAATATCCTGTACGTTTTTGAACTCAAAACTTCCTCATTAGTTCAAAAAACATTTTTTTATTGAAACCAAGACCCCAAAAAGAATCGTTTCTGATTTGGTCTCAGTGTGACGTCAAAGTGCGACGAAAGACCACCTCTGCAGAAGATCATCCTACTTCTACATCAATGACTCTTTAGCCCCGCCTACTGTTTTGCGCATGTCGTATTCGTAAATATAAGAGAGACTCATAGACAGGATTACTCAAGCAACACAATTATAGAGATGCCTCTGAGGACAAGAAGATGTTTTGCAGTGTCAAGTTGTGGGAAAACAGTCTTTGCATTGCCTTCGTGGTGAACCTAACATTAAGTTTGTAATGTTTGTTTCTATGGTTACTGATTTGATTTGAGTTTCTGTTCGGGTGTGTCTTGTTATTTAACTCATCAGCTCTTTTGTTTGCCAATGTACGGTGACCGGGAGGGGACATGTTCGGTTCACTTATTTTTGTCGTGGCCACAACATATAAACTCGTGGGAACGTGATATTAAGTCGTGGGAACGTCATAATATCTCATGGGAACGTCATATTAAGTCGTGGCCACGAGATCATTTTGTTGAGGTAACGACATCATTATGTCGTGGCCACGCGATGCAAAGTCGTGGCCTCAAGATCATATGTTGAGGGAACGATATATTTTTCTCGTGGCCACGAGATCATTTTGTTGAGGTATAACGACATCATTATGTCGTGGCCACGCGTTGAGGGAGCCACAGCGGCCAATACTGTAGGCCTAACCGTACCATAGACTGAGTTATAGCAGAGATGGAGATGACAGAAGAAATAACATTTTACTTTAAATTAGGAATGTCATATAAAGATATAGTGCGGTCTTTGCCATTAAGACATGGGTACGTTATAAGTGAAAGACACATGAAGCGCATTCTTAGACTTTGTCGCACGCATATTTAGGGACCGTCTCAAAATTACATGCGACATTGGCATAAACATTTCTAACTTCAATAGCATTTGAAGACAATGACTTACAGTCATAAAACCAACTGTACACTGTTCACCCAGGTCTCATGTATGAAGCACACCTTTTAGATTTTTGATATTTATGACAATAAACTGCTAAATCATATTGTAGGCCTATTTCACTACTGCCACATACCTGACACCTAGATGAACAATGTAGGCTACAGTTGGTTTTATGACTGTAAGTCATTGTCTTCAAATGCTATTGAGCTTTAAATGTGGTCATATTCTGTATATGATTCCACACAGTAGTGAAATACATAGCATTATTTGCATATGATTTAGCAGTTTACTGTCATATCAAAAATATTAAAGGTGTGCATCATACATGAGACCTATTTGAACAATGTACAGTTGGTTTTATGACTGTAAGTCACTGTCTTCAAATGCTATTGAGCTTTAAATATTGTCATATTCTGTATATGATCCCATACATTAGTGAAATACATAGCAATATTTGCATATGATTTAGCAGTTTATTGTCATAAATATCAAAAATCTAAAAGGTGTGCATCATACATGAGACCTGGGTGAACAATGTACAATTGGTTTTATGACTGAAAGTCATTGTCTTCAAATGCTGTTGAAGTTAGAAACGTTTACGCCAATGTCGCATGTAATTTTGAGACGGTCCCTAAATATGCGTGCGACAAAAAAAGTCTAAGAATGCGCTTATCTTTATAACATACCCATGTCTTAATGGCAAAGACCGCACTATATCTTTATATGACATTCCTAATTTAAAGTAAAATGTTATTTCTTCTGTCATCTCCATCTCTGCTGTAGCCCAGTCTGGTACGGTTACAGTATTGGCCGTTGTGGCTCCCTCAACGCGTGGCCACGACATAATGATGTCGTTACCTCAACAAAATGATCTCGTGGCCACGAGAAAAATATATCGTTCTCTCAACATGTGATCTTGAGGCCACGACTTTGCATCGCGTGGCCACGACATAATGATGTCGTTACCTCAACAAAATGATCTCGTGGCCACGACTTAATATGACGTTCCCACGAGATATTATGACGTTCCCACGACTTAATATCACGTTCCCACGAGTTTATATGTTGTGGCCACGACAAAAATAAGTGAACCGAACATGTCCCCTCCCGGTCACCGTACCAATGTGCATTTATCCCCTCAGTTACCCTAATCGGACGGGACTAGTTTAACATGGAGAGGTGGGGTAAAGTAATTATCACCAGAGCTTCTCAGTGATTTTAGTCCTGTCCGAATGTGCCATCTCAGTAATCATTACGGACAATGTCAGTAAAGATTACAGCGACTTTTACCTTCTGTAAAAAGGTCCGGAAAAAATACCTCAGGTAATACTAATCCTGTGCAAATAGAATATTCTGTCATTTCCTGTTTAAAAGAAGTTTTCCGCGTTTTTTAAGTATGGAGGGGCTTGAAAAAGCATTCAGTTGCATTCTAGATGCTGGGACAAATCTGTGGCAAAACTCAAGTGTTTTCCACATGCCATTCAGATCAAAAAGAAGATCGAAAGCACTTGTTAGAGGCACGAAACATGTGTTAGGTAAGTGCTTATTACCAACATAATCAACCAATCTGAAGTTAATTAATACATTGTTCGACCGGAAATAACTGTTTTATAAATATAAATATAGTTCTATGTGTTTGCGCACGAGATATCAGGAAGCAACGGTATACACACGACGTCAGGAGGGTGATGGCGGTGGGCAAATCGAGTTACCCCTCCCACTTCTGCTAGTTTTACTGAGATATCTTATCTCGTGCGAATTGACCATTATTATTACAGACATCCTGTGGTAAAATTAAATTACTCCATCTACCCTTGTAAAGTTAATCCCGTCCGAATAGGGCTTCAGTCTTGTGTTAACGTTATGATGTGTGTAGTACTACCCTGTTGGTCAGTAAATGTATCTTTAATCCTCTTCCTGTGTCGTACAGCTATATCTGTGGGTGCAGCACCGTGACAATACGTGGACCTCAAAGAATATTATAAATTTTTTTTTTTAAATGCAGTTCATGACACCTTTAATACAAGTCGTTCTATATTACTTATTTTTATTTTTACATATGAGTGGGAATCAATGTTGCGTCAGGACTGCAATTTTGCAATGCATCTGCATTAACCTGACATCATTTTCAGGTGAATATATACATTGTGCTGATCCACACATTTTACATCACCTTTGCTTCAGGTTATCCAATTCTTTCTCTAGCCAATAGCCTGGGAAAACCCAGACAACTTCCGGCAAATTTAGATTTGCTCTGCAAGTAAGTCTGGCATTGGCAAAGAGCTCATTCAAGTCCATTTCCCCATGCCGAGAAATCAAGGCACCAATCAGAAACGTTGAGGCTGGCTTTACACATGACGATCGCTCTGATTGGTTTTAGGTCTAGCCTATCGCGCCCAGAGGCATTTGAGCGACGTCCACTCCGACGTCCGTTGGTGAAGCACACCAACTTTTAAATGCATTATTATATTCAAATTGCAAACACATGAGGACAGTCTCCATGAAAGACCCACTGGCAGATGAACGTGTTACTACATTTCTCTCCGAAACGGTAGGAAATTAAATTAGATTTAATAGAGGATTTTAACTGTGACAAGATGATTGACAGGGCAGTTTACATGACGGGATGCACGCGACAGATCCGTCCGATAAAGATGACGAAGTAGTATGTCCCAAAGTTGCCTACTTTTTTGCGACACATTCAAAAGTAAATACATTTTCTTCACAAAAAGAGTACATATGGCGTAGTGTAACATAGGCGAATTGGGACGCAGCATATGGCTTTACACATGATGATCTCTGATTGGTTTTAGGAGTTTTAGGTCTATCCAATTGTGCCCAGAGGCATTTGAGCGACGTCCGTTGGTGACGCCCCTTTGGAAATGAGTTATTAAAGGAGCTTTGCCAGACCATAACTCAGTTACTACTGAGAATGGTCTGGTTTTAACCAGGCTATCTAGCCAAGCAAACAGTGGTGTCCACAGGGGTGGTTTCTTCATTAGGGCGATTGGGCGATGCACCACCAAAGGGACTTTTTCCAATCACATTCGCATTCAACCACAGAGTTACGCTACCAGTCAGTGTTGTTCTGCCTCTGGATATAGTCCAATCAGCGTCAAGTCACGGTCTGTGGAGTATCGCCTCTTTTTGGGTGAGTCTTCACAACCTTCACAACGACTTCCAAACAAAGATTATTATTTTTTCTTTTTCGAACTGCAGGTACTGCAATGCATTCTCTATTGGTTCCGGGAGGGCTCACACTAACGTGCTTTCGTCATCATACGTAAACTTCACTTGTGCAGCGATTGATGGAAACAAATATAGCCTACCTCTGTTAATAACCTTTAAGCTGAAGTGACATCCAATAATTTCCTCAGTGCATAACTTACATTCCAAGGACATATTCTCAATCTGTAAATGTTAGAAAGTCGAGAAAATATATCCATTTTGCTATCATGAGTGGATGAGCTTCTGCATGCTAAACTTCCGTGTCCATCATGCAATGTATAAAGGTATTGGTTCTTTAGTCAGTTAAGATGAATTGTTTTCTCACCAGATGCAAGCAGAGATAGTTTTTAATCGTTTCACCAAAAGGAATCATTAAATAATCATAGATTTCACGAATATTTGTGAGCATGTTCACATAATGACCTTATAAGCATATGTGTCAATTCCATATTATGTATGCAGCAAATAATCAAGAATATCTTCATTTTGTCTTATTGTGTTTCTGCTTTTGATTTCCCTTAAACAGTGAAAACAATACATTTGTAAATAACCATTCAAATGTTCATGTATATAATTTAGCAGTGGTTTTGGTGGCCAAAACATATTTTAGGCTTAGTTATGTTTCATGACATAAATCAAAAAAAAAAAAAAAAAAAAAAAACTTTTAATAAAGATGCTCAATCCAAAAAGACCATGGGGTCAAAGGTCATGTGTTACAAGGACATAATGAGCTCATGATATAGTGAGCAAATACAGTCATCTACAGATGTGATGCCAAGGAGAGGTTCATGCCCAGAGAAGTTCACAATAACTGTTCCCAAATGTCTGTTAAGTCAATATTCTGAGTCATAAATGAAAAATACACACCCATCATTATTCATTTACATTTTACATTTATTTGGTTAATATTTGTTTTACCCAAAGCAACTTGAGCAGCAAATATGGGCAGAAGCTATTAATCCTAAGGTGGAAATAATAAGAAGCGCTACCTGTCAGCACTAAGTAGAGCAGAAGTGCAGAAATGTGGAGAAGGCTATGGGTTAACATGAATTCAAAACTGACAACATTTACTTAATACACACTTCTGGTCTTATTGTGCATGATTCGTCAGTTTTGTGATTGATTACAATAGATTAAGATGTTCGAGTGAAGGAAGTTTGAGTCACTATTGAGGGACAGTGAGTGTGACGGTAAAATGCCCATTCACACCAAGGATAACTACAACGATTTTTTTTCCAGCAGATGAATGATAAAACACATTGCCAGCCAATCAGAATCCATCCTGCTTTAAAGAGCTCAAGCATTTAAAGGGGTAGAAGACACAGTAACCGCAGCATGCACATAGAATAAACAGAACAATATCGTCCACTGGTGTGGACACTATCTTGTCATGATTCATGTCTGTGTTCCCCTGTCTTGTCCCATGTTTAGCAGTTCCCCGTTATGTTGATTAGTTTACCCAGGTGTTTCTCATTAGCCACGCCCCCTTGTTATCTTGTTTAGCTTGTTAGTCTCTGTATTTAAACCCTGTGTCTTGTTTCAGTGTTTGTGGGTTCTTGACTTTGTAATGTTGTCTCTCTGTCTCTCTGTCTCTCTGTCTCTCTGTCTCTCTGTCTCTCTGTCTCTCTGTCTCTCTGTCTCTCTGTCTCTCTGTCTCTCTGTCTCTCTGTCTCTCTGTCTCTCTGTCTCTCTGTCTCTCTGTCTCTCTGTCTCTCTGTCTCTCTGTCTCCATATCTATTGATATCTGGAGAGATATCTATTGAGCCAATGGAGAGACAAAGAGGGCTATGATGTGGCTCATCTTTTACTGATAGAAGACCAGATGCATTCTCAATCTCCTAGCAAGGCTAGCTGGAAGGTCAGCTAGTAAAATGTTGCAGTCATCTAATTTTGAGATATAGACATGTGTAACCCTTGTTAAATAAGATTTACAAATATTATTTATTTGTATGCTGCTTGAATATAATATGATTTATTCATATATAAAAAATACATCTATATAAAAATACATCTATATAAATATATGTATATTTGATTGGAGTTCAGAAGTAACAAACAACAAATCAGAGTGCTGGGTTGTTAGCCCCGCCTCCTTGCTTACTGATCGCGTCGCGCAGATCACGATAGAAAGCAGATGCAGAGTGACGGAGAAATGTGATCTGACGCGAGAGAGAAAAAAATAGAAACATATGTTCTTTAAACTGTTCAAAGTTCACAAATTCCCCCCGAATAAATCGGAGGGTAACCACGAGATATTAGAGGATCCAGTGTGATTGTGCCGATCGGGCATTTCAGAGGTTACATGTTAACTCCTTGAGTTTACCAAATGTTATGATTAGCCTTAAAAAAAAACGAATGACAACACATTGGATGTGATAATGGTTTATTTGTTTTATGCATATGAGACAAAATCTGGTTATATTGTGATGTTGTATGGGTTGGATTGTTTATTTGCAGTGTGGTTGTGTCAGACCGCATGTAAGTGTTCACCACTGACGCCATTTTGAGTGCGTGTGCCTGTGAAAAAAAAGAGACGTGAGTGAACAGGTAATTGAATATAATGTCATTTACTATGATGATGGTATTCATGTATGTATTGTATATGTTTTCTGCGTTATATTTAAATGTTAACATCATTAAGATACAATATTGAATGCATATTCTGGCCTGTGATCAGGCCAGGTTTTTTTTTCTGTGTGAATGTTTTTTGTTCAAGATGGATTTCATTAATTGATGGCGAGCCTCCCACTTCGATTGAAAGGATCACGAGCTTAGAGGAAAGGACCGTTTTCAGTTCTATTATTTCTTCCTGAGATAAGTAAGAGAACCCATTTACAGAGACTGATATATTTTTTTTCTGGGACTGAAACATCTCAAGAACCCAATTGAGAGTAAAAGACTGATCAATATTCAAATTGTTATTTCATTTGAATTTGAAGTACTGAATTCAGTGGGTTAAATGTACAGCCACTGCTGATTTTTTCTCCAATTTGTGTTTTATTGAATACCTTGATTGGGATTGTGATTACTGATTTATTCAGAGGGTGCACCCAGGGTATAGTTATTTGTTTTGTTTGTTTTTATATTGTACCTTGTTTATGTGATTGAGGAAAAAATAACACTAAAGAAAATCACCGAACTAAAAGTAAAGTGTTATTGGTTCAACTTACCTTCTGTCTCCGCCTGTTACTCAGTATCACCACTACCTCCTTTTACGTACCATGCAGTCTTCTGATTTTATCTTTCTGGTCCGATAGTGAGTTAATACCTGCTACACATGAGTCTAGAGAAATTATTCTGTTATCGATGGTACAATATGCAGCTCTTAATTATATTTTGTCACTCATGCCAGTGGTGGAATGTTAAGAGGATTTGATGGCACAAATCTACAAACAAGAGCTTCTGAAATCGGGGAATTCGCTGCTGGCTCCTGATCCAGACATTCCTCAACCTTGAGACGAAGCAGTGGCTGATGATGACAAGGCATTCCCTCCAGTCTGGCTGCCCATTGTTCAGCAGGGTGATTGACTGAGGGAAGAGGTTGTTATTTGTGTTCTTATCGCTTTTTGACTTGGCAGAGTGAGGGATCATGGTTTCTATTTTGTCCAGTAAAAATACCCATTCAGTCACATTTGTTCACACAGCGAACACACAATTAGAGATCACAAAAAGCAACAGTGTTTACCCTCTGTCTTTTCCTTTTAAATCAAGTGGCTTATGTTTAAACACTGGGCTGAATTCAGCCAGCAAGCGACACCCCTCAAGTGTTCATATTTTATCCAGCCCACATATCAATTTTTACTTTCTGATTTTTTTTGTTGGGGCTAATAGGTTATCTCGAAGTAACAATCTTAGAGAATTGCTGCACATTAGCCTAATGAATACAGCTTTTTCAAACTGTCTTTTCAGACTGGAGACATAATTCAAAGAATTTGGGTACACAATTGGACAGTAACTGTGTAACTGGTAACTGTATATAGCTTAAATTCATTGTTATTAAAACTTTTGTATCTGTTGCACGGTCCTTGACGTAAAAAGCCACCTGGGTATTTAACCAGGTTTGAGGTGTTTTTTAAGGTATTTTATGAATTATTTTTTCTTCTAGAATTTAGAAAACACATCATCTTTCATCTCGACATATCTAAATAAAGATAATCTTTTATGGTGGATTTTCAAAGTGTGAAATTTTGCATGTTTTTGAGCTAATTCCTTGTAAAGTATGCTTAAATTTATTGTTATGTACACTCTCATTTCATTTCATATAACACATTTAAGTCAACTTTTAAAAAGTGAATTTTTTTTAATAATGTTGTATTAAAAGTCACATGTAAAGTACTTGATTATTTTAACTGTAGTGTTATTCCATATTACATTTAAAGTTATTATATTTTACATAATTGCAACTTCATCATTAAAAAAAATTGTTATTGCAAATATATATTTAAATACACAACATACTCTTTTCAATAAAAATGAGTGGGATTTTCTCTTTCAACATTTTTTTAACTGAAAAGTGGTACAACAAATGGGTTTGAATCACTACAGTACATACTCAAAAGTACTTTGTATCTGCATTTTTTGTGCAGAATATACACTCGTGAAATGAATGCAGCTATTCTAAAAGTCAAGGCAACTTTATTTGTATAGCGCTGTTCACAATATGTATTGTTTCAAAGCAGCTTTACAGAACATCCTACAGTTATGTGCTGTAGCACAGAGCAGGTTTTAGGGCTGGACGATATGACACTAAACAATCATACAAGTGATCCTTCGGATTTTAGATCTAGCTATATTTTATTTATAGTGTTGTCTATTAGGACTGTATCAGTGCAGCAGTGACTCTGGCACACGTCTAAACATTCAAGGCGAAAAAGAGAGTTTGGTTAAAACCAAGAGTAAGTGATTCTAAAAAAGTTTTAATGAAAATAAGATTGGATGTTGCAGGAAAATTGACACATGCCGGTAGAAAGTAATTAGATTTGTCAGGAAACAGAAGTTGTGATTGTCTTTTCTTCCCTATTGTGACATACTATATATCCAACTGAAACACCTCCTGAATGAGAAAAAAAGGACTTGATTTTGTCCATCGGGAATTGTTTGGATCTTTAGATGGTTGTGGTTGTCTATTGCTGTGATCTCATGTGATTGACAAGTTGTTCTGCCGTCATTCTAGTAAATACGCCATAAGAGAAGAGATGTCGGACGCTGCAAGAGGGAGGGGAAGTTCTCTTTCGAAGTGGAACTCAATGCAGCGACATGGAGTTGACACTATGGGAACGCTTCTCGATTGGCTATTGCAGTAAGGTGATGTCAAAGGCGTGCTGACGTGTCTTCAGGAAGCCATTTGTTTGTCAGACGTGTGAAAAACCGAGTGTGTGTTTGAAAAAGTGAAAAACTAAATCGATAAAACTTGAATAATGAATAATGGTCAGAATAATGGTCTGTCATTAATAAGTAACAGCAGGAAGTAATGCACTAATGAGTTATTAGTCTAATGAGTAATGAGTTAATGCAGGACTACATTAACACCTCAGCTACAACTATTAACTAATATGGAAACAAGCTTAACTAATCAGTAAGTAATATCGAATTTAGGACTAAGATAGTTTCTTATTAGGTAATCAATAATTACTGTTTGATATTGGCATCATTAAGAACTAAACTAATAGGTAATTATGACAAATTATAAAGAATTACTAATTAATTACTAATCACAACATTAACGTGTCTGAGACGTTAGCAATTGTCCTTTTTTTACTCTCAACGTGGTCATAAAATGCATCACTAATTACTCAAGTGTTACCTAGTCACTCTTAAAGGACTACTAGTGATTTGGACTGTTATTTTAAAGTCAAAAATATGTTTTTCACTTTAAAATAATGGTCCAGATCCCTAGTAGTTCCTGCATAGTGACTAGGTAACACTTGAGTAATTAGTGATGCATTTATGACTATATTCAGAGTAAAAATGATGACTGATTACGTCTCGACACGATAATATTCTTTATAATTTGTCAGTTAGTTAATAGTTATTAATGAGGCTAATCTCATTCAGAAATTATTGATTACATTATGAGGAACTATCACCTAAATTTGATATTACTGATTAGTTAAGCTTGTCGTCTGTTTAGGACGGAGCACACTCGGTCAGCTCTCGGGGGGGCAAGGCTGTGCTCACTGTTTCACAGTGGCTATGTTTACATACAACCAAATAATCCATTAGTAATCGGATTGACGGCTCAATCGGACTGAAAAGCCTCCATGTAAACACCTTAATCGATCCGATTGAGCTCGATCCGAACTAAATTTGATCAGATTGAAAGGGGTGGTTTATTCCTTTTGTAATCTGATCGAGAGAACATATAAACACTTGATCAGATTGAAAACCGAAAGTTTAAGGACTGCGCATATGTAATGACGTAGGAATAGCGCAATGACGTGTGACGTGCGGAACAAGCTGTTTATCCAGTTGAATAAAGTGTCATATAAATGAGTGTCCTGTCATTCTAAAACTTTCCTTTCACTCAGCGTCTCTGAAGTAGAGCAGGACAACTTCCCACCAGTCCTTTTTCTTTCGGATTCTCATCCTCAGATGGTTTTGGGTGCAGGGAGGGGCATTTTTACTGCGTGATAAATATAAGCAGCACGGAACAATGGTTCATATGTTCATTGTCTCCAAACAGCGGGAAACTCTGTAGCTATATTTGTGCAGTGTGCGCATGTCAAAAAATCTATTCCGATTTGAAACTTGTGACATATAAACGCACACATCAACCCGATTACTTGTGTTGCATTCTTTAAGGGGGCTGGGAGCCAAGCATCTGCACCCAGCGGCTTGGGTCCCACGGCTGCCGATGCAGCATGGCGACTTTGATTGTGGATAGTCTTCGAAGCTAGCTGAGGAGCTTGAGATGGGCTTGTCCCTTTCTCAGGCTTCACTCTCTAGCTTTGATGCTCTCAGGCCTTGAAGGAAGCCTTCTCACCAGCCTCTTCCGATAGAGCATGCTATTAACACACTCTAGCTCCAAACAGCTAGATATGTTGAGAGTCGAGGCAGATGTCATGTCAAGTCAAGTCACCTTCATTTATACAGCACTTTTAACTATATAGATTGTTTCAAAGCAGCTTTACAGTGATAATAGGAAATTAATAGGATCGTTTTGGCTTTACAGCAGCTCTAGAATAAAGTTATTGTCCAGCTAATGTTAGTTTTGATTGATTGACTTCTGTTGCAAAGATCATTAGTTATTAACTTAGGGGCCACTAACACTAAGAGAAAACCCTTAACGCGCTCTGACCTGCTCATTCGCACAACAACAGTGCCTGGTAGCTCGAGAATGCAAACCTTGAAATAGGTTCCAAGGTTCAAGCCTTGACATTTTTTAAAAAAAGGTTATCTCTCTGGGTCAAAGAGATGTATTTTTAGTCTAGATTTGAACTGACAGAGTGTTTCTGCTTCCCGGACAATGTTAGGAAGACTGTTCCAAAGTTTTGGTGCTAAATAGGAAAAGGATCTACCGCCAGCAGTGTCCAGTGAGCCTGCCTTCTCACTCACACCCGCGAATGAGAAGTTGCTGGACGTTGTGACCCATGCCATGGCCAGACTTAATTTAAACTGGTCAGTGGAAAGAGAGAAATCTGCTCCTGGAAGACTCAGTGAGCGTTTCCTCTGGGGTCAGAAAGTGCTCACCTCCTGCGAGCCTTTCATTTCTGCCCAATCTTTTTGAGGAAGTGGAAGAAATAATTATCTTCCTGTTCATGCTCCGTTCGCATCGAATTATTCTAATATGAGGGTTTGGATGAGCACGGGTATGTGAGGATGCCCCAGATGGAGGAATCACTCACTGGTTACCTCTCTTCTGGCGTGGCATCCTCCTGGAAGGTCTTGCCCAATAAACCCTGCCAGTTTATAGCACATCTTGTGGGCAAGGCATACTGTATGCAGTGGCGGGCCAGGCTGGTGGCGCTTTGCACACCATGGCAGTCCTGAAGGTCTCTGAAGGTATCTTCAGATAAAGTCCTAGAGCTGCACCATGGACCTCACCCTCCGTGCTACCTCTTTATTGGATTAGGCTAGTACAGATGAGGACGGTGGGAAGTAATGCCACTTTTGTCCCACTTCAACATATATCGTCCTTGCCTGTACTTGGAATTCAGTGGAGGTTTGATGCATGTAATCATTTATGAATAGGCTGTACAGAAGAGGAGAATGGGCATGGTCGCTACTTGCATCTCACTTTCTCATCTGTCGCCCCTCCAGAATGGTTTGGAGGAGTGTGGACATAGTTGCTATGTTAACGCAGTTTCCTAGCAGTTCACGAGACAATGGAAGGAGCAGAGTATAAAGGTGGACAATACACAATTGTGACTCACTCTCTACCTTCTCTGCCAGTACTTCGGCAGAGGTAGAGTCTATGTCTCATTAGAAACTCATTAGAAACTATAGGACTGGGTAATCACTAGCTGCTAGGGCCACTTGGCTAACAAGTGTAGTTCCCTGGCAAATCTTTCGTTAATGATGGAGAAAGAAGCCACTCAATCTCACTGGCTCCCTCCGGATAATGGAGGTGGAATGTCATTGGGCAGTGTCGTCATGCCCTTTTTTTAACAGGCATTTGTTCAGTAAGGCGTAGTGGGTATTAACGTTCACATGGCGTCAACTCCATGACTCGGCATTGGGTTCCACTTCGAAAGGGAACGTCTAGGTTAAGTATGTAACCCAGTTCTCTTAGAATGGAACGAGACACTGCGTCCCATTGTCATACTTCAGGTATGCCTATTTGTCTTCTATCAGACACTCTAAAGCTGATGAAATTTTCTCTAGGTGCCCTTTTATAGCCTGTCGGCGCACCTATGACTTCGCCTGACTGAGATTGCCAATCAAGATTGCCATGAATCACACGTGCTTCAGACACCGGCTCATGCGAAGCTTTCCCATAGTGTCAACTCCATGCTGCAGTGTCTCGTTCCCCTCCTCAGGAAACCAGGTTATATATGTAACTTTCAGGTTATATGTGTAACTTTCATACGTATGTACATACGTTATTTTGATTAAAGATCACAAAACCGTGTCTATACAGGATGCGATAAAGTGACCTTTGCAATCCATTTGTTCTTTGTATCAAAATAAAACGGGTCATCAGTTCACTGTCGGGAATTTGTGTATTTTGTATCCAGTGTATGGCATCACTGATTATAATGGGCTCTATTTGCCCTTGTTGTGTCTTGTTGCATCACGCCACTCTGTCTAGTGTAGACACGGAGTGAGGGTACATGATTTTTATTTTTTTTTTTTTAATTATGTGCACCGATAAATAATGCATAAAAAACACTGCAATATTCCATAAAAAAATTGATTTCATAGTGACTTGAAGATTTTGATTTTAAATGTTTTTGGTTTGGTTGTAAGCAAGAATCTGATATGAATTTAACTTTTTCCAAATTTAATTATTAGTCATTTAAGACATCAGAAGAAAAACAAATAAGGTCATTTTTGATTTCACGTTGACCTTAATTCCCTCGACAGCCCGGACTCCCCCTGCTAGATCTCTCATCTCTTTCACATGCTCTCAGGGTGAACGTTTGCCACTGCCAAAGAATTTATTTCAACACCTGTTTTACTGAGCATTCAAGAACCCTGTAGTGCAGTAATGCTGAGTTATTAAGCTGGTCACAGCCCACCTCTCACTGCTGTTTTCATTTGGAGAGGCTCATATTTGCTATTGCTATAGAGAGACACAATAGAGGTAGAGTGAATGGCAAGCTCAAATACCTCATAATGAATAGCCTCTTAAAATTAATACCCTCTGCTTCAGGAACAATAACACTTAACCCCCCCCCCCCCCTTTCAGTTTCTTTTCCCTTGTCCTGGTGGCTTTTCTCTCAGATGATGAGTGCACTTTTTAATTTAGCAAGTTAACAGTGCACATTAAGCAGTGCCAGGGGTCCTGTTAAGTGTTCAGAGCCAATTGAACACAATAGGGTTTATTGGGCCAGAATGTGTGATTTTACCGTGGTGTGAAAGAGCTGAGAAAGTCAGCATGCAAAATGTTTCCAAATATAAGCCCTTATTAACTATCCTGTTGTTGTTTGTAGACAGACCAAAAGCTGAAATTCCCAGATATCAAAACATCAAAAGCTTTGGAAGATAATAAAAAGTACCATGGTATTACTTTGTTTATATGATAACAACATTGTATTCTTCGAAAAATCACATTTCCACAAGACTTTTCATGTCCAACTGTATTCATATAAAAAAAGATGATATGTTTTACAAGACTAGAATTCTATTTCAGCCTTACTACATCAAATGTCATAATACAATTCAGTGTGTTACATGTTGTGTCTTTTTTTAAATTCAATTATTTTTTTAATTCACTGACAAAATTGTTTCAAAATAAATCCTAAACCATTTTTTTCAGTGCAGGCGGCCCTACTAATAAACCTAGAAAACAACATAATTCATATAACTCATTTGAAAACATAGTAATTAATAACAACATTTAACTATATATTACATTATTTTATGAAATATTCTAATATTAATTTTTGTGTATCTCTGCAATAACATAAGACTAAAATTGCAAACGACTGTCTGTGGACGAGAGAGAGAGAGAGAGAGAGAGAGAGAGAGAGAGAGAGAGAGAGAGAGAGAGAGAGAGAGAGAGAGAGAGAGAGAGAGAGAGAGAGAGAGAGAGAGAGATAGAGAGAGAGAATTTTAATGCAATTGCTTGCCAACACTGATCTATTTATTGCAGCCCTTTGAGGCCATACTGGGTATGATGGTGGGTCAGTGCGGTTAAGGGGTCACAGGTTTCATAAGTGAATGACCGGTCAACATGTACCCTTCTACCAAGTAGCTATATGGATGTTCCTTTGTTTGGACGAATGTCAATCTTCCTGTGATCAGACATTTTCTTGACCTTGTCTCCACAGTGTTCTCTGGTTCTCAATGCCTTTCCCCACATAATTTATGTTGGCAGGGTGCTAAGCTCCCCGGCCGGGATCACCATGCTCCCTCAAAAACAGGAAGGACTCAGAGAAACTGATAGAGAGTAGACGAAAAACAAGCTTGTGTTCCTGTGCTGCTGGTGCGGAGGGACTTGCTCTGATAAACTCCAGCGGTCGTGCTCCATACTTCATGCTCATCTTTTCGGACAGAGGGTCTATCTTGAGCACTGCAGAGAGGAAATGATTGCTTCAAATGCTGCTTCCTGTGCAAGCCACTGAAAAAGGAGGGAGGTTTCCTCTGGGGTGAACAGGCAGAGGGGATAGAGTCTTTGTTCCAAACAACATCAATCTAACACATTGACGCACAATGCTGATGTATGTTGACCCCTGTTATTTTGGCCCTCCAATAGCCTGCACTCCAAAAAATAAAGGTTCTTTATTGGCATCTGTGGTTCCATGAAGAACCTTAAACATCCATAGAACCTTTCCATTACACAAAAGGTTCTTTATGGTAGAAAAAAAGTTCTTCATATTTTTTAAATGTTCTTCACACTTAGAAAAAAAGGGTTCTTTTAAGAAATTTTCCTAAAATGTTAGAACTTTGTAGAACTTTCAAACAGCACCTTGTGTAGCTTGTTGTTGTCTTTAATAACCATGAAAGGTTACAGCGTTTTACAACCAGTGCTGAAAATTAAAGGAATTGTTCTCTTAAAAATGAAAAAAAAAAAAAAAATTCACCAGAGGAACCTTTTCATAGTTCCCAGAGCTAATGGCGGAAGTACCCGATAACGAACTACATCACAGTCCCACGACTTAAACGTCTCCACCACTAAGCTTCCGACAACTCTTTCAGTTTTTATCTAAAAAACATTTTCCCAGAAAGTTTGAGTTAGAATAGTTTATAAATGCACAATTATAAGCATAACTATGTTGTAAATGTGGGCTGAGCTACCTGTTCGCTGTGATGAGGTTTAATCTCCTCGACAGCCTCTGTAGTCCCATTTAGCCACTTGTTAGCAACAGCCTTTTTCTGTCAAGACACATATCAGCTTAAAAAAAATCACGAGTGGGGTAAAACTGATGTATTTCATGTCATAGAATAAAACGCAAAAGTATCTTGAGCTTGTTTTCACCACAGACCTTATTTCAGCCATTTAACCAAAAACTCATTCAAAAAACCCATTGACTTTGGGATAATGGAACCGGAAGTGCTAAAATGCTAACTCGCTTCTGCGTTTTGGCCTACAAATTTACGTCATACCTGCACCACTCTGTTGGAACTACCAGTGACGTAAGTGTACGCTGATTGGCCAAACGCACACGAAAACACCAGCACCTGTCATTTTTTAAAAAGCTGTGTAGATACACAGATTAGCCTATATATTTACTCCACGAACTAACTCTACGAACAAGGAAAACAGTGATAGATCGATCTCTCTCTGAACCTTTCGGCTAAGGAGAAAATCCAACGCAACTTTGAGGGGACCAAGCGAAACATGATAATGTATTTCTGATCAGCTAGCGACATTGGGCATCAACCACATGGCAAACGTGTGGTATATGAAATAATATTTCATATAATGTTTACTTTCTTTGTATAACAGTTCTATATAATAACATATTAGGACTGTTAAACAGATTGTAAGCTGATGAAGACAGAGAATGGTAGCACTGTGTGCTCAGGCTCTGGTGTTCTTACGTCATTTACTTACGTCATTTCAGAGTTCTTACTGACGGTGCGAATGCAACCAGGAAAATGACCCTAGGGGAACATTTACTTCTTGGAGAACCACCCTGATGGCTAGTTCCTATAACTAAGTTCCTATAAATACTTTGTGCAAAACCCCCTATTTACTCACCCCAAAACAGCACCAAATGAGTGTCTTTTTACAAGTAAAACGATTACTCGACAATGGTTGGTCATTTTATTAGGAACTACAATGCAACACATGGTCTAACTTAATGGTTTAGTTCTTTATGGCTAGTTCACACTACAGGATTTTAAGCCCGATTTGCAAGTTAACGAGCTCGCCGACAGGTCGGGCTGTAATCGCGTGCAAATCTCGCCAATCTTTAAATATGAAATACTTAACGGCGCATCAAAAACGCTCGCTGACACATCGCCGACGCATCGTTTATATTTATATATATATTTATTTATTTATTTATTTTACCGCCAATTTTGTCCTGCCGTTTATTTTCAAATAAACAATGCGCCATTGGAATGCGCCATTTTCCATTCCACTTCTTGCGCATGTTTTCGTGACAAAATGTGGTTTTGGGACCGGATAGAGTCGTTGGGTGACAGAGTTGTTGTCAGCTCGTGTAGTGTGTAACCCCCTGTTGCAGATCATTTACGTAGTGTCACATAGTGTGAACACCACAACGACTTCAAGACTCCAGAGCAAGTCATGTCTAAACAGCACAGTGATCTGCCAACGTTTAAAGTTGTGTAGTGTGAACTAGGCATTAGTCAAAAACATATATTGTCAAATACAACTTTGTTTCCTGGTGGACTGAGAAAAACATGCAAAGCAGGAATTTATGATGCGTCAATGCATATTCCATCACATTGTCAGGATTATGTTTAAATCTGTTTAGTTTCGTCGTGTTTTGGATTAATTTTCCCTTTTATCAGTGTTCCTGATCATTATTAGTTTCCATGGTTTCTCATTAAACACGCACCTGTTTCTGTTCCAGTTAATATTGTTCTTAATGCTGCCTTTACGTGCTATCGGAATTATGAGAAACATGAGTTTCCTAGTTAAAAAATGGACATGAACGCCCTCCCAAGTTGTTTTTAGCACTGGGAAGCTCGGGGATAATTTTGATTTCCAAGTTCCTGAGTTGGGCAGGCCATACACTTTAAACATGGTGGAGGGGAGAATGATTGCTTCTTCATTAGTTTTTTTCCACAACAGCTACATCACCTTGTCTTGTCGTTAAAGTAGTGCATATTTCCAAATATGAATAATCATTTGAAGCATACTGTATGTTTTATACACAGTGAAAATAGCCTGTATTTGACCGAAATTCCAGAATAATCAGCAAGCGGACAATCTAGTGTGGTGAAAGTTTATATGGTTGAAAATGAATGGGACGCCAAAATGTCATTTTGGCTTTAATAAGATTTTCCTAAAAAATAGAATAAATCTGGTGTCCTCCATGATTCCTGTTCTTTCCGACAACAAAGCACTTGAATGCGACAAGCTCGTAATCACAACTTCAGAAGTGGGAAGTAGGAAATTTCCAATAACACATGAAGGCATTGTTTCTCCTTAATTTATGATTAAAGACTTAATTTCTCTGAATCTTACTACAGCCGCACACCGTGACACATATATAGCTGCAAAGTGATGGCGCAGCTGCTTCACAATAACATCATTTCCACAGAGACGTTTAAATTGGCTGAAAGAAAAAGCTAAAGGGCCATAATCACGCTCTTGGGATTTGTACATCTACTGTGTTTTTTTTCTACCTTTCCAGTATTTTCTGTCTATTTTCTTTTCTCAAGCAGAGCTGCAATAGCAAACAGGCGCAGATGAAAGGTGCCTTGTTGGCAAGGCAGGTCCATGTTTCCGCGGTGTCACTCCTCATTAGCTGCCAATGACTGACTCGGATTTGCCATGGAGGAGACAACCTCAAAATATCTGCCTCTGCAAATATCTCACACTCGATGTGTAAATGCCAATGGGAACTCTATAGCCCTGGTCTGAGAGAAACCTCGGATATGAAGAATGACAAAGCCAAACACTGACATATTCCAAGCCCAATTCAGCTGCTTGCTAATATGAATGCTAATAATTAATAGTACATTTCACCTCTAAAAACCATGGGAAAAAAATCTGCCCTTCTTTTGTTAAATGTCAAATCCAGAATCAACATTTACAAAATTAAAATTCAAAACATGTTGTCATTGTTCTAACGCCACTTTGAAAATCATTAACCCTAAGTATGAGCAATTGTAATATAGCAAACACTACTAACCGGTGGTCTGTCAATTACACAGCATATCATATTTAGTTGACAGCAGTAGAGAAATGTCTGGAGGCAGTTGTACTGTAATTGGATGAATTATGTTTTGCTAGCTATTGAATTACCATAACCTACACTTTAGAATTAATTATACGTTATGTATTATTCAGGTTAATTATGAACCTGTATAGTTGTTCTAGTCCTCTGGGAGGTATGAAAAAAAAAGAAGTAGTTTCTGTTTAGCTAATAGTGAACTACCACATTCAACTAAGCACTATTACTTACTAATTCTTTAATCAGAGTTTCTTGTTTAATAGAAGTTACTATATTGTTAATATTGCGTTACTCATTTGTTCCTGCAGTTAATCATTAATGATGGAACAGTATTCTAAAGTGTTACCGAATGTTTTTATTTATTCTTAAATGATGGAAGATTGGAAGCAAACTAAATTTGATTTTGGTTTATATAACTAAAAGTACTAAAAGCTGGAAAAGCCACATCATGACCCAAAAACATCTCAAAGAAGCTAAAACAGGTTTACGTTATAATTTAATTTCCTGTTCGTTGCTTTATGTTGATGTCCAAAATATTGTTTCATTCATCTCTGAAATATATCTTCAACAGGTACTATGGGGCGCCGTTTGTAAAGCGGCTCACGCTGAAAATAACAGCAACATTTTGTCACATTTAACTTCAAACAATGTTTAAAAACTGGTATGAATTTTTGACGGTCACTTTTTACCACATTTACAACAATATTTGTCAACTTAGAGATATTTTAAATAGTTAAATCTAAATATTAAATGTTACACCTAAATGTTAAATATTAAATCTAAATGCTAAATATAAATCTAAATGTTAAATCTAAATCTAAATGTTAAATCTAAATGTTAAATGTTAAATCTAAATGTTAAATCTAAATCTAAATGTTAAATCTAAATGTTAAATCTAAATCTAAATGTTAAATCTAAATATTAAATCTAAATCTAAATGTTAAATCTAAATGTTAAATCTAAATCTAAATGTTAAATCTAAATATTAAATCTAAATCTAAATGTTGAATCTAAATCTAAATGTTGAATCTAAATGTTTTGGGTGAAACTAAATATTTAACTAATATGCAAATTCAAAATGCCGGAAGTGCCAAAATAAAAGCTCGAGGTGGTCAGTGTGTGTTTATAGCATGGTTTATAGTGTCAAATAACGAATAAAAACCATCTCATAATAATAACTATAATATAACGATAATAACTACCTAAAATAATAAACACGTTTGGAGAAACTGTAGAGTTTCGTGATGAGAGTGATGACATGACATTCAGTCAAAGTGAGCCCCCTAGTGGCTGGCTATTATGTGCTACAGGTCATAAGTCCCGCACTTTTCATAAAAGTGACACTAGCCTACTCTTCAAATAAAGTTTCTCCAAACGTGTTTATTATTTTAGGTAGTTATTATCACGATAATCTATGTCCAAGAGTCTATTTCCTCGGATGAGATGGTTTTTATTCGTTATTTGACACTATAAACCATGCTATAAACACACACTGTCCACCTCGAGCTTTTATTTTGGCACTTCCTGTTACCGGCATTTTTAATTTGCATATTAGTTAAATATTTAGTTTCACCCCAAACATTTAGATTCAACATTTAGATTTAGATTTAACATTTAGATTTAACATTTAGATTTAACATTTAGATTTAGATTTAACATTTAGATTTAACATTTAGATTTATATTTAACATTTAGATTTAGATTTATATTTAACATTTATATTTAACATTTAGATTTAGCATTTAGATTTAACATTTAACATTTAGGTGTAACATTTAATATTTAGATTTAACTATTTAAAATATCTCTAAGTTGACAAATATTGTTGTAAATGTGGTAAAAAGTGACCGTCAAAAATTCATACCATTTTTTTAAACATTGTTTGAAGCTAAATGTGACAAAATGTTGCTGTTATTTTCAGCGAGAGCCGCTTTACAAACGGCGCCCCATATACGTCCACCCAGAAAAACATCTGGACGATCAATAAACAGATTTGTTGCGCAAACATTAGCGGTGTGTAAATGCTCGGGACATACTGTAGCTATAGCTTGTGAAGAACTGACAGTCCAAATGCTCCACCCATGTCAAAGGCAGCTCCGATTAATTAAATGTGCCGTCTGACCTTTACTATTGTGTGGAAAACACAGGGACATGTGAGGAGAAAGGACAGATATCTGGCCAAGGGCTCAATCTAAAGCAGGTGCACAGATGGCTTAAACACATTCCGACATGTTTAATGCAGGAGATTTTATACAAACACATCTGTCAGAAAAAAACTGTCATATGACAAGGTTCTTACAGTTCCTGACTGATGTGAAAATGCCTATGATTAGATGTAAACTTAACGGATTTGAGAGGCACATGTGTGCCATGATGGAGATTTGTATATGGACTGAATGATCCCTCGAAAGTAAGACACATATTGAACTCAAATTTGCAGTTTAAAATTTGCAGTTTAATTTTAACCTGAATATGATTTCACAAGCTTTAATGCAGAAACATATTAAATATAAGTAAATATAGCCTAATACAAGATGAAAACCTTCTGTAAAATCAACATGGCTGTAAAGGAAAAATTCAGCCCAAAAGGAATGTTACGAAGTAATATACTTTTATGTCATTCCAAGCCAATATGATTTTCTTTTTCCTATTGAATACAAGGAGAATTTTAAGATATTTTTCAGTAAAAACCTTCCTCTGCCCAGCAACTCTCAAATCTCATCCCATTCTCCATCCTGCATATTCAGCTTATATTGTTGAGCTGTATGTTCGTCACATATTGTCATTTTGTTTTTTACAGAAATTTTTTTTTTCCCTGTGAAAAAGAGATGTAATTCAGTGTACACCTTTTCCAGAACTTGTAGTGTACTTCAAATATTAATAGTATGTAGGCCTACAGTACTTAAAAAAACATACTGTATAAAAGTCCACTTATTTAAAGAGAGTACTTTCATGACCATTTCTTTAAACACATAGATACACTTTTAAAAAAGTGAACTTTGTAATAATGTCAAATTAAAAGATATACACGTAAAAGTATTTACATCTCTGTTTAAAAAGACACTTATTTTGATGTGTTGACTAAAATACTACAACACATGTAAAGTACATGATTATGATTTTAGCTTTTTATTGTTATATTTAAAGGTACATATAAAGTTAATATATTTTAAATGTATTAAATTGCACCTTCATTACAAATGTGTAATTGAAGACTTCAAATGTAAAGTGCCATCTAAAATTTTCTTCTAAAATGAGTATTTTTATCAAGCTCGCATATTTAAGTTCAGTAATTTCACTTTAATGACAATTAATAGGTCATTTTCATTGCCATTAAAGTGAAATAACTGAACATAAACATACAAGCTTGATAGAAATGATCATTCAAGCAGGAAATTTCAGATGGCACTTAGAGGCTTTTGCATCTGAACTCTTCAATTACGAATACATTTAAATACATTACATTCAAGTAAAATTTAGTTTACCATAAATGCTTCTCAGTACATTCTGCAGTGCAAGCATATTTCAAAGACAATAGAAGTAATTATGAAATTATATACAATGATTAGCTTAAATCCTACTTTAAGTGGGTCAAAAAAGTGGATAAGTGGATACATTCAGTTTGCACATAAGTATATTCTTTTAAAGTACATCTGTCACAAGAACTCTTTCTAAAAGTAAGTTGAAGAGTATTTACACAAAGGTTGCAACGACATGAGAGTGAGTAGATGATGACAGAGTTTTCATTTTTGTATAAAATATTTATTTAATGTCATCATCAACAGCATCAACAAAATGGAAAAAGGAAATAATTGGACTACACTGGCATGTCATCAGTAAAAACACATGAGTACATTAACAGTCACACACAGGTTGAGGTTCAGAAGCTGCTGTACTTGGCCAGGTCTTTCTTCATTTCATCATATTGAGCACTGAGTCGGCCCACAGCTTTAGCGTGCTCCTCGTCCACCTCCTCCTTCAGACGAGACTGCTCCTTCAGGAACTCCTCCCAGTCCTGCTTCCGCCTCTCCACACACAACTGAAGATGTGTGCTCTGATCACGCACACACACACATCAACACAAGTTACTTATGCCAGTTACTTATAATCAGCTGTCACAAGAATTTGTTTGCAATTGACCATTACAAATATAGTCGCTATGTTTGCAATATAGCTACTGCATACTACACTATGTGCAATGCCTTCCATGTTTAATACTTCAGACAAAGATAAATATTTAAATCTGTAGACTGCTATACTGCTG
Source organism: Scardinius erythrophthalmus (assembly GCF_964197995.2). Lineage (NCBI taxonomy): Eukaryota > Metazoa > Chordata > Actinopteri > Cypriniformes > Leuciscidae > Scardinius > Scardinius erythrophthalmus. The sequence continues at coordinate 9,435,736 of NC_138242.1, forward strand.
TCATATGACCTCACCCAAATGTTTAATTCAGTTTATGTTCTGTTTTATGGACTTTTAGTTATTTTTTCATTGTGTCCCTGTGTTTCTGTACCTGTGCCCTTTATTCCCGCTTCTCATTTGTTGTCATATCGTTATCTGCCCCATAAGAGTATTAGGCCTATATACACTCACCTAAAGGATTATTAGGAACACCTGTTCAATTTCTCATTAATGCATCGAATATCTAATCAACCAATCACATGGCAGTTGCTTCAATGCATTTAGGGGTGTGGTCCTGGTCAAGACAATCTCCTGAACTCCAAACTGAATGTCAGAATGGGAAAGAAAGGTGATTTAAGCAATTTTGAGCATGGCATGGTTGTTGGTGCCAGACGGGCCGGTCTGAGTATTTCACAATCTGCTCAGTTACTGTGATTTTCACGCACAACCATTTCTAGGGTTTACAAAGAATGGTGTGAAAAGGGGAAAACATCCAGTATGCGGCAGTCCTGTGGGCGAAAATGCCTTGTTGATGCTAGAGGTCAGAGGAGAATGGGCCGACTGATTCAAGCTGATAGAAGAGCAACTTTGACTGAAATAACCACTCGTTACAACCGAGGTATGCAGCAAAGCATTTGTGAAGCCACAACATGCACAACCTTGAGGCGGATGGGCTACAACAGCAGAAGACCCCACCGGGTACCACTCATCTCCACTACAAATAGGAAAAAGAGGCTACAATTTGCACGAGCTCACCAAAATTGGACTGTTGAAGATTGGAAAAATGTTGCCTGGTCTGATGAGTCTCGATTTCTGTTGAGACATTCAGATGGTAGAGTCAGAATTTGGCGTAAACAGAATGAGAACATGGATCCATCATGCCTTGTTACCACTGTGCAGGCTGGTGGTGGTGGTGTAATGGTGTGGGGGATGTTTTCTTGGCACACTTTAGGCCCCTTAGTGCCAATCGGGCATCGTTTAAATGCCCTGGCCTACCTGAGCATTGTTTCTGACCATGTCCATCCCTTTATGACCACCATGTACCCATCCTCTGATGGCTACTTCCAGCAGGATAATGCACCATGTCACAAAGCTCGAATCATTTCAAATTGGTTTCTTGAACATGACAATGAGTTCACTGTACTAAAATGGCCCCCACAGTCACCAGATCTCAACCCAATAGAGCATCTTTGGGATGTGGTGGAACGGGAGCTTCGTGCCCTGGATGTGCATCCCACAAATCTCCATCAACTGCAAGATGCTATCCTATCAATATGGGCCAACATTTCTAAAGAATGCTTTCAGCACTTTGTTGAATCAATGCCACGTAGAATTAAGGCAGTTCTGAAGGCGAAAGGGGGTCAAACACAGTATTAGTATGGTGTTCCTAATAATCCTTTAGGTGAGTGTCTTAAAGCCGATAAATAAATGATTATTTCCTCCAGCTGAGATACTTCAGATGTGCACTGTTCGCCATTATGAATTGCTTGAAACATGATTGTAATCATGAAAATAAAAATATAGTTAAGTCCAACATGTGCAGCGCAAGTCTCTCATATAGATTATAATGAGAAGACTTAGACTACTGTAAAATAATTTTGTGAACTGTGCGCCTGTGTTTTAGCGCGTTGTTACGCCACAAGTTACACCTTTATGACTAGCACAGTCAAGTTCGCATGTACATTCACAGCCTTTTGTACAATTTTAAGTTATGTTTATTTAGTGTATTTGCTTTGGTTAAGTTAATTAACGTGGTAGTAAAGCGCTTCAATTTACCGGCTTTAGCTTCAGCTCACGCAATGTACAACATTAATAACTACTGTATGATTTGGACTGATATACATTACATTATAAAGAGAACACTATTGTAATAAAAAGTTTGAAATTATTTTGGTTTAGTTGCCGTGTTTCAGCACGTTGTTATTACGGAAAGAGCGCATCCTCAAAAGGAGTTACACATTCTGACAAGCACGTAACTTCTTGTGCATTTGCGTCTTTATGTGCAGACAGAAGTTGTAATATTGTGTTTATGTTGCATACATATGTGGTTAATCTGATATAGGATATGTTACGTTGAGTTAATTAACTTGCTAACAAAGTACTTCAATTAACCGGTGTTTATTCAGCTCTTCAGCTCAGTTATATTCATTTAAGATGTTTCTTTTTAAAAAACATTAATGCATTATTGATAATAACTAGTTTTACTTTTCATCAACAATATGGTTTAATTACAATCTGTCCGTGCAAAGGCTATTCTACTTTATTTATCCATGGCACATGCATTTTGATTCTTTATACATGTTGTCCAATAAAAAAAAATTGGCAATAGATTATTTTCTAATAAATAAAGCTGGTTATAGGAGTGTAAAATTAATTGCATTTTTTTTTTTTTTTATTAAGACCACAAAGGACTCGTCCTCCTCATATAGACCTTTTCCTATTTTCGTTGTATTCTCTATGTTGTTGCTTAGCTGTGTTATTTGTCCTATGTTTCTGGTTTTGGATTATCTTCTTTGTTTTGTTGAATAAACTACATCAACCTCTTCTTCTCTTCCTTGTCTGCCCTGCACGTAACAGAATCCAGTTTGTGGATTTTGTTATTAATTTGCGATCAACAAAATTGTGTTTCCCTCCTATTATTTATTTTACTTTTGATTTAATGTAATTTTCTAAAATGTGCAATCTACACTGATTTTATTTATGTTTTGGTTCAAACCTTACATTTTAATTTTATAATCATCATCAAAAATATTTATTTTTCCAAAGACAAAAAGTTTAATACAAAGTAAAAAAGATTATATATTACAAAGACCACATAGATTAAGAGAGTAAAAATGTTAAAATTATTATTATTATTATTTTAAAAAAAGCAGGAGACTTGGTGGTGTTCAGTTACATTAGGTTTTAGAACAGTTTAGATTGCACTGGGTTACAATTGTGGTAAAGAGTTTTTTGCTCTTTGCTTTTGCTTACGCCGAGGAGAGATACATAAAGAGGATGTTTATGTTGCTTTACTCAAGGAACAATTAACACTAAAGCTAATTAGGAGATATACCTTTATGCAAAGTTTAGATTGTGCCCTATTTAATGATGCATTTCTATTTTCCTCATGTACCTCTTCAGCCTCTAGCTCCCTCTGCTGGATCCTCTGCGCCATATGATTTGCTGCTTCAACTGCAAATAGAAAAGCACACGTCAACACAATGTCAATTATTCCCATAAATACACAAATTATTTTAACAAAAACAAATTCTCTCAGACAGGGAGACAGACAGATACAGGGGTTGACAATAAAACTGAAACACAGGCCAATATAGTGTTGGAGGTTTCAGTCTTCACTGATTTTACATTCCATCAGTAAGTGCAGAGGGTGAAGGTTGACAGCAATAGCACAGCTGTACATAAAATATTGCAATCCACACAACATAATGGGATACATATCAGAGTTCGAAAGAGGACAAATTGCTGGTGCGTGTCCCGCTGGCTCATCTGTGTCTAGGACAGCAAGTATTTATGGTGTATCAAAAAAGCCACGGTATCCAGGATAATGTCGGTATACCTCCAGGAAGGACAAACCACATCCAACAGGAGTAACTGTAGATGCCGTCTGAAGCCGTATGAAATGGATGTCCGGGTACAATTGGGCTGCAATATCATGGCATTCTCAACTGTGCTTGATGTGCCAAGGACTAACAAACCATTCTGGAGGGCCATGTCCACCTAATGGTTCAAACATTGTACCCTGGCCTGAAGGTGAGGCCGTGTATCAAGATGCACCAATACACACAGCAAGACTGGAGACAGAATGGTTTGATGAACATGATGAACATGAAAGTGAAGTTCAACATCTCCTATGGCCTGCACAGTCACCAGATCTAAATATTTTTAGGCTACTTAGGGGAATTTTGGAGGAGCAATTCAGAAAACGGAAAACTGGCCACAGTGCAGGACTTGTATCTGTCATTCCTAAGATGAACTTGTGCTGTATTGGCTGCAAAAGGAGGTCCTACACCATGCTAATAAATGATTGTGGTCTAAGACCAGTGGCCTGTTGCACAAAGCTGGTTTCGGTTGCAACCCAGGGAAGTTCAAGATTAGTTTGAGCAAACTCTGTTTTTTCGGGCTCAAGAAGGTGGATTGGTTTTTAGCGAGTTTCGTCGCCATGGTAACTTACGCTACATGGCTAACCTGCTCTGGAGCAGGTTTTATTCTGGGTTAGAGATCGCAAACCCAAACTGGACCAATCAGTGCAATGACATGTATCAGATGCAATAAAGCCAGTCCCCTGTATCTCTCGCTCCAAATTAAAGCAGTTTAAAGTGGAAAAAACTTTAAGACCAAATTTCTCATCTTTTGCTGCTAATTATTTATAATATTTGTATTATATGAATTAATATTACTTTAAAGTTAATATAATATATTCATATAATTATTACAGCCTATTAATTGACAAATAATAATAAACTTTGCTTTTAAATTAATATAACTATAATACATGCATTTACACTCACCTAAAGGAACACCATACTAATACTGTGTTTGACCCCCTTTCGCCTTCAGAACTGCCTTAATTCTACGTGGCATTGATTCAACAAGGTGCTGAAAGCATTCTTTAGAAATGTTGGCCCATATTGATAGGATAGCATCTTGCAGTTGATGGAGATTTGTGGGATGCACATCCAGGGCACGAAGCTCCCGTTCCACCACATCCCAAAGATGCTCTATTGGGTTGAGATCTGGTGACTGTGGGGGCCATTTTAGTACAGTGAACTCATTGTCATGTTCAAGAAACCAATTTGAAATGATTCGAGCTTTGTGACATGGTGCATTATTCTGCTGGAAGTAGTCATCAGAGGATGGGTACATGGTGGTCATAAAGGGATGACATGGTCAGAAACAATGCTCAGGTAGGCCGTGGCATTTAAACGATGCCCAATTGGCACTAAGGGGCCTAAAGTGTGCCAAGAAAACATCCCCTACACCATTATACCACCACCACCAGCCTGCACAGTGGTAACAAGGCATGATGGATCCATGTTCTCATTCTGTTTACGCCAAATTCTGACTCTACCATCTGAATGTCTCAACGGAAATCGCGATTAATCAGACCAGGCAACATTTTTCCAGTCTTCAACTGTCCAATTTTGGTGAGCTCGTGCAAATTGTAGCCTTTTTTTCCTATTTGTAGTGGAGATGAGTGGTACCCGGTGGGGTCTTCTGCTGTTGTAGCCCATCCGCCTCAAGGTTGTGCGTGTTGTGGCTTCACAAATGCTTTGCTGCATACCTCGGTTGTAACGAGTGGTTATTTCAGTCAAAGTTGCTCTTCAATCAGCTTGAATCAGTCGGCCCATTCTCCTCTGACCTCTAGCATCAACAAGGCATTTTCGCCCACAGGACTGCCGCATACTGGATGTTTTTCCCTTTTCACACCATTCTTTGTAAACCCTATAAATGTTTGTGCGTGAAAATCCCAGTAACTGAGCAGATTGTGAAATACTCAGACCGGCCCGTCTGGCACCAACAACCATGCCACACTCAAAATTGCTTAAATCACCTTTCTTTCCCATTCTGACATTCAGTTTGGAGTTCAGGAGATTGTCTTGACCAAGGACCACACCCCTAAATGCATTGAAGCAACTGCCATGTGATTGGTTGATTAGATAATTGCATTAATGAGAAATTGAACAGTTGTGAGTGTATATATAATGCTTTTAAACGTGGATTCATTTGAGCTCTTTGTGAACCTATAATTAGGCCTATTTCTTTGATTCACATGCATTGATATAGTCTGATATTTTCTTTCAGCTGCCATCTCAAACATTCGCTGCAGCAGCAGTGCTTATTCCTGCCTTGTAAATGCATTTAATTTCATGATAATTTTCAAAATGATCTCTTAATCTTCAGCAGAGAAGTGAATTGCACCGTCTCTCTCACGAGAGGTTCTAGAATGTTCCGTGTGATTGGCTGTTTGCCGCACTTGTCACACTTTCAGGTGCACATGCTTCAAAGTTAATCGCGAACCCTCCCTGGATCAAACCTGAGTTGACAGAGAACGTTTATACCGAGCTTTGTGAGACCGCCGAACCTGATCTAAACCAGGTTGGATTTATCTGGATTTGTCAACTCTAAAACAATTTTTAAAGGAACACTCCACCGTTTTTTCATATTAAACTATGTTATTCCCTTAACTAAGACGAGTTGATACATACCTCTCTCATCTCAGTGCGTGCACTCAATCGCTCTGGTGCGTGGCGACACTTTGATAGCACTTAGCTTAGCCCAGTTCATTCATTAAGATCCAAACAGAGATGAAGTTAGAAGCGACCAAACACCTCCACGTTTTCCCTATTTAAATACCGTTACACGAGTAGTTACACGACCAAGTATAGTGACACAAAATAAAACATGGCGCTTTTCTAAGCGGGTAAAAAGGATAACTATAATGTATGGCGGAATAGCACTTGGGAGCACTTCGACTCGGCGCAGTAATATCATCACTCCTGAAAAATCCTCTCCCCCTCACTTCTGTCATTAGAATCAACGTGACTTTTTACTGTGCCGAGTCGAAGTGTTCCCAAGTGCTATTCCGCCATACATTATAGTTATCCTTTTTACCTGCTTAGAAAAGCGCCACGTTTTATTTTGTGTCACCATACTTGGTCGTGTAACTACTCGTGTAACTGTATTCAAATAGGGAAAACATGGAGGTGTTTGGTCGCTTCTAGCTTCATCTCTGTTTGGTCCCTAATGAATGAACTGGGCTAAGCTAAGTGGCGTGCTATCAAAGTGTCGCCGCGCCAGAGCGAGAGACGAGAGAGGTATGTATCAACTCGTCTTAGTTAAGGGAATAACATAGTTTAATATGAAAAAACGGTGGAGTGTTCCTTTAAACTCAGAGTTTGTTCAGCTAGCTTCGTGCAACAGGCCACAGGTGTTTCAATTTCATTGTCCAACCACTGTAGATTATTACACAAACACAGTGGCCCTTTTCTCTTCCTGTTCTGTCTGACACTTCATCACACTCTTTATTATAATACATAATGAAACTTACGTCGTGTGAGAGCGTCACACAGTTTGTCATGCATGTTCTCAGTGCACCGCGGCAGATCATGCTCATTAATGTCCGACGTCATCTTATTCAGCTTTTCAAGTAGACGACATTCTCTGAAAGCACGCTTCTCCTGAGGAAAAACAAACATTTGTAGTGTAAATTCGGTTGTTGTCAGTACATCACAGATCATTTGGAAGCATCCATATGTTTTACTGATTCATTTTAAAAGGAAGTATCAGAATAAAAGATATTAAAATGTAATGTAACCAGGCCTGCCTCAAACTCCCTGATGAAGTATCTGATTTCACCTTGCAGGACCGGCCTGTGATCAATCAGTCTGGACTGAATATCACCAACATCTGTGACCAAACAAATACTGTGACATTAAATAAATATCACAATTTAAAAAAAGAGTAGCAAATTAAAAAAGACATCTAATGTGTTTTAAACTATATTCATTGAATTATTTGATGATTTTATGTTAGGTGATAGTAAAAACTATTAGATATGTTAGATACATTATGACTAATGTGTCTTTAATGCTTTAAAAATGACATTACTTCTAGTTAATAGCATTAATAAACATTACTGGATTTCATAAAGATTAAACATGTGTGATCATTATAATTATGCATTACGATTAATATTTGAATTATATTATAACTAATCTAAAAATGAATTATTATAATTAAGGATAAATAGTATAATAAATAATAAACCCATGGGAAAAAAAATCCTACATATTTTTGTGCATTTTGATGCAGCATTTTTGCCAATCATATTTATATAAATGTATACGAGTGTCATTATTCAGCTCAATTTAGTGTAATTGTTTAGTAACTTCACTCGAACGAGCTAAGTAACGTTAGAGGTCTATATAGGAAGCTCAATATAATTTGATTCACAGCAATGCACAAGTGCTGATATGCTAGTGTAAATATCAATACACATTTGAATCTCGAATCGCTTTATATTGACTGCAAATAAAAATGTTTAAAATGCATAATACTGCACATTATCAACAACATAACTCACCCTTAACTATCTTCTCCATCATCAAGAGATGATCTGACAGCCTTACACGATGATATTTATTATTCAGTCAAAATGTTTTCAATCCACAAACTCTGATGACTGGGGAATGTAAATAAGTGAAATGTTTCTTTGCAGAATGTTACAGACAAAAGTGGGTTTTCACCATAGACTGTAAAAAATAGGTTTTCACGTACTTCAAAAAGTCACGTGCAATTAATAACAGGAAATAACTGCAAAATAAAAGCCCTAAAGTGAACTTCAAAATAAGAGTGTCTTTATAAAACAAAAGTCCCAACAGGACAAAGTTACTTAAAACTTCACAGGCAGCAACAGCCCTGTTTGAAGTTAAATGAAATTTAGACTCCTTCTAAACCGAGGACAAACAACACTGAACCTTATTCACTTTATTGTATGTAAAACAACAACAACAACATGAGGGTGAGTAAATTATTTTCATTTAATATTTATTTTTAAATATACTATGTATAATATGAATTGTTAATTAATTAATGCCAGTATTACTAGTAGTGGCTGTATAATTGAATTAGACTATTCTGTATATTCCTACATTTCTACCACTGAGGTTCCCAATATTACCAAGATCCAGTCTCTCTGCTGCCCCCTGCAGCGCGTCTGCAGTGGTGGTTGTTTATTATTGATAACTTTTTATTTTTTTAAGCTAGCTTTATTCTTATGCTAAGTATTCTTAAGCAAAGTTTAAAAATGTAAAGAACATTTGACATTCAGTTATTTGTAACTGCATCATTTCATTCAGATAAGCTTTTTGTCTTATAGAACAATACCATTTGGTTTGAAGAAATAAAACTTGTCCTGACAGATTTTAAACACCTGAGAAGGAATGCCCTTTAAAGTTTTGTTAATGTAGGCCTACGTAACAGTTGCCAACAGACATTATGGTTTGACAGAAGGCACACAAGTTGAGAAGTTCACTGAATTTAATACATAGGCCTACTCTGAAAGTATGGGGATTCTGATGCAGCCATAAACTTCACGACAGCATTTTATTTATTCATTTTAACAGCAAGTGTCAGAATAAAAGGTTATATAATAAAAGCAGGCCTTCCTCCAGTTCCCTGATGAAGTATCTGATTTCTCCCTGCAGGACTGGCCTGTGATCAATCAGTCTGGACTGCTTTCTGCCTTACAAAACAGGGTGTGGGATCATTCATCAGAACATATTACTTTTTCCAGGTATCCTTATGTCTCTCCTTGGATACAAGTGATTTTGCAGTAGCAGCCCAGCCGTAAATTCCATCCTGGTCAAGCCCAGTATCATTTTTATGGATCACCTGGGTGCTGGTGTTATTCAGTTGTTTCAATAACAGACTGTAGTTTGTTCAATTTAGCAGCTGTGTGTCCATATAAGTGAGTGCTGAATATACCGTTATTCATTCAATCTGCAAATCAAATGTTCAATGTGATACAGTTCTTTGAGCCTGTATAGTGTGCTTGCATTAACTCAGAAAAAGTAAAGAATATTATCACTGCAACCTATTTACTACTGCTAATGACATTATTAAAATTAGTTAGTAACGTAATCTATTACATTACACATTTTAATGTAATCTGACTTCTTTTTGATGACTTTTAGATGACTTTTGACCCACCTTCTTTATAACATTGATTTTAATAGTACAATCTTGTACCTTATTGTAAAAAAAAAAAAAAAAAGATCGATTTTTTTTTGTCATCAACAACATGAAGTTCATTAAACATTGCATTATGTCAGGGTTTACCAAACTTGTTAAAGAACTGCAGGGGGTTCGTAAATTGATGAAAAGCTAATAAATCTTAAAAGTGTTAAATAAAGAAAGAGTCATTTTAAAATTAAAGCAATCAAAATAAAACAGTAACTGACAAAAAAATAATTATTTTATTTGTTTATGCTGTGGGCCTCTTCAATCTACGTAATTATAGTCGCCTGATAGTGGCCGGTCTGTGTGTGCAATTTCACAAAAATTGCACTGTAAAAAAATTATTTTCATGATTTATCACATTTTTTTTTTCTTTTGTCAAATCAACTTATGATTTATGTGGTTCAAATAACAATTTTTTGAGTTTCTGTAACTAAACCAATTTTTTTTTCAATGAATTTAAAATTTTAAGGCAAACAACTTTAACTTAATTTTTTAAGTTAAACCAACAATATGTTGTTTACAGTGTGGAAGACAAAGTTTTTTTAGAACGTTTAGGGAGAATCTATGAATTCTAAATAATTTACTGCCATTCTATTAAGTAATCATGTAATCAATAAAAAAGTAACTGTAATCTGATTATTTTGAAATCTAATCTAATCTAACAAGGATTTATATTTTGGAATATGGTTATGTAATTCAGATTACATATAATGAGTTATTACCGAGCACTGAATTCCTGTTATAAATCACCATAATTAAATCTCACAGAAATTATCTTTTAATATGTATGCAAGTGGATCTTAGATTGGAATCAGAAAAACGATTCAAGTAAGTTCCTTTATTTAAAACCTCACGTCACACACAACATTTTATCTACCTATTCAAAAAACTTTGCAACACATTTGTTTATTTATATTAGTATATTATTTATATTTGATTTTCAAAAAAAAAAAAAAAAAACATAATTTACATTGGCACTAGATGGAGACAAAGTATTAGCTACGGTTTTCTGGCATATGTAAATGACTGAACAGCGATGACAATGAGGAAAAATACTCCAATACAACACATATTTAAGTTCATATGAAAATTTTTCTTTATCCAGGTAATTGTAGAATTATAATAAGCATGTATTAGGTACATCTGGTTTAAAATTTCCTATTTAAATTAAATGATGAAGCCACATGAATGGGCAGATGTTTATTAAGAATGAACTCTACATTAAAAGTGCATTTATGTACACTGTACATCTGAAGATTCACACAATCTTTCGAAAAATATGTATTTCATGTGTTCAAATGCATCATTACTGATTCAGTCCCTGCTATACAATACACTCTCATTACACTCTTTACTGCCATTTATTTACAGTTATTTCAGTACATATTGACATATTTATAATTAGCAAGGCATGAACTTATTTAGCACAATTTTAATAATATTGGGTTTTCTTAAAAAAGAAGAAGAACATCTTTACATCTTTAGGAGCAAAAAAAAGAGAGGAGTTGACAGAAACAAGATCATTGGACATCTGCTTCTTTTTTTGTATTTTTTTGAGACTATAAATAGTATATTTTGCGTTCAGTATGTTGAGAGCGAGAGATTATTGTTGTAATGAGAATGTGTCTCTCAGCATCATCATCTCTATTGCAGCTAATGCTGAGCTTCATGAAACCAGCATCAGCACACATGCGGGATCTGTGCATTTACAATGGCAGAGAATGACATTCATTTCTTAATGTTTTGGGTCCCATAGACCTTATTGTTAACATTTTTCATTGCTGGGTGTTAGATGACAAGTTTAAAATCTTGTTTATCATCAATCCTGATTAGGATTAGGAAAATTCATCACAATTATATTTAGTCATCAATGTTTAGTCTCACAGATTACAAACAAAACATGGTTTAATAATGAGCTTTATTAGTAACTAATGAATTATATTTTTGTTCTTTGGAAAGAAGTTTTCAAAATACAGTAAAAGTGGTAATATTGTGAAATATTCTATTGTATTTGAATATATTTTAAAATGTAATTTATTCATGTGATCAAAGCTGAATTTTCAGCATCATTACTCCAGTCTTCAGAGTCACCTGATCCTTCAGAAATAATTATAATATGCTGATTTGCTGCTCAAGAAACATTTATTATTATCAATGTTGAAAACAGTTGTGTACACTTCTTTTTCCCAAGATTTTTTGATAAATAGAAAGTTCAAAAGAACAACATTTATCTGAAACAGAAAGCTTTTGTAACATTGTACAATACCGTTCAAATTGTTTTTTAGTTTATTTTGTGGAAATAAATACATGCTTTTTATTCAGCAAGGATGCATTAAATTGAGCAAAAGTGACAGTAAAGACATTTTTTAATGTTACAAAAGCTGCCGACACAGAAATAAATTACATTTTAAAATATTTTCAAATAGAAAACAATCATTTTATATTGCAATAATATTACTTACCGATCCCAAACTTTTGAACAGCATGTGAATACTGTGATACTTTTTCCCCCAGGATTCTTTGATAAATAGAAAGATTAAAAATACAGCATTTACAATATTTAATAAATAAATCTTTCTGTCTCTTTTCCATAAGTGCTAAATAAAAGTATACATAAATGACCCCAAACTTATATACGGTGGCCCTGGGGCTAGTTGTCACAGGGATGTAGTGATGTGGTTTTGAGTCACAAGTCCAATTACACAAATGTAAATGTACCAGCAATGGTTTTGTATGCTGGTTTCAAATCATTCCTGTTGCTGTAAATGTAACTCCATCTTGTGTTATGCTTCATTATTATTTTACTTTTTAATTTTGGTATGATAGGCTGTTTAATTGCAAGTTCCTAGTGACAATATGCTCTGCTTTTGGGGTCAATGTGTGTTCTTGATTAACTCAATTTTTATCCAAATAACGGTCTGAACTTAGCTAAAATACTGCATTCTTTTCAGGTCACATGTATGTGCCTCAGTGCAGGCCTTTTCCATTGCTTGGATAACAGTTACTTTGTAATAGTGGTTTGCGTGTGGTAAAAATTAAAATATGGCACATTGCAACACAGATGTGGTGATATTGGCTCTTCATTTACCAGGGACTTTAACTGTAACATACTGACATACTGGGTAGATTACTTACAAACTGTAGTTCATTACTGCATACAAATTACATGATACAAACGGTAGTTAGTAACATTGCATTATACATTTTAGGTATAATCTGACTACTTTTAAATTACTTTTGACCTTACTTAACTTGTTTTTCACATAGATTGGAATAGGATAATCTTATAGCAATATAAAATTACATAGAGTAAAAAAAAAAATGCTACTAGGCTACTGCCATTTTGTGAATATAAAGTAATCATGTAATCAAGAAAACTGTAAATAGTCCGAATATGAATATTTTAAAACATAATCTAATTATCGAATTTTGGAATCTGATTACTTAATCCAGATTGCATTTATTCATCCAGCACTGTGTACATATGACATACCCACCTCATCACCTTTAGTGCTGACATTCAAACCACTGTACAGCAGATCCCTTCACATATAGTTACTCACTGTCCAGCGTCTTTCAGCGAGAGATCGTAACATGGTCAATTTATTCTTCTCCTCCTCTCTGCTTTCCCCTTCTTACATCATCTCCTCTGTATCTTTCTTCAATCCTTTCTCCAGGGTCCTCATTATTTGTTTGCTCTGTTTTTTTTTTTGTTTTTTTTTACTTAGGACCCTTTTTACACATAGCAAAGTCATGGTAGTTGTGTGAACGATGTAAACTATATTTCCTATGCTGTGTGTATTACAAACCCAGCAGAGCTCAATATGATGCCACCTGACAACATGCCATGAGCATTTGAGAACAGCTTTACTTTAGATGTCTGTGCTAATGTTTGAAAGCTTGAAACTTGGATTGGAGAAATTAGTGTGTACTGTAGTGTTATGACAAAATGATGTCTGTAATTTGTATTAAATTATGAATATGTAGGCTGTTTTAATGGTTTTGACAACACTGGCTTTGGTTTTCAGTTGAGAAAAACTGCAAATGAAATGTATCCTCTGATCATTGGATTAAGCGAAGTTTAAAATTCTTCTTTCAGTTAGTTGACAGAGTTAAAGGTTTTTAATCACTTCATAAACCCAGAAATACTGTCAACCAATATTAGGTGACTGATATATTAACAAACCCCTCTTTAAAAGCCTTCAGAAAATAGATACAAACTAGATTTTTGTATCTCGGTGACTCGGTTGCAGGAAAAAAATGGCCTTAAAAGAAGTGTTGTAATTGAAGTCTTCAGACTCAAATATGAAAAGTGTAATAAAATAAACACTTAAATGTGTTTCCTTCCACTAGTCTGAAAAAATTTAACAGGTCTTGAAAAAAAAACAAACAATGATCTTGCCTTAAGTTTTGTGTTTATCCAGAAACTGACCCTTAGATTTAATTAACTCGGACTTTAATATTATATAACTTGTAAACATGACACATTTTTAAAAATTATATGATTGGGATTCAAAAGAATGGAATGTAATAGTGTCTTGTGTGTTGCTGTAGAGCTCCTGACTCCTGGAGCGGTTAGAGAACAGAAAGTGTTTAGTAGGAGGTCTGAGACAAGCTTTACAAAACATACCCACCAGGGCCGGCTCGAACACGCACACACACACACACACACTCACACACTCACACATGCGTTTACCCCTCCTCGCCATCTCTGGCCACGGAGCTCACATTACCCAATGGGTATCATTATTTTACAGTGAATGGCTTTCTCTCTCTCCCTCGTTCTCTTGTTTACTCGCTCTCACTGTCTTTTATCTTCCTTTTCTTGCCGCAGAGGCGGCCGCGGGGACTCGGGAGGCGGGTGGTGGCGTGAAACAGGTGGAGGACCTCTCGTGACCCGCGGCCCTGGCGAGAGCTCTCATCCTGGGGCTGACCAACCTGCCCTACTCTCTTGCTCTGCCTCCCTCTCCGTCAGTCAGATCCAACCCTGGGCAAAAGAGCAGGTCACCAATCCTGGTACCGTTTTACCCCCTGAGAGTCCAGCAGCACAGAGAGGAAAACAGCCCGTCACGGCCGGTGTCGGAGTTAGTCTGCGCGTTCTCTCGGGGGCTGAACGGAGTCCACTGGACCCCTCCTGTAGTCTGAGAATCAACATATGCACTTATCATCATGTGCTTTTCTGGAAACCCCAGCAACCCTGTCAGGCCTGTCTGGCAATGCTAAACTGTAAAGCTCTTTGGGTGGAATCGCCGTGTCTTTCACAATTAATGTTCACGGCAGATTTGAGAGCCAGGGAATGCGGATGTGCGCGCGAGTGTGCACAGACTTGTCACTGTCACATCCCCCCCGTGGATTTGCAACGGTGTCCGAGTCAAACTGCCGGCAACAGGCGGAGAGATGCCCGAACCTGTGGAAGCGCGGATCCCGTGAGGAGCGCACAATCAAAGTGACAGGCCGGCGGTGGAAGTGGGGACATTCTCCGTGTGTGAGCAAAACAAGTCCGCTGGCAGCGGCTCCCCCCGCCACCTCTCTTGTCCCCTCAGCGGCCGTGTGTAGGAGTGCAGCGATCTCCTCTGACGCTTGTGGAAGTTTCAGCGGCCCGTGGTTTCCCGGACTGGATGCCGGGGGTGCCCAGGGGTGCTCGCGTTGGGAGCGGTGCCGTGCCGGATTAGGACCTCGCTGGCTGAGTTTGATGGCAGACCTGGAAAGACAAACCCTGCCAGGCACAAACTGCTCAGCCACATGATGTCAGGAGGATGGAAAAAAAAAATCTAGCCATGCAGCGGCAGAGCGCACAGACAGATGACACCCAGCAGGAAGCTGAAGCCAAATCTGTAAGCATCCACAATCCAGCTGGCTCGCCCTAGGGTACCTGTCTCACAGAGGAGACTCCACAACACCCCATGAGCTGTCAAATTAACTCACAGATCTGGAAGGACGGAAGCGATGTGTCCCCACATACTCAACAGGGGCTACTATAAAGTGCTTTAATTCGTTGTTGCCTCTGCTTATAAATTTAAAATATAGGACATAATGAAACAGTAGAAAAACACAACATACGCGTTCAATAGACGGAAAGGCAAACGTTCACACCAGCTTGAGCGAGCGCGCACAGACATGTACACGCTGCTGAAATGTAAAGCCTGTGGTGGTTCACATTGCCCATTGCTCTGCAGTCACAAGGGAATTGTGTTTATAGAGAAACACACTTTTCTCATTCTGCTCAATACACATAGTGACCTCTTTTCCATACCGCATGTCTTAAAAGACTTTAAAGTCACCATGAAATCAAAATGGACAATTCTTATTTTATATGGAATTATGTGCACATAATTTTTTCTTTAATTCATGTGCCCTTGTAATCTTTAATCAAACTAGCTTCCCCTCCTCTTGCAACAACATCCCTTCTCTGGTGATGTGTTTACTGGCGTGAGGGAAGGACATTCTGTCACTCACATGAGATCACAGAAATAGCACACGACAACGATCCAATCAAGTCCGGTCCCACATTATTACTTGTTCTATAAGTTGTTTTACTTAGATATACGTCACTATAGGGAAGAAAAAACTTTCGCAACATCCGTTTCATGCCGACTTTAAACAGAATGGTTAGAAAAAAGACACTTGAGGCCGTGTGTTGCAGTTATTTTACCACATGTGAGAGATCTTCTTAGGTGTAATGTCTGGTTCACTATATTTGTGGGGACTCTCCATAGACTTAATGGTTTTTATACTGTACAAACTGTATATTCTATCTCCTTACACTAACCCTACCCATAAACCTACCCATCACAGAAAACTTTCTGCATTTTTACATTTTCAAAATAATATAATTTAGTATGTTTATTAACCCATGTCCCTCATGGGGACTGCTGGCTGGTCCCCACAATGGAGGTGATCTCAGGTTTTACTATCCTTGTGGGGACATTTGGAATACACAATGTAATATAAACCAAACGCACACACACACACACACACACACACACACACACACAGGCCAGTGTTTTGTTTTGTTTTAAATAAGACGTACTCGGTTACTCACGTAACCTCGGTTCTCTCTAGTAGAGGGAACGAGTACTGCGTAAGAGAATCTTACGCTAGGGGAAAATCCTTTTTCCACGAGATATTGAAGCCAAAAATTATCCTTAATTTTGCAATAATGTAAAGCGCGTTGCGGCAGCATACAGACATAGGCGAGACGGCTCGCGCGCCTATTGGCTGGTCTGCTGGCAACTGCGTGAGCCTATCGAGCGAGGCCTAGCGTGACGTCAGACCCAATGGGCACGCTTCGCGCCCTCTGCGTCACGTCCCGCCGAAACGGGCGTGGCTTAGGCCTATAAATACAGCTCGCAGGCGACACATATCTGTTTTTTTCATAGTCGAAGCAACCAGAGCGTGTGCATGCACGGCAAGATACGCAGTACTTGTTCCCTCTACTAGAGAGAACCGAGGTTACGTGAGTAACCGAGTACGTTCTCTTACGAGAGGTCTCTCGTATTGCGTAAGAGTATCTTAAGCTAGGGGACCTACTGTAAGACGCCGTGCGTGCTGGGATCTGACACCACAGGCCCAAGGGCAAAGCCCGGGGCTCATATAGTGCACAATCACCCAGGGGACTCACAGGGAATCCGGGAAGGGGGGGGTTGGGCCACGCTCTTCCACATATAACAGCGCCTCGTGGACGCAGAGTACAACATACAGACAGGGCGGGTTACGGCCTGAACTGACAGTAAAATGCGGGTCTTATATACTTTGGCCAAGCATTTTTTATTTTTTTTTTCTCTGTCGATTAGTGAACTATGCTCAGCAGACACAGTATTCTGGGCCGATAGCATCACTACAGACAACACTGGTCATTTAGACCGACAGCAGCCTGGCCTGCAGGGCGGGAACCTCTAGGTTGTAAAACCTTATAAATGTAGACGGGGAGGCCCAGCCTTCCGCCATACAAATATCTTGCAAGGCAATCCCACTTGACCAGGCCCACGATGAAGCCATGCCTCTCGTGGAGTGCGCTCTGACACCCAACGGGCATTGCATGCCCCTGGAAGTGTACGCCAGCGCGATAGCGTCAACTATCCATCTGGATAGGCTCTGTTTCGACGTGGCTAGTCCCTTAGAATGCCCGCTGAATGAAACAAAGAGCTGCTCTGTCTGTCTGAAGACAGAAGAGCGAGACACATAAGCTCTTAATGCCCTGACTGAGCAAAGGAAGCTCTCGCCTCCTTCCTCTTCAGAGACCGGTAGGGCTGACAGGGAAATGACCTGTGCCCTAAACGGTGTATTGAGGGATTTCGGAACATAACCGTGCTTAGGTTTGAGTATAACTCTTGAGTCATTAGGCCCAAACTCCATGCACGTCGCGCTCACAGAGAGCGTGTGTAAGTCCCCTATGCGCTTCACAGAAGCGAGAGCCAGAAGAAACACCGTCTTGAAAGACAGGTGTTTAAGATCAATCGACTGCAAAGGCTCAAAAGGGTGACCCTTCATGGCTTCCAGCGCCGCAGAAAGGTCCCAAACGGGGACTGAGGGAGGTCTGGGAGGATTCAGCCTCTTAGCTCCTCTAAGGAAGCGGATGACTAAATCGTTCCTTCCTATTGACTGACCAAGCGTTGTTTCTGAGAACGCTGCTATAGCCGCCACATAAACTTTGAGCGTGGAAGGGGCCCTGCCCTTATCCAACAGCTCCTGTAGGAAGGAGAGAACCTCCGTCACCCCACAGTGTGGGGGTGACACACCACAAGCTGTGCACCAGCCAGAAAACACCGACCATTTCGAGGAGTAGAGACGTCGCTTAGACGGAGCTCTGGCCTGCGTGATTGTGTTTAACATCCCTTTAGGGAGGTCAGCGGGTACCCGTTGATGGCCCAAACATGAAGTGACCACAGCTCTGGGTGAGGATGCCAAATTGAGCCTTTGGCCTGAGAGAGGAGGTCCCTCCTCACTGGCACTGGCCACGGGGCAGTGCTCGCTAGCTGCATCAGAACTGGGAACCAGGGTTGGTTTTTCCAGAACGGCGCTACGAGTAGCACTGAGCATCCTTCTTCCCTGATCCGCTCTATCACCTGAGGCAGGAGAGACGGGGGGAAAAGCATAGAGCGGGCGGCGGGGCCATACATGAGCCAGCGCGTCCCTGCTTTTGGAGAAAAATTCCAGACAGTGAGCGTTTTCTTGAGACGCGAACAGGTCTACTTCCGCTCTGCCGAATTTCTTCCACAGCAGTTGGACTGTCTGTGGGTGTAGAGACCACTCGCCTGCCGGAACATGGTTCCTGGACAGTCTGTCTGGTCCTATGTTTTGGAGCCCTGGCACGTGCGCTGCTCTCAGCGAGAGCAGGTTGCGCTGAGCCCACACCAGGAGGCGTTTTGCTAGCCTGTACAGGTTCGGGGACCTGAGGCCGCCTTGGCGATTTATGTAGGACACCACAGACATGCTGTCCGAACGGATCAAGACGTGGTGTCCCTTTATATGGGGACAAAAGCGCGTCAGCACATTGTCTACTGCCAGCATTTCGAGGCAGTTTATGTGCAGAAGCTTCTCCCGTTCTGACCATTGGCCGAAGAACGGTCTGCCCTCGAGCAGCGCTCCCCATCCCGAGGTGGACGCGTCCGTGGACACCACTTTCACTCTCGAGGAAGTCCCCAGGCTTACACCTGATTGGTACCAGTCGTTTGCCTTCCAAGGTTTCAGAGCTGCAATGCATTTCTGATTGACCTTGAGACGAAGCCGACCAGAGACCCACGCTCGGCGTGGCACTCGTGCTTTCAGCCAGAACTGCAGCGGGCGCATGCGGAGCAAGCCCAGCTGAAGCACTGATGATGCTGAGGCCATGAGACCTAGCATCCTCTGAAATTTCTTGAGCGGGACAGAAGCGCCGCAGCGGAAAGAGTTTGCTGCGCGTTGAATGTCCCACGTGCGCTGCGGTGATAGACGTGCTATCATGGAGAGCGAGTCCAGTTCTGTGCCCAGAAAAGATATTATCTGCCTGGGGGACAGAGAGCTCTTCTCCCAGTTCACTCTGAGACCAAGATTCTCGAGGTGATCGAGTAAAATGGTCCTGTGCTCTTCGAGCTCCGAGTGAGATTGCGCTAGAATCAGCCAATCGTCCAAATAGTTCAACACTCGCATGCCCTGAAGTCTGAGGGGTGCGAGCGCTGCGTCCATGCACTTCGTGAATGTACGGGGTGCTAGGGACAAGCCGAATGGCAGGACTGTGTACTGATATGCCTGGCCCTCGAAGGCGAATCTCAAAAATCGCCTGTGACGTGATGCTATCTGTATTTGAAAATACGCCTCTTTCAGATCTATTGACACGAACCAATCTCCTCGGCGAATCTGCGCGAGGATTTTTCTGGTCGTGAGCATCCTGAACTGTCGCTTCACAAGCACTTTGTTCAGCTGCCTTAGATCTAGTATGGGTCTGAGACCCCCGCCTTTTTTCGGTACCAGGAATTATCTGCTGTATAACCCCCCTTCGCTCTGAGCTTGAGATAAAGGCTCTATGGCCCCTTTGCTCAACAGTTTCAGAATTTCGGCTCGAAGTAGATGTGCTACTTCTGTTTCCACCGTGGTTTCGACGCGACGTATAGCGGCGAGGGCGTCGGCGAAACTGCAGCGAAAAGCCTCCTTTTATAATGTCTAGCACCCATTTCTAAACTCCTGGTAGCTTTGCTGTCATGTCTAAGTGTGGATGTGGGCGCTTCAGAGCGGGCACATTTACAACACTGAGAACATTGCTCGCCTGAGCGGTGCGAATGCTGAGACATGCGGTATGTAGTGTTTGTGGGCACTGGGTAGTGGGCACGTTTACTACGTTTAATGCGCAATCGATCTGAGTCGATTTTATGTGCGCAAGCTCTGTGTGAAGAGCTGTGCTTGTGTGCAGGAATGGGCACTGGGCTGTCTGCATTTCGTTTACACACATAACACCATCGGCCGTGGCCGGGACACCAGAAAATACGCTCTTTATGAGATTTATCTGGGTAGACGTGAAAACGGTATTTGTGTGCAGGCAAGCGGGCAGTGGAACCGGCTTGTTGGTTGCTAAATACACTGGACCAGTCACATTTTCTGGAACTGGACGAGCAATGAGCTTTGGTGGAAGTCCGGCCGCAGCGGGACTTGAACACCGTCGTTTCCCTAGGCGTGCTACGACGACTTCGGGACAATCCTTGGCTCTGGGCCACGCGAAGCGGGGTGGCGGCTGGATGAGCGAGAGCACGGTTTCGCGCCTCGGGCCTGTCGGCGTTGTCAAGCGGCGGCGGTGGGCGGAGGCTGAGGCTGTGAGCTCTGAGCAGACGGTTTCGCACTTCGGTAGGAAGTGCTTCATGGCCTGAGACGCTTTCTGTACCTCAGCGAATCTTTCCGCAAAGTCCTTGACAGAAGATCCAAAGAGGCCAGCGGGAGAAAGCGGAGCGTCGAGGAACACGGTGCGCTCAGACTCGGACATCTCAGAGAGCTTCAGCCACAGATGTCTTTCGGTCACGGTGAGAGAGGCCATGACCGTCCTATGGCCTGTGCAGCGGACTTAGTAGCGCGGAGAGCAAGGTCCGTAGCACTTCACAAGTCCGGCACGCAGATTGCATCTGGTCCTTTCTCGTCCAGTTTTCGGAGGAGATCGGCCTGGAAAATCTGCAATGTGGCCATGGTGTGTAGCGCTGACGCGGCCTGCCCGGCGGCGGACAAAGTAAGGCGGAGCAGGGTTGACGTCGTGCGGCAAGCTTTTGAGGGTAGCGCCATCTTAGCGCGCCGTCCAGTGGAGGGCGGGCATAAGTGGGTAGCTATCGCCTCTTCGACCGGCGGCAGGGAAGGGTATCCTCTGTCCTTGGCACCGTCAACAGCGGAGAATGCCAGAGAGACAGAAGAGCGCGTTCTGGCCGAATAGGGGGCGTTCCAAGACTCAGCGACTTCTTCATGTAACTCAGGAAGTAAAGGCGCTGGCTTGGACGCAGGCGAAGCGCATTCCCCGGGCAGAAAATAGCCATCCAGCCGGTTGTGAGTAGGCTGCTCAGGCGTAGACCACTCGAGGCCGAGGCTCGCCGCGGCCTGCGTGAGTACGCGCATGAGCTCCGTCTCAATGCTCGTTCTTTTACCTGACGATGTGCGGGCAGGGGGCGCGAGGTCCTCAGAGCTCGCCCAACCTTCACTGCCCGACGCCAGAATAGAGCAGGAATCCTCCTCTCTCAGCAGGGCTTCCTCGTCAGCGTCGTCGACGGAAGCGGCGGCGGACCGCGGCCGCTGTCCGTCAGGAAGAGAAGCTGACGAAGCCGGTGAAGCAGGCGGGCGAACCGGCGAGCTTTGGCGGCTGGGAGAAGGTTCCGGGGCCCGCTGAGCACAGCGTTTTTTTACGGCGCGGTACTACGGCAGGCGGGGGTGCAGCCTCTGAGAAAAATGCCAGGCGAGTCCTCAGAGTCGCCATGGGCATAGGCTCGCAATGAGGGCAGCCGCCCTCAGCGAGCGCGAGAGCTGCATGTTCCTCACCCAGGCAGGAAACGCAGATGGTCCCCGTCGCTGAGTGTGGCTCTGCACGAGCTGTAGGAAGGCATCTTGAAAAAGACGCAAGCTCTTTTAGAGAGTGTGTGTCGCAGCAGTGAACACACACACAGCACAGAGATAAAAGGATATAGGCGCCGGAAAGCGCAGCAGGAAGGCGATGAAGGCGGCGCGGCCAGCGACTTCACGACTCGTCCCGCTGAGAGGCTTGATCAGACGGCGCGGCTTCTCTCTGGATCCAGCGATGTGGATGCTTCGCTGAAGGATGAAAAAATCAGATATGTGTCGCCTGCGAGCTGTATTTATAGGCCTAAGCCATGCCTGCCTCGGCGGGACGTGACGCAGAGGGCGCGAAGCGCTAGGCCTCGCTCGATAGGCTCACGCAGTTGCCAGCAGACCAACCAGGCGCGTGAGCCGTCTCGCCTATGTCTGTATGCTGCCGCAACGCGCTTTACATTATTGCAAAATTAAGGATAATTTTTGGCTTCAATATCTCGTGGAAAAAGAATTTTCCCCTAGCGTAAGATACTCTTACGCAGTACGAGAGACCTCTCGTAAGATAACTCTAGTTATATTGTCAAAACCTGTATTTCAAGTAAATACTTCTTACTTCTAAACTGTTAGAAAATCAGGTTTATCTTTATTTTGATGGTCCCTTTTACACATTCTGTTGACTATAAGTAACATTGCACCTACATGTCTACTAACTCTCATTAGTATTTTAGTAGAGTATTAGAAGACTGGTAGGGTTAGGGTTAGAATAAGTTGACATAGTTGCAGTTACTTATAGTCTAGAATGTTTGTTGAAGGACCATCACAAAAAAAGAGTTAGCAAATATTAAAGGGATACTTCACCTCTGGGAAGATGAATGTGTATTTAAAATAGGTCATTTAAGTAGAAGAAATGTGAAGAAATTTTTGAATTTGGAGCTTTCTAGACTGAGAAAAGCCAGAAAATGTATTTTTGGCTTATGTGGATGAAAGACAACAACTCCCAGAATGCACTTGCTTCGCTGCCTTAGGAGGCCACGCCTACCGGTAAGGGAGCGCACTCAGCGCAGTTGAAAACAAACAACAAGGTTAGCCTACGTGATGAGTTTGCCAGGGATTTAGAGATCGCCCAAAATGTCCGGGATTTGGCTTTTACAGTCGCCATTCATCATGTTTACTGTGGCGAGCAGGACGAGGCTGACGGCCGCGGGAGAACGGCGCGAGGCCGGTGGCGTCATTACTGAGACGCGCCGGGTCTTGCATCTCTCACGGAGGAGCGGGAATTTTCTTAGCAATGGTAAAACGCACATCAACCGATCACTTGTTTAGCGTTCATGTAAACACTACATTCAGATTCACCAATTGGAATGAATTCAGTTAGATTGAAACAAAAGGTGTGCATGTAAATGGTAAATGGACTGCATTTATATAGCGCTTTCACAGACCTATGGCCACCAAAGCGCTTTACATAGCCTCACATTCACCCATTCACTCACTCATTCACACACCGACGGCGGTGTCAGCCATGCAAGGCGCCATCCAGCTCGTCGGGAGCAGCTGGGGTTAGGTGTCTTGCTCATGGACACCTCGACACTTGGTCAGGTGGAACCGGGGATTGAACCACCAACCTCTCGGTTTGTAGACAATCTACATGAACCACTGAGCCACTGCCGCATGTAAACAATGAATGGCGACCGCGGAAAGCAAAAGCCGAATCCCGGACATTTTGAACGATCTCGCCCGCCGGACAAGTCCGGGAAAAGGAGGATGGTAACCCCTACTTACTCAGCTTTCTCCTACTATTCAGCTTTCTCCACAGAACAAGAGCCTGCTAGCTTAGCTTCCAAAGAAAGACGGCTGACACTGTGTACATTCTGTGAGTGAGATCCCACCCTCTATGGGCGGGCTGAAAACATGCGGGACAGCTCCTCCTACTGGCTGTAGTCTTTAGCCTCTGGCCAGAAAATCCTCCGATGACGCAAAATGACGATTTTTGCGTCATCGGAGGATTTTTTCCAGACAAAAAATACATAAATCTTTTGTCTCAGGGGGATATGAGGGTGGAAAGCATGGTACTTCGAAAATACTACAGGTTTTCTACTAATAAAAAGCTTAATGATAAATCCTGAAGTATCCCTTTAAGCAGACAGTCTACTAATACTCTACTGGAACATGTATTTGACATAGTTGCAAAGTAACTTAGTCAACAGAGTGTTCAAAGGGGACCATCAAAATAAAGTGTTATCACTCTGAAGGGAGTCAAAACAGGCTTGAAGGTGCCCTAGAATTTGAAATTGAATTTATCTTGGCATAGTTAAATAACAAGAGTTCATGACATGACATTCAGTGAGTCTCAAACACCATTGTTTTCTCCTTCTTATTTAAATCTCGTTTTTGAAAAACACCCCTGAAAAATAGGCGAATCTCCACATAACACCGACTGTGACGCAACATTCGGGATCATTAATATGTACGCCTCCAAAAATTTGCATATGCCAGCCCATGTTCAAGGCCAGGCGGAACTATTTTTTTAATTCCTTCATCCGAGCCTCTGAAGAACCAGTGGATTATGTGAATGTCTGATGTGTAATTGTTCAAGTTCAGACAGATAATCTTTCTCTCAAAGTCATTCAATACTGTTTATGCATCAGTAAATCAAGCCAGTGACTAAACAATCAACTTCACATCGTTTCTCTTAGTAGGATGAAAATAATCGTACTTAAACTGTGATTAATATATATACAGATATACAGATCAAAGAACAATCCCTTTCCAATCGCCCAAGCTGTCAATCACACAGCGCGAGTTTATCTGGACACTTGCCTAAGCTCGTTATGAAATCAATGACGCTGTTACACTGCACAACGAAGCTCTTACTGTACGTACATCATGTTAGCATTGGTGAAATCATTAGTGAGAGTGCAGAAACTGCGTTGCAATGATACAATCTTCATTCACGTGATCAACAGGCTTACACTTAAGTCTCACAGCAGCCAATCACAGCAGTGGGCGTTTACACTGAAGTCTCACACAGGCACGCCCCTTCAAACAGAGCGTTCAAATCAGAGGCTAAAATCAGGCTGGAAAAATGCCTTTTATTTCTAAATTATAACAAATTTTGATCTAAAAAACATATTAACATTATAAGGGCACTCCAGGAAACATTCTAAAATAATAAAATAATCCATGCAATGGCACCTTTAAAGGTATGGTCACATTTGTAGTTGTTTGGCAATTTTTTTTGTGTGGAAATGAACATTTCACAGTTGTTAAGTGGTTTTATATTAACCAATTCCTGATTTGTGCAGCTCAACAACATTTTGTCACACGTCATTTGTGTATTCTAGGGTATTTCCCATAGTGATGAATGACTGTAGGAATTTTGAAAGTCTTTGGGAAACAGAAAGTCAGGGGTTTCCTCATTGCTCATATGAATTTTAAAATGTATCATAATGGGAATATACTTAAGTTGTTTGAAGAATTTTACTTTCTATAAAAATCTAAATTATATTTTAAAATTTTGGCACGTTTTTGAGAAATTTGAATGTTATTTTATAAATTGTATCTATTTTAAAATTATTTTACTTCAATGTAAGGTTAAATTTCTATGAATATTTTTTATGAATTACTAAAGGATATCTAAAGGAAGTGTGAACTTGTGAATTGTGGAGTGCACTGTATAATTCAATTTTGTATGAATTTCTTAACAAAACTTTTTTAAACATGCGTTGAAATGGACGGCGAAGTAAAAGGCGAGACTCTTTGCCACCAAAACTACTTGCCTTTGTTCACAAAAACAAGAGTGAAACAGGTTTTAGATCTAGTTTGGGTAAGTTATCACACCTCTCTTTGTCCTTTCATACATCTCAGATCCAAATCATCTGTTTATTTAACAAGAAACACTCCATGAAATTATATTATATATAATTATATTATAGATAATAACATACGACTAAGTCAAGGGTTGTGTTATCAAGCACCAAAGAGAATGTCACATGTTTATGTGTGAGTGTCTGACTATGGCAAAAGAGTCCTAGTAGGTCAGTCACAAGATGAAAGAAACAAAAATCACAAAGTGAAATCAATCAGTTAACAGAAATATTGCAGTTATGTACATCTTTGCTGTTTCTCGAAGCTGGATGTGGGTGACAGTAGCTTCATTGTGGTGGGTGTCAAGTTAGCGCCATAAAAAACAGCTATAACCTTTCCACCCACAGCAAACTCATCCCAAATATCTCTGATTATGGAGCAGTACGGGCCCTCAGGGGCCACAGGGCTTCCAGTTCAAACACTTTGGGCTCAGAAATGGAAGCGTTGAGGAGAGCAGCCCAATAATAACTGTGGCGATGATGAGGGGAGTTAAGGAGAGTGATGAGGAGAACAAGAGATTACGCCGCAGTGCAATAACAGCCGCTTTGTCCCGCGTCCTCACACCCTGCAGACGGGTGCAAATGTCGATTTCACGCCAGCCTCGAGCGTATGTGTTTTTCAAAGGGCCAAGAATCAGCAGTTTGTCATGTGCGCTTAAATATAGCCCACAAAATGAAGCTCTACAAGGAGTCTCTAACAAGCAGATGATGGCTCATCGTACAATATGATTCCCTTGAGCTCAATGACTGAAGGGCTGAGCAGGATGAAGCATCCTCAGTCATGGATCCAGACGGCCCACAGGTCTTCCTCTAAATGGAAAGTGAACACTTCCTCTGCTGAACCCTACAGCGCTGCACATTTCTCAAAGCACTGTTAGGGTTTTTAAAATCAGATGTAACTAATGTCATAGTACGGCAATTAGCAAGGACTAAGAAGTTATCTTTTTAATTTCTCTCACATATTTTTTTTTCTATATTGTCAAGAGCAACATACAGTCGCCCCAAGAAGCATTTGGACACTAATGTCACGCTTAAATTGTTTGAATATCACTGCATTATACAACAACTAGGCAACATGTAAAAAAACGATACCTATATATTTTTTCAAGAGACACCTATTTTTTACACTCTCCACATCTTCACACAATGTCCATTTATGCATTACTGATGCCAATGCATGCATTCTTGTTTAAAGTCACCTGTTTAAAGACTGTCCTATGGCCTTCGGCCAGCGTGAAAGACGCAACTGTTACTGATCCCAATCCCAGCGCTGAATTGTCAAAAAACTTTATCAGTTACATGTGTTTAAGCCTTGCCACTTTAAAGAGCAACTTGCAGGTTAAATTTATAACTGAATTAATACTTGATATTGTCTGAAGAGGTTTTTTAAAAACACATATGTAGAAATTACTAATGAAATCTAATTGGTTGTAGAGATTTTGATGAAAATGTGCTAGGCTCTGGAATACGCCTTTCCCCCTATATAGCAACGCGTCATATGACGTATGCCGAGGTAAATATGAGCTCGCGTTCAGCCAGCGCTCTCATTGTGGGTGTAGTAGTTAGAGCAGTAGTGAGCGACAGAGAAAGTTTTAGATCGAGTTTTAGAGAAGCCATAATGGTAAATGATTGTGTTTGTGCTGGTTGCACAAAATCCAGCCTGTCAGGACATCGTGTCCATCATTTTCCTTCTAGGAAAAACAAGGCTTTTCGTTCTTGGGTGCGTTTTGTTCAGGTGAAGAGAGCAGACTTCACTGCCGCGTCTGTCACCGCACACTCGGTCGTTTGTGGCGCACATTTCACTCCGGAGAATTATGCACACATCTTCGGGTTCTCCCGCCGGATGTAGGCGCGAGCACAACATCAACTGGCAAACGCAATGTAAGCGGAACGAAACTGAGCTACTCGTTATTGTGTTTGTGTGGACTGTTTATCAGTTTGGACCAGTGCAGCGCGAGCCTGATCAAGCAACACTGTAGCCTAACTGCGAGATCCAGTAAATAAAGCATTTGAATTCGCCACTGAAGTAATAACATCGCTGCGAGATCTAGTGAGAAATATTCACATTTCTCCGTTATTAACGGATCGAACAGCGCTGACGTGGAAACCAGGAATAAACATTGTGCAATGAATGAACGAACTATCCAGTGTCCACAGATCAGCAACATTCACCATGGCTTTACTGTAGTAACACTAACTGCAACCATGGAAGTTTGGCATTTTCCACTAAGGCCCAGTATGCATCCACCTCCCTGCAACACTGACTTTCCTCAGCTGTAAAGATTGCCTCGCATTTCCCACACAAGCACCTATGGAACAAAAAATGTTAGCAGGAATAAATATCTCTCTGTCTCTCGATGAGAAACCGCTAAGTTATATCACGTAACGTTAGTCTGGGCGGATATTAATGAGCATGACAAACGCCTGATCAAAGCTTAGTTTCTGTTATTGTAAGTTCCAATATGTTCTGTCTGTCTAACATTAATCCTGGCCTGTCCCTGCTCTCTTGGCAGCCTAGCAGGCTCATAATTGTATGGCTGTGGTCCGTCAACAATTTCCTCAGCGTCCGAAATGTTATTGCAATCCATTTTTCTCTGTTGTTTGAATCGACCGCTCTCCCTCGTGCTACGTCACGACTCTCGCCCGTCACGCCCATTTTCAGATGCGGAAGTAAAATTTTCTCACAAAAACGACTCCAGAAGCCACTGTAGCGTATTTATAAATTTTTTTTTTAGAAAATCTAGTTCCTACATTATTTTTCTATACATTGACTTGTTGGGTCTTCTAACCTGCAAGTTGCTCTTTAAGCATTCACAAGAGAAAATACTTCAGTATTCGGGCGCTGTATGAGAAGTTTTCTATGCGCACAAAGAGAGAATTCTTTTTCGCTTCTTTTGTGCTTGAACGGAGAAGTACAGACACAATTACTGTATGTCAAAATGCGCACAAAAGTGTCTCCTGAAACAGAGCAGTTCCCACTATGTCAATCTGTTGTTTGTGGATCACAACTTGTAAGTATGTCTTATTATTTGTCTTAGTTTTGTCTTAGTATGTCTTAGGTGTTTTCTATTAACAGTTCCAATTATAAGTTTTATGTTGTTGCTACAATGTAGACAAAGGGCAGAGCTTTGCCTCCGCTCGCCTGCAAACCAACGTTAGTGTTGATATAGTGTTTACTGTAAGCTTGCGCTTTTATAAGATTGTTTGCTGCCCCTTAGGAAAATTAACATTGGTTTTGTGATCAATTACTGTTTGTATTACCATAGTTTTCCGACAAGTATCATGATTATGGTGTACTTTGTATCTAAATGTCTAAGAAAATTACCACAAAAAAAAAAACAAACAAAAAACATACCACTCTGAAACGTCCTGTGAAATCTGTGTTTGCATGATCCTCTTAACATTCATAAGTCTGAATCAGGATTGAATTGGTTTGAAATTGACACCATCCTTAATATTTACACCTAAGCAGATGAAACTCGCTGTTATGGTAAAGGGTGTGACATTTCTTGAACACGCGCTAACCGGTGCCAATCAGAACACACTGGGCCAGCTAACCAATCACAGCACATTTTGTATTTCAGAAGGATGCGCTTCATCGAAACAGGAACAATTGGCGTGTTCGAGCCAGACTAGAGAGAGAGGTGCTGTAATAATGTAAAATAATATTTTAATGCAAATAATGTAAAACTATAAACTATATATATCTTTTTTTTAAACAATCAAGCATGAAAGCATATTCTAGTACATCCCAAAAACAAAATCAAGACTTCATAAAAGGGCATAATAGAACCCCTTTAAAAAAATGTGGCCACAAATAACCTGTTGCCCTCTTGTCAGGTATGTTGCATCATTTCAATGCAACTGATCAAATCAAATCAAAGAGGATGACCTGATATCAGAGCTCGAATTACAAAGTAATTGCACCCTCTTCCGCTATCTTCACAAACAAGAGAGTATCTGATCTCCTCCATACACCACCTCCTCTTGTTGCCCCCTTTGCCCCACAGGTCTTGCCAGGGAACTTTAGCAAGACCTCCTGTGTTAATATCTTCTGATAGGATATCTCGGGGCTGCTGTGAGAAGTGATACTAAAAGTAATTCCAACTGAAACGGCATGACAAAGTGAATACTTTTTATGAGCTCTTCAGAGTTCCAGAGGCATAAGGCTGATAGACTTGAGTCCAGCCTGCAGTTGTTTATCTGGGTTCATGTGTCAGGGGCAGTGCATTGCCCTCAGCTACCCTCCTAATGGCCACTGGTCAGAAAATACTCAAATAACATCTCATTAGCATATCTTCTGTTCGAATCTGCATATTTGTCACACCGGTTGTGAATTTTTAATTTGTGCTTCATTATAATGCAGGTTTTAATTAATCCTGACTAATTTATTTAAACCTGGAGTGAAATTAAGAGTTTTTCTCAAAGACATGATTTACTTTTTCATGTCATATATGAACACAGAAATGCAGACATCATGTAGATTTGGCAAAATTAACAAAGTACTGTAAATAAAACAACACAAATAAACAAATAAACATGAGTTGAAATTATTAAATGTGGTGAAATTGATTTAACCAGCAGTTTTACCTTCCTGTTACATAATATGAATCATGTTTCTAATGTGTCTATTTTCAAGTAGATTTTTAATATGACTACTGTAATTAATATAACTTTAATGTATATATGATAAGGCTTCATTTATTTCACTTAAAAATATTTAATTACACATACAAATATGTAATTAACATAAACTGGCAATTTATATCTCTATTTATATAAAGATACAAATGTCCACAAATATTACATTTTTTCATTATTCTTTTTGTTATATTTTAAATATGAAATGCTTTATTAATCTAAGTACATTTTCTATCATATAGAATTAAAAAGGAATTAAACACTATATTATTGAAAGACCAATGTAGTGCTAGGCCAATAGAGTTTTTATTTTAAATGGTTATTTAATTTCAGCAAATTGTTGAAAGTGACTTCAGATCAGTGAAATGGGATAGAGATATGGGCCATATGCAAGTCTACGGAACAGAGAATGAGCAGCCCAGAACATCTTCCCATCATTGTTTAAGGTGCTTTCTATGGGCATTCAGCAGCCACATCAGCGGCTGGCAGTCAGACGGCCGTCTCTAATGGATTAACCTTGACAGGACATGCTTTTGAACCAGAAATGTACCTTTTACTCCTGCATGACTGTGTCCCTGCTGCGCGGACTTCACTGTTCACTGGCTACGTGCATGTCTGCAGGCATGAGGCAGTGGCCCAGGCACTGACTGCTCTCTCAACATACATATGCCAAACACACGCTCTGACCAATCAACATGGTCTTCAATAACAAGACTAGCTCAAGACAAGCCTGACGTCGTCATACTCAAGTTTCTAATCAGAATATGAGTCTGATTCTGCTCCATTGGGCTGTGACTATGGGACATGTTTCAACCATAGACTGTAAAAAAATACGGACGTAGTATCCGTGACGTCACCCGTAGGTTTCTGAAGACCGTTTTCGAAGCCTAAAGTGGGCATAGCTGACCGTTGCTATCTTGGCAGCGTGTCACTCCCGGATAAACGAAAATGGGTGAAAAACCCTAACGTGACGGCTAACAGACAGCAGACAAACGGCTAATGATGACTAATGACCACAGCAGCGGGAATCCACCTGTCACTCAAAAGTGGACACACCCTTAATTATGCAGAAATTTAAGGTTTAATATAATTTAAACGGATGAGTTATAAAAAAATTCACCCCCCTCACAGTTGTCATGAAGGGCAAAATTAGCTGTAGAGACCAAAGCTACTTTTTGTTCCATTCTGTAAACATGTTTTTTTCTGCTGTAAAGTTGGGCATTTCAACATGGGGGAGATGCAGATTTGACTCACTTTTGTAGCCAGCCACAAGCAGCCCGTTCACTTCCGTGTTGGTTTCAAGAGAGAGACAGGGAGGTTGCCGCTTGGTTTCAACCAAACCAGGAAAGAAAATGCCTCTGTACTCAATTGGATAGACCTACAACCAATCAGAGCAACAAAGTGACATGTTCTTCATTCATTCTTCGTTCTCTTTTAAAATGAATGCGCTGTCGATATCTTTTATAACAGACGCGATGGCGGAATCTACAATTCTCCAGCGGCAGTCATCTTTGTTGTAAACGAATTCAACCCAAGCGCTCTTTGGCGATGCGGATGATTACGTTACTGTTGATTATCTGTCCATCATCGTATAAAGCCCGCCCTGACAATTTGATTGGTCCGAA
This sequence comes from Scardinius erythrophthalmus, assembly GCF_964197995.2. Lineage (NCBI taxonomy): Eukaryota > Metazoa > Chordata > Actinopteri > Cypriniformes > Leuciscidae > Scardinius > Scardinius erythrophthalmus. The sequence continues at coordinate 9,468,077 of NC_138242.1, forward strand.
CAGCTCTGGTTCGAGCATAGTTGCTCCACAACGGATCAATGGTGCGTTCTATTATTATTGTCAACTAACCGACTCGGCCCTCAGATATGACGTCGCTTCCACACTTCCAAGCGTTCTGGTATGTTTGGTGCGTCCGAGTCGGAGAAAAAACATGGACGCCACCCGGAAAGCTGTTGCTTCCTGCATTGGCCGAGTACCAGGCTCTCCAAAAGTATGTGCCATGTTTTTGTTTATCTTCTGTTAGCAACGCTAGCCACGTTAGTAACACCCATTTGAAACAAGGCTTCATTCAGTATTGCACTCACAACAAGACCGATTCCCCTAACCACAGGCAGTGATACGGACGCAGTAAGGTATTGCAGTAATACGAGTGATTAAAATCGTAATTTAAACAACCAAAGAGGTCCAAAAACAATGAAAACAATTCATACTTACAAGTCACACAGGGCGCAGCCATCTTGGATTCCGTATCGGAATTCTTGCTTGGTGTCCTCACGGTTGTCCGACTTCCGAGCTGGGAAATCCGAGGAAAGGGGGCGTGTTGGTGCGTGTTGCTAGGCAACGTCTGTCTTCCTAGTCGGAACTCCGACACGGATAAATAATAGAGCGCACCAAAGTCCAGACCAAACTTCCCGACCTCAAATGTTGTGGGCAGGGCTAAGTTCGGCTGGCATCCAGGCTAGCTCAAGACCAGACTGGGTTATCAGTGCCTCAGATCTGAATGCACATTATATACAGTATATTTATTTGTAGCTCTCTAAGAATTTTTTGCATTATTTTTAGTCATGTAATAAAACACTTGAATTGACCCATTAATAGGCTACTATGACACTTACAATTCTAAGTTATTTCTATTCTATCTATCACAGCACTTACATATTGTTTCCCTATTGTGGATTTCATTGCTTCTATTGCAAGTTGCTTTGGATAAAAGCATCTGCTAAATAACTTAAAGGTGCAATGTGTGATATTTCTGAGGATCTATGGACAGAAATGCAATATAAGATCCATAACTATGTTTTCAGTGGTGTATAAATACCTTACTTAATGAACCGTTATGTTTTTATTACCTTAGAATGAGTCATTTATATCTACATAACGCCTCGGTTACGACTGTAACCTCGGTTCCCTGAAGAGGGAACGAGCGTTGCGTCGAGAATGACGCTATGGGGAACGCTTTGCGTGATGACGTCTTGAAGCACATGTAAAATCAGTCCAATGGTGTGGCGGAACGTCAGAGGCGGGTGACGTCACATACCAGGAAACTATAAAAGCCGGCCCGAAACAGAAAACGAAAGCTTCGTAAGAGTCTGAAGTCGAGCTGACAGGCATGAAGGAGATATGGCAAGGCGACGCAACGCTCGTTCCCTCTTCAGGGAACCGAGGTTACAGTCGTAACCGAGGCGTTCCCTTTCAAGGGAACTCGCGTTGCGTCGAGAATGACGCTATGGGGAACGTCTATACCAACGCCTCCATAGCTACAAATGTCTGTACTGTGTGAAATCTTGTAGAGCAGCACTAGGAAGACAAAACATGAGACCCTGGAGCAGAGTCTAGATCCAGAGAGTAAAACCTGACGAAAGTGTGCGGTGAGGACCAGCCTGCCGCATCACAGACGTCCTGTAAAGACACTCCTGATATAAGAGCCTTAGAGGCCGCCATACTCCTAGTAGAGTGTGACCGGACAGCCAAAGGAGAAGGCTGCCCGGCCGCCTCATAAGCAAGTGAGATAGCCTCGACCACCCACTTGCTCATCCTTTGCTTAGACACTGGACCTCCCTTGTTAGGGGACCCAAAGCACACAAATAATTGATCACTTTTTCGCCACAGGGCAGCTCTGTGGACATACGCGTCTAACGCCCGCACAGGGCAAAGCAAATTATTAGCCTCCTGGTCAGCATTTTGAAAGGGAGGAGGACAGAAGGCCTGCAGAACAATAGGTCTAGCCACATTAGTGGGGACCTTGGGAATATAACCCGGTCTTGGATGAAGAAACGCTTTAACCATACCCGGAGCAAACTCCAAGCATGACGGAGCCACCGACAACGCTTGGAGATCCCCTATTCTCTTGAGAGAGGAAATAGCAAGAAGAAAAAGAGCTTTCAGCGTTAAAAACTTCTCAGGAACCTCCTCAATGGGCTCAAAGGGGGCCAGGGACAAGCCTTGTAATGCAATGGACAGGTCCCATGGCGGAACCCTAGAGCGAACTGCAGGCCTCAGCCTCCAAGTGCCACGAAGGAAACGGGATATTAAAGGGTCTTTACCCACAGACATTCCACCCAAAGGAATGTGGTAAGCACCAATGGCCGCCACATAAACCTTTAAAGTGGACGGGGTTAGACCTGCTGTGAACCGGTCCTGCAGGAACTCCAGCACTGTACCAATTGGGCAGTTAACTGGGTCCAACCGACGGTCACTACACCAAGAAGTGAAGACTCTCCACTTCAGGGCATAAAGTTTCCTCGTGGAGGGAGCTCTGGACTGTAGAATGGTCTCAACAACCTCAGTTGAGAGACCTGACTCTATGAGCTGGGCCCCCTCAGAGGCCAAGCCCACAGGTTCCACAGTTCTGGGCGGGGGTGAAATATTGAGCCCCCTGCCTGGGACAGAAGGTCTCTCCTGACGGGTAACTCCAGAGGATGCCCGTCGAGGAGGGAGACCAGATCGGGAAACCATACTCTGCCCGGCCAACGCGGGGCTATAAGAAGCAGGCAAACCCGGTCCCTGCGAACTCTCTCCAGAACTCCCGGGAGCAGAGCAACTGGGGGAAAGGCGTACAGACGTAGCCTCGGCCACGTCTGAACCATAGCATCCAGTCCCAGAGGAGCTGGATGCGTGAGGGAGAACCAAAGTGGACAGTGAGAAGTCTCTCGAGACGCAAACAGATCCACTTGTGCTTGGCCGAACTCCCTCCATATCAGTTCCACCACCTCGGGGTGGAGCCTCCATTCCCCGGGCCTCGGCCCCTGCCTCGACAGAGTGTCTGCTCCTATATTCTGGACCCCGGGGATGTAAGCTGCCCTGAGTGACAGCAACTTCCCCTGGGACCACAAGAGGATATGGCGTGCCAAGTTGGATAACGGGCGCGAGCGCAAACCCCCTTGGTGGTTGATATAGGCGACTACCGACGTGTTGTCCGTATGTACTAACACATGGTGTCCCCTGAGATCTGAGATAAAGCTCCTCAGAGCCCGGAAGACAGCTAACATCTCTAGGCGATTGATATGCCAGGAACGATGATGGTCTTCCCACAGACCTTGAGCTGAGCGACCCTCCAGGATCGCTCCCCAACCCGTGAGGGAAGCATCCGTCGTTAGCAGTTTGCGACGACAAGGAGCTCCCAACACTGGGCCCTGGGACAGGAACCAAGGTTTCTTCCACATAACCAGGGCACGTAAGCATCGCCGCGTGACCCTGATTGTGCGAAATGGGTTGCCCCTCGGGGAAAACCCCCTGGTCCTGAGCCACCACTGCAGGGGCCTCATGTGCAGCAGTCCAAAAGGTATCACGTTGGAAGCTGCTGCCATGAGACCCAACAGTCTCTGGAACTGTTTGACAGTGAGTAGCTGGCCTAGCTTTACACTTCTCACAGCTGCAAGAATTGACTCTATACGTGGCGGTGACAGGCGCGCCTGCATCGACACTGAATCCCACACCACGCCTAAAAAAGTAGTCCTCTGTAGTGGAGAAAGCACACTCTTCTTGGCGTTCAGCCGTAACCCCAGCTCTTTCATATGGGCGAGAACAACATCTCGATGTTGAACCGCCATCTGCTGCGACTGAGCTAAAATCAACCAATCGTCGATGTAGTTCATAATGCGAATGCCCTGGAGGCGCAGTGGCGCCAGAGCTGCATCCATGCATTTGGTGAAAGTGCGGGGTGATAAAGCTAGGCCGAATGGAAGAACACGATATTGGTATGCTTTGCCCCCGAAAGCAAACCTCAGGAACTTCCAATGACACGGACGGATGGAAATATGGAAATACGCGTCCTTGAGGTCTATCGTGACAAACCAGTCCTCGGACCTGATCTGTGGCACGATCTGTCTCAATGTTAACATTTTGAACTTGAGCTGCATGACTGATTCGTTCAGAACTCGAAGATCTAAAATGGGACGCAATCCCCCGTCCTTTTTCGGAACTATGAAATACCGGCTGTAAAACCCGGTTTCCCTGTTGGAGGGAGGTACATATTCTATGGCCCCTTTCTCTAACAGAGTGTTCACTTCCTGTTCCATAACCAGAACCTGCTCGGGGCCCACCACTGTGGGCAGGACCCCCATAAACCGAGGTGGGCGTCTTTTGAATTGAATCTGATACCCTTTTTCTACGGTCTGCAGGACCCAACGAGAAACATTTGACAGTAGCTTCCACGCTGTCAAAGATTCTACTAGAGGTACCAGCCTCTCGAGACTGGTTTCTGGATTTTGTTGTTGTTGAGTAGTCAATTCGTCGCCCTGTAACGGCGCACCGGCAGGGAACGACCGAACAGACTGCTCTAACACCCTCCTCAGAGGGGGCGGGCATCCCGAGGCCACTACGTTTCCGGGTGGTCCTTGAGATATGTGCTCGCCGGAGACCGCTGCGCCCTGTAACACCGGAGGTGGCAGGGTTGGCAGAACGGTCCCCTGAGGGTACCGAAGAGAGACGGGCACCGTAGAAAGAGGTGTTAACCGCTCTGCTTCGGGGGGGACTACCCTCATTTGTCCTGAGCCCTCGGACGTCAGGACTTTTTCCCAGCAGCCTTCTTGGCGATAATGACGGTCCGCAGATCCGTCTTACCCCTCGAAGACTGCTGGGTTTGAGCGCGCCCTCCGTGTCCCCGTGATTTTTGTGGGGGAGCACGGGAGGACCACTCTGTTTTTGAGTGGCACGGTGTTCAGCACTCTTTTTAGATGAGTGAGGCTGCTCCCGCTCAGCAGCCTCATAGAAAGAACGGCGGGGGAGAAGCTTTTGAAGTGTGGCTGCCTGCTTAGAAGCTTCTTGTGACTTAATAACAGCACTATTTACAGCATCACCAAATAGACCTGATGTAGAAACCGGAGCATCAAGAAGAAAATGTTTTTCTTTGTCCTTAATTTCACTCAAATTGAGCCACAGATGCCTCTCAGTGGCCACCAGGGCTGCCATAGAGCGGCCGATGGATTTAGCCGTCTCCTTGGTGGCCCTGAGAGACAAATCTGTGGCTCTACGCAGTTCAGAGACTGTATCAGGACCAATTCCCCCGCCCTCATCTAAATCACCCAATAATTCTGCCTGGTATGCTTGCATCAAGGACATAGTGTGTAAACATGCTGCAGCTTGGCCAGCGGCGGAATAAGCTTTATTAACCAGGGATGAAGTCATTCTAACTGGCTTGGTGGGTAATACAGATGCCTTCAGGGAGGATGCCGTTGCTGGAGAGAGATAGCTCGCGAGCGTCTCTTCCACCTTCGGCATCTCCCCGTAACCATGCTGCTTATAGTTTGAGATGGATGAATAGTGTGATGTTTGTGCACTATAAACTCTGGATGACATGGGTTTCCCCCACGATCTCGACACCTCGGTGTGGAGATCGGGGAAAAACGGAAGGCTTCTGCGCTGAGGCTGTGCACGAGATGGCAGGAAGCGTTCGTCGAGCTTACTTTTCGAGCGAACATCCTGCCTATCTTCTGGCCACTCAATACATAATCTGTCGACCGCTCTTGTAACTACTTCGAGCAGTTCCTCAAATGCATGAGACTGAGGTGGCGAATCCTCAGACCCAGCGTCAACACTAACAACGTCCACCTCCTCAGAGCTGGACAATTGCAGCATTGGTGCCTCCATCGGGGGGGAAGAAACCGCAGCGCGTGCTTCCACACCCTGATGAGAGGCACTGGATCTATCAGACGGTTGCTGAGATAAGGCAGAGCCCGTCTCAACATCCACTGATAGATCCATTTGCGAACCCCAGGTCTGAGATCGCCGCTGTGCCTCGGCAACAGCGGGACCAGAGCCCTGGGGAACGTGGTCGGGATTGAACCGAGCCAAACGGGATCGGAGCGTACGCAATGGAAGCGCACAGCAATGCACACAGTCACCACCCTCGAGTGCTGACTGGGCATGCTCCTCTCCCAAACAAACAACACAAAGAGTGTGTGTGTCACCTCCCGTTAAATAACGCGGGCAGGGATGGACACACACTCGATACTGCTGCTTGCTCGCCATAACTGAATATATATATATATAGACAGACAACACCAAATAACAAGGACAGATTTCAACACAGAGCGCAACTGAAGACTCAGAAAGCTTTCGTTTTCTGTTTCGGGCCGGCTTTTATAGTTTCCTGGTATGTGACGTCACCCGCCTCTGACGTTCCGCCACACCATTGGACTGATTTTACATGTGCTTCAAGACGTCATCACGCAAAGCGTTCCCCATAGCGTCATTCTCGACGCAACGCGAGTTCCCTTGAAAGGGAACCGCGGACACCCCCTTCTATGAAGGTTGACATATTGTGACGTCATGTTTCTACCGTAGCTGACAGCGAACAAACAGCGCTACAGAGCGCATTTCATCACTAAATTGAATGAGAAGCAGCAGAAAAACACTCAGCAGAATTTCTGGAAAATGAATGACCACAGTTATAGTTAGGACAAGAGCCGACGGAGGGTAAATCTGCTTCGAAGAAGAGAAAGTATGATGAAGCCAGAAAAATAAGGGAGAAACGTAACGCTAGGCAAAAATCACGGGTCAACATCGGTGTGGCTTTTCACCGATGGAATGGTCTTATGAGGGAAAAAGGCTTTCAAAGCGACGTCGAAGTTCCCTGTTTTCTGCTGGACAGGTAAGTTATTCCAACTTTAACAATGCAAATGAAAACTGTTGTTTCATAATGTTAGCATTACCTAGAAGCTAGCCATAGACACCGTGAGAAGTGACTTTTCCCTTGTCAGTGGTGTAAAATATATGTAGTTAGATTGTTTCATGTAACTTAGCTCTTCTCCCTCGCTGTGTTATAGCTTTTCTATGTGGGGATAAATCTGCTGGTTACGTTCATGAGACAATCACCTGATTAGTACTATTAACCGTAAAACACTAACGTTAGCCTACAGCATAACAGCTCATATTAGCCAGCTAAACTTTTACTACCCTGTTAGAAAAAAATTGTAGTTGGATAGTTTCATGTGGTTCTTCTCCCTCGCTGTGTTGTGGGTTTGCTATGTGGGGAGAGAAATGTGCTGGTTACGTTCGTGAGACAATCAGCTGATTAGTATTATTATATTACATATTAAGACCCTTGATGCTCACCTGACTATGGCTTTGTAAAAAACATGCTGTCTGAACGACGCCTCGGACATCGTAACGTTAGCTATTTCCCCTTACCTAGCTGCTTTGATGCTCTTATCCATAGCTCTTATCTTATACTAACTAGCATGGAAACAAGCTATGGTAAAGTCAGTGAATAAAAGACTAACACAATGATGAACAAGTAAAAATAACAATCGCAATAACATGTGGTTTTACTGAATAATTAAGTAAATATAATATAATCTAAAATATAATATAAAGAAACCCCATTGCTTGACTTGCTACTCTCTGCTGACTCAGACTCAGACGACGACATCTTTTATCCTACGTCGGCCACCGTAGCTTCTCCTTCAAGTTTGCAAATTGAGGGATAAGCCGTGAGTGGCTGGCTGTTTGCAATTCGCAAACCTCACCACTAGATGCCGCTAAAAATTACACACTGCACCTTTAACAGAAATGTATTTGTGGCGAGAAGGACAGGCCGAGGGCCGTGAGAGAACGGCACGAGGCCGGTGGTGTGATTGCTGGCCACCTGCGCGACGCACAGTGACAGGCCCATGGGAACTACTGAGAAGGCTGCTGCCATGAGGCCCAGTAGCTTCTGAATGTTTTTAAAGGGAGGTTGCTCCCCGGTTCGAGTCGCCGCTAGCTAAATGCTATCCCCAGGAACGTGAATCTCAAGAACGGTCTCTGATGGGGGCTATCTGGATGTGAGAGTATGTCTCCTTCAGATCCACCAATATAAATCCCCTGTGAATATCTGCAAGAGAATTTGTTTCAAAGTTAGCATCCTGAATTGAGGATGGGCCTGGGTCTGCAAGCGAATTGGAGTGAGTAACCTAATTTTATTGTCTCTAAAACCTAGTTTGACATGCCCGGAATGGCTTCCCAAGCCTGATTTCGGGCGGCGATGAGTTGGAGAACCGCAGTTGGCAGCCCGTCGCACTGTGGCAGGGGGCTGACACTTGCAGCTGCATGAAACAGAGGACAAATGCTCTTTTTGTGAAGGTTTATTTATTTGATTTATTTGATTCGTTATAACAGCGGTAAACAGTCTGGGTGCCCTTACAACAGGAGATGGGTGCCCAGTACTGACAACAAACACAACACCCGGAACTGAACAGGGGGTTGGGAGATGAACACACTGTTTTTTAGTCTTCTCCCCCTTGTGCCGAACAACATCAGGACTGCTTAGGCGGCTCAGGGTCCAGCACTAGCTTAGGGCGGGGTCCCCGGTGCTTTGGAAACGGTTAGCATTTCGGCAGGTGGAATCACTGTTTCACCTTGGGTTCTACCTTCTGCTGGGGCTGAGCGGGAGTGGGTGTCGGCTTGGCTTGCTGCTGAGTCGGCACTGTCTTAGGGCAACTAGAAAAAGCTATTGAGCTCGCTCTTTTGGGCAGAGAATGGTACATGGCTTGTGGTTTCTTCTGCGCTGCCGTGAAGCGCTCTGCGAAACTGACCACTGCAGGACTGAACCAGCCAGAGGGGGAAACCAGGGAGTCAAGGAAAGCTGTCTTGTCAGCGTCCTTGATTTCCGTTAAGTTGAGCCAAAGTTGACCACCAAGTTGGCCATGGTGCACCCGATCACCTGGGCTATGATTTTGGTGACGCGCAGGGTGAGGTCGGTTGCGCTGTGCAGCTCTGCTCTCACAGAATTCAAGGCTGCTCTCACCCATGTCGAGGAGGAGTTTGGCCTGGTACACTTGTAGGACCGCCATCATGTCAACTGTAATTAATTTACAAGAAGGAGGTGTTGTTACTGTAGCTCATGCATTTTCACAATCACTTACTGTGATGTGGCATTATGGGATTGAGCAGGCTTTGTTCAAATTTGAAATCCAGTCGGCTGGAGCAGCGGAGAACGATTGAAGATTAGAGGCATTATTCATAATTCCTGGTAAGTTCTTTGGAAATATACTCTTTTATATTTGTCATTTAAAGTACAAGCATTCTCATGTCACAATAGCGTGCTAACATGACATTTAGTGGTATGTAAAAGTTGAAAAATTCAATGTTTTCCCATACATAACGTTAGGTTAGTAAAGATATGTGTTGTTTAACTTTTAGGTTTTTGTTTCAGTTGCAAGGCATTTTGACATGAACAAGGTAAAAACATAGACGGAAAGCATGGTATTATATAATTTTAACATGGATGAATGCTGCAGTTTGCTACAGTTTCATATCGCTGTGCATTCAGTTAATTTTCTAATTTAGAGAACTTGCTGTAGAGAGAGCATTCATTCGCTGCTTTTACGGGCATAACATTTTAACTGAGGGAAGACAAAATGCGTATGTGCGGTAAGCTTTGGCTGATGAAAAACTGACCAACAACAAAATATGTGAAATTTCTACTTATTTGTTCACTTAAGTTCAACTATCCCACATACAGTATATCGATCTCTTTCAATAATTAGAACCTATATGTAAATGAGAAGTTGTGTCTGCATGAGAGCAATAACATTCTATGCCTACTGTATATTAAGAATGCATATGTGCTTTTTGGGAGTGTATTTTGATCTCATAATATGTAAATGCATTAAACAAGATATTTTTCTTTTTTTCTTGTAGGTGCAAAAAATAGCAGCTGATGTGGAGAAAAGTTTGACACCTTAAGACTCTCTGAAACTGATTATTTTATTAATTCTGTTGTAAATCATTTAATAAGCTGTTGTATTTTAGATTACATGTTATATTGAAATACTGTTGTATTGTAGGTTACATTATATATCTCAGGTTAACCCAGCAGATATTGACTATTTGAGCGTCAGGTGGTTGTGACTTCATACCTCAACTTTGGCTGGATTTGCAGTCTTATTACATCTTCAGTTTGGTGTCCTGGGAGCAGGCATCTTGCACACTTGAATTATTTTTTTTTAAAGGTAACATGCTTTACTTGATTAATTTAATTTGTGAAAAAAGTTTACTTAGTTTAATTACTGGTCAATTTAAATGTGTATACTGTATGATAAAGGGCTCAGTTCACCCACAAATTAAAATTCTGTCATTCATTTTTCACCCTCATGACATTCATTCATTTTCGCAACACAAATGAAGATCTTTTTGATGAAATTTGAGAGATTTCTGCCTCTTATTTGACAGTCTACGCCACTACCACTTTCAAACCCTAGAAAGATAGTTATTGTTGGCATCATTCTGTCTCTAGAGACAATGGAGTCTGCTCCTTAGTTGAGAATAAGCCAATGCGGGAGCTGCAGTTCCTACCACACTTGCTGCAAGTGTGGCCATTGGTAGGGGCCATAGGGGAAGCAGTCGCAGGCTGGGTTTTCTGCTGTTTACAGCTCTTCCTTTCCCTACGCTGGATCTCTCTCTTCTCCTCTGCCTGCTTAACGCCAGTTTTGACATCTGCACGCCAGCTAGAGCGGTCGGAGGTTGCTGTCGCAAGATCTGCTGGGTTGATGCTGCATGACTTCAGATCCCTCTTGCAGACATCCTTGTAGTGCAGGGCAGGTCGTCCGGTTGGCCGTGTTCCTGTGGCTAGCTCGCCATAGAGGATATCCTTTGGGATGCGGCCATCGTCCATCCTGCATACGTGTCCGAGCCAGCGCAGGCGCCTCTGGGTGAGGATGGCGAACATGCTTGACATGCCTGCCTGGGCCAAACGCCTGCGTTGGAGATGCGATCCTGCCAGGTGATGCCGAGGAGTCGTCTGAGGTTGCGCATGTGGAAGGCGTTCAGTCTTCGCTCTTGGTGCGTGAACAGGGTCCAAGCCTCACTGCCGTACAGAAGGGTGCTCAGCACGCACGCTTGGTACGCCTTCATTTTTGTGTTGAGGGTCAACATGGGGTTGTCCCACACACGCTTCGCTAGGCGGGCCATGGCGGTAACGTAAGTAAAGAAAGGTAGTAAAGACATCATTAAAGTAATCCATGTGAATTCAGTGGTTTAAACTCAATTTTATGAAGTGAAGTCCATGTATCAATGTTTCTCGTGTCAACACAACCCGCATGTGTCATGGGGCTCTCGTGAACGCACGTTGGAGATTGATATTTTGTAAATAAAGTGGTAAATTATGCGCAAAGCAAGCACTCTAGTCGCTTCATAAAATCGAGGCTAAACCACTGGAGTAATATGGATTACTTTACTAACTTTCTGGGCCTTGAAAGTGGTAGTTGTGCAGACTGTCAATGGAGGGACAGAACGATGGGTTTGAAACCACATGAGGGTGATTAATTAATTATAGAATTTTAATTTTGGGGCAATTTTCATTCTTCAACACTCACTGGAACCATACTCGGCCTGGCCAGAACAGGGTAACTATAAGAGTAGACTGATGCCATCCTGGCGAAAATAACAACAATTCATTTATGAAAATGTACTCATTGTGACACATTTTGCCAGCACGGGTCACATGTTCTACGGGACAGTCGAACAATAAATAGGGCAGACAATTCACACAGAGCGCTTGCTGAAGGCTCATAATTGACATTTTTTGGTCAAGATGTGCTTTATTTCTTCCTACATGACGTCATACGCTATGAGATGACTTCCCGCCATGCCATAGGACTGATTTAACAGGTGCTTAAAGACGCAATCACGCAGAGGCGTTCCCATAGCGTCAACATCTTATGCAGCGTGGAGTTCCTTTAAAAGGGAAGCTCAAGAGAAGTTGTTTCATATTTCACTGCATTTCTAAAGTTCAAGTTTGGTGTGAACTCTGACCTGCAATTTGTATCACCTGAAGGCATGTGACCAATAGAAAATTGAAATGCCACAGCTTGATCTCTTAGCTGAATTAAAAGAATGCAAACTTTAAATCTGCATGAATGCTGCATTGCAGTAAAGTATATTGTATATGTTTACATTTTTTTATGTATTATATTATTAGTATATTATGTAGACATTTTGCATGCTCAAAGTCTAGTGTGATGCTAAAGGGTTTGACTGGGAGACAACTGAAAGTTTTACAACTTTCCTCCAAGACATACCCAACTAAGGTCTTGGAGTCTTTACTAATGAGCTGATGAGTTTAGCCAGGTGTGTTTGATTATGGATACATCTAAACTGTGCAGTGCTGGGAGTACTCCAGGACCAGGGTCCAGAACCACTGCCTTATGCCTAGAAGGGCATAAAAAGAGAGATCCCAAATTTGCCATCTTAGTCTTTCCTCAAGGCTTGTGTCTGATCTCACAGAAGGTGTTATACAGTTCTGGGTGCTGTCATATGTCTCCCTTATTAAAGAACAATAATACAGACTCTTACAGATATAATGAATACCAATGCACTTTCTATGCTTGGCCCCTAATCTCTCGAGATCCAGGAGGACAATTTCATGTCTGGTACCCTCAAGCCAAATCCATAACCCCTTAAATGAGAGTCTCAATGCACACATGGTGCACAAGGACCACATATCCCTCTCAGGAGTGTGTTTCATGCAGCTGGGACAGGGTTCCGTGCAGCAGAGTCTATTTCTGGAAAAGTCTGTCATCCGTGTCAGTGTTAAGGTGCCATCACGGTGCCTGGGGTCACACACATGTACTTTAGCACCTTTTAAATCAGACGCCTTCTGTGATTGATGAAGTGAACAAGGAGCATTTTAAAGACTCTGTACATAGGCTCACACCTGCGATCCTGCCGTTTTATTGTAGAACATAGGTAAGAGTGTAATACAAAGGCAAAGCACGAGATTAAAGACTCTGCTCTTTACTGAGCCATTGCACATTTAAGTAAGATTGACAGGCCTTTGATCCATAGTGTTTAGTTCAGAATACCTCATTCCACAATAATATGCATAGCTGCATATGTAAAACAGTTTTGCCTCTTAGACATATTAATTCGCAGACTCAGAAATGTTTTTGACAATTACATTGCCTCAAGTGGAGCATTTCCACCTAAATTTGCTTCTCGCCATTCTAAAGTAAAGCTATTAATTGTGTGTGGATGCGCTACCACCGTGTAACTTTTTCCTCTTCCTGTTTTGCTTCAGTCATGTAATTGCAGTAGACAATCAGATGCCTGCTTTATGGGTGCATGGTAGAACTGTCACTTCCTGTTGGGTGCAGATAACACGGGAGCTGTCACAACCACTTACTCTGCGCTAATGCGCCCCACGCAGAGCTGATAGTTTCATTGAATCAATCAGGGTCTTCTGTTTTCCCAGCTTCACATCTCGCTTGGCATGCAGCTCTTTATCTTGTTAACAAGACATAATGAACAGTTGGTGAAAACTTCAGGGGACATGATGCAAACAAAATGCGAGCGCAGCCTTGCAGAGTCAATGTGTATCTATCTGTTCATTGTGGTCTGTAGCTGTGCCAATGATCATTCTAGTAGAATTCTTGTTAGAGCACTCAACTTTTGAGAAGTACTACACAGTTGTCTTGATGTGCCACTTTAAGTCTCTTCACTAAGATCTTTCTGCATCAAAAGAAAGTCATAATCAAAATGTCCTAGTGCACCGAGGGTTGATACTCTTTGGTCTTCCTGAAGTCCCTGGAGCCTTTTGGGATAGCAATAGGTGGTTTGTTGACCTTGTGGCATGCTGTGAGACAAACCGCAATGGGAAAGCTAATGCCCCAAACCTCTTGATCTTTGACTTCATGAGAAATGCAAGGCGAATTAATTGCCAGAATTCAATGAAAGAACAGACACGCAACTGAAATAAAAGAAGTCCGCCCATGAGGAGTGGATTCCCTTCTAACTTTGCATAGAGGACAAAGGTCCAAATTAATTGGAGTGTCCTATACCTCCTGCTGTGGGTCTTTGTGACTTCAACTTAGGGCTAAAGCTATAACGACCTCTTGCCACCTGAACCAATGTTTGAAAAATGTGGAAAACTTTTTTTAAATCTCTTTTAAAGACCTCCATTCAGGAACATCTGCTACATGTGGTTTGGTCATCTTTTGTAGACGTGAAAGAGGCGATAAATTTCATCTTGATGAGGGAAGCCTCTTTTAGATTAGCCGCCCAATTAAATCTGGAGACAGAAATAAACAGGCAAACAGAGACTCCACTGTGGATATCTCCATTATCTGGTCACAAGGCCTGTTCTGATGACTTCAAGATTTCTGTCGCTTTTTTCAGTTTGCACTTCCACAAACACACATTGCTTTGTTCCGCTACAGTTCTTCTATGGACACACTGAATGTCAGATGGAAATTCTTTGAATTCTGCAAAAAATGGATTGTGTCATATAACCAGAAGGAGGACTTATAAAAAATAAAAAAAGGACACATAGTTCTGTTTTTCCTTTTTCATTTATTGGCACAGGAGGACAACATTCTGTTGACATTAAAGAACACAAACTTGAGCTTGAGAATAGCAGACGTTTCATAAAGAAGGCTTACAGGAAAGGAAGTATAATAAAAAGAACAGAGAGATCTTTTTGTCAGCATATGCACAGCAGATAAGTAAACGTGCAAAAACACATCTCCCTTTCATAAGAAGAGGATTTTCAACCATAAAGGCTACGGACAGAGCAGCTCCAAATCAGATTGGCCACATGTTGTACATTGTATGAAGCACTTGGTTTCCCAAAAGATGTTTTGAGTCACCGGTTTATGATCAATGAAGCTGCTATGTTCTCAGAAACAAGTCTCCTGGAACTGGAAAAGCATTTTTGTCCTAAACCCTTTTGTGCCTTGAAAGCACAAGCACAGACCTTCTATGCTCCACAGTGACACTCAAACACATTTTGAACATTGAAAACCTTTGATGCAGCCAGTGATATAACACAGAAATGGATTAAGCAGATGAACACTTGACATGTATAAAGAAGCTATGGACACCGCAGAAGGGGATTTTGGGGAAAATGACACTGGTTGAGGATGGAGTGAAAAGCGCATGAAAATCCGATTACACCAGTGCTGTCTGTGTGGCTACAGCTGGTAGTCTGCCCGCTGCCCCAGAGCAACAACATGCCATCCTGTCAAACCCCAGACTACTGCCCACACCAGCGCTGACACTACGAGAAAGAGATGAACAGCGGAAGAAAATGCCAAATGAGGAAAGATTTGTGTGGGGTCAAAAGAAGCATTAGGGACATTTCTTTCAATATGATCTTAGTCGAATTAATGACAACCTTATCTGAAAAAGCAATTAATAAAAGTATTTATTTTAAATATTCGTGTTATTATTAGAATTAAATGCTGTACCATTAACACCACAGCCACTATTCTCATTGATCATGCTTTACTCCAATCCACATTAATCTAACTACACTCATGCTAAATTCACATATAAAATAACATGACTAGTGGCCATGAACCAGCTTGCAAAAAACACAAAACAAAACAGAAAAGACCCGCTTTACTTGTCCTGGCTGTTTGGGTTATCGTCGGGATTGTGGAGTAAAATGTAAAGGGACAGCTCTGTGTGTTAGTTGAGCTTTGATATGGTGACCTTAAGGTCTTGCTTATTTGACATCCCACAAGTAGTTATCAAAACTTTCAGTGGTGACCACTCGGGTAAACTCTGTTCCTCAGAACCACCACAGGGGGCAAATGGTGTCGTATGCCTGGATAGTGCTGGATATGATCAAACCACCTGGTGACATTCAGATAACGCTCTTTCTCCAGTATAGCCAATTCCACCTAAGAAAAAGTGAGGACAAACATTAGATGGTGAACATTAAAGGTAAAACTAATGTGTATAACACTACAGAGACATCCAATACAGTGCCTACAAAAAGCTTCCACCCCATTAGGCTTTGTTGTTTTATAGAGTTTATCTAAAATAATTACAACATTATATATATACTATATTATATACAGCCAACTATAAAATGTTAAACAAAAACCTTCCAAAAGAACAGCATTTATTTGAAATAGAATCTTTTGTAACATTATAAATGTCTTTACTGTCACTTTTGATCAATTTAATTAATCCTTTATGAAGTATTGATTTATTTTATTTACTTTCTTTACTTTCTTTAACCTTCTATTCATCAAAGAATCCTGAAAAAAAAAAGTAAAAAAAAAAAAAATTGCAGGCATTTGTATTCAATTTGACATGACAAATGCCAAACAAGTTCCTTTGTTGTTCAATGTTTTACAACAGTAAAGCATGAAATCTACAAAGTGGTGAATCCATTTTTTAGACACTCTATGTCTAACTGACGTTATCTCCTGGGGGTTTAAACTTAGTGACACACCAATGCCTTCTGGGTAATGACAACTCTCTGTCAGTCATTAGTCAGTCAATTACAAGCACTGGCATGTGAAGATGTGATATTCTACTCCCTTTTTCTCAAATTCTCATTTCATCCCTCTTTTCCTGTCTCAATGGGCTCCTTCAGGCTCCTTAAACTTCCTTGGCTGCTGTCCTGGGAAATGACATCACCATGTGTCTCATCTTTTTGCTGTGTCAGGTTTCTCCTGTGCTTGAAGCATCTTACTGTTTTAATTGGAACTCTGCATCACTTCTTTCAAACGACTGAAGTTCACCGCTGAGGGACTTACAACAATGTGGTGAATGCCGTAATACATGAGGATGTCTGCCAGGGTGAAGATGTTCCCAGCCAGGTAAACTTTATCCTCCAGGTACTGGTTAAGTTCCTGCAAGGGAGGTATAAAATGAAGTGACTCTGGGCCTGCTGTGCTGCCAAAAATGTTTGGACGGTTCAACAGCGCTTCTGAACATCATGCATAAGAACAGGAATAAAACTTGAGATGCATTTAACACTGACAGTCTCAAAGCTTGCTTTAAACAAAGCACATTATACGAAACACTGACACATGAAAATTGGTTCACAAATAGTATAGAAGGATCACCAACATATAAAAGCAATGGTAATATTAAAACACCATTGATCCATTTACTGTGCTTTAAGAGATTACAGAAGCTGGCAGTTTAACAGGGCTCCAGATTAAGAATAAAATAAGCACAAACTAGACTTTGCAACAATTTAAAATCTTACCACCACTGGTTTATTTTAATCAATATGTGGTTTTATCAGATTGACTCTTTTGAGGAGATGTTAGTTAATTGTATATTTAAATTGCGTGCCAGTGTCTCTTTCCCTGCTATATGGCATCTTTCTGTTTTCAGCTCGTTAAGTAAAGGTCCACTGTATGTCGTGCTTAATAACACCAATTTCTGTGGTAAAACCACTGCACAACCTGTTTGTGGCTTATTGCTTTATTGATGGCTTTAAAAGTGACTCATCTGATCTACTTTAAAACTGGATCTATCTGCATTTAAAAAGCCTATTGAGAATGGAAGATGACCATCTAAAGGCTAGAGGCATTCAAACACTTGAGTGAAGGTAAAATGAATTGTAATATATATTGAAGTTTTAAGGGTCTCTGATTGACGGAGTTCAGGCAGACAAGTGCGTGTGCTTGTCTGAGTGTGTGTAAAAGAGTGGCTCATCTGAACACTGTTCACTGCCTCCATTAGCCCTCAAGACGCTGTGCTGTATTGTGCACAAGTGCTGAAGATGCTCCTCCTGTCCCCTGAGACCTATACACACACACACACACACCACCCCCGCTGTAGTATCCAGGCTTTGGAAAGTTTCACATCAAACTCACAGTTGCTCTGTTCGAGGAAGAGTGGATGGACAGCCTACAGACACATCTGTGTTACGCTGGACCGTGCTGAGTTATGAGACGTTGGCCTAGGGGTTTATACATTCTCTCTGAAATGAAGCTTAACATTGAACACAATTCTGCACACAAATGTACAAAGTGATATGATTGTATTAGAACTATATACGGTTTAGATTGTCTGGCGCAACAACAACAAAATCCACTTTTGGATTTTTGGATACTTCTTTCATCATTTACTCACCTTCGTGTCATTACAAACTCGTAGAACATACTTTCATTAATATATTTTTTATGAAAAAGTATGGATGAGTTTACCTTTGAAATGACATGAAGGTGAGTAAATCATGACAGAATTATCATTTTTGGTAACCCTTTAGGGGCCGTTCACATATTGCATCTTTTGCGCATTCAAGTTCGTTATTTCAAATGTAGGAATGTTATTTTCCAGGTGCGCCTATGCCGTGGCGAGATGAAAACATCTCAACTTTTCAGAATGCCACAAGCGCACTCCAGGTAATGTGACAAAAAACAACCGATCAGCTTCGGCCTTTCCATAAAAACATTGAAAGCTCGGCCGAACAGCTGATTATAGCTGTACAGGGTGGGTTTTTATTTCGCATCTCCATAAATATCTAGTAGTAAAGCTAATGCAAGGGCTAGAAATCAATTAATCCTTTGCTGATACTTCCTCGTCATCATGGAGAGTGCAGTTCATGGTTGCATATTTATATTTTATATAATATTTATATATAAACAACATTTATATTGTCATTTTGTAAGAAATCCCTATTAAGTTAAATGGCACCAGATGTGGGCCTCCATGCCCATATCTTATGAGTAGAGGCCCACCTCATTGTTTTTTCAGGGGGCCCAGAATTTGATAGCAATGGCCCTGATCTTAGGAGGTGGTCTGAGTATGGTTCGCTTTCAGCCATCAACCACTGATCTAGTCAACCAGATGACTAGATCCAAAGAGCAACAATATGAACACAAAGAGGAGACCCCATTACTTCTTAAGAGGACCAAAAAAGGACATGAGTCCTCTTTCGGGAACAGGGAAAGTGTGAATGTAAAGAGAACTGGGTTATTTTTCCCTTGGTTTACCTTTTGGTCCAGTTTAAGGGGTCTAAGTGTTTTTTATTTTATTTTTTTTAAGGAGGACTCAAGTGTGAAATCACCCAACACGGCTCTACAATAAGGACTGCCAGATTAAAAAATTATATCAAAATAGGGGCGAGTATTCTAGTTAACAGAGTCAGATATGTCTCAAGTAAATGTAAACTAGACACTAGATTCAATCCAGGCATTAGGTCCTAAAGTGCCCCATTACGCTTTTTTCAATATTACCTTTCATGCAATGTGTAATGTAGCTGTCTGTGATTGTAAACGATCTGCTAAGTTTTGAAGCCAAAAGTTATTGCCTCTCTCTTTAAAAAAAAGAAGAAGAAGAAGAAGAAGAAGAAGAAGAAGAAGAAGAAGAAGAAGTAGAAGAAGAAGAAGAAGAAGAAGAAGAAGAAGAAGAAGAAGAAGAAGAAGAAGAAGAAGAAGAAGAAGAAGAAGAAGAAGAAGAAGAAGAAGAAGAAGAAGAAGAAGAAGAAGAAGAAGAAGAAGAAGAAGAAGAAGAAGAAGAAGAATCGACTCTGAGCTGCCTAAACAGTAATTTGAAATCCCACTTTGTTACGGCTAAATGCTACTGGGTAACACATTTGCCTAATGCCCGCCTCTGGTCTTCATTGACTGCCCGCGAACAACGTCTACTTTGGCCCTCAAACACTGTAGCTGATGTTGTGATGTCGTGAAGACGCAGTTTTCTGCTCTGCAAAAGCAAATTCTCTTTGTAAACACTTCCAAAGGATGAGGATGTGAAGTAAGTGGTTAAAATGATCACAACGATACAACAGCAGTCTATCCTTCTGATGATTGCTTCTCAAATCTCAGTGAGATCTAAATGGGATTTACAAAAAGCTTATCCATTAAAGATGGGTCAGTACCCACTTTATTTAGACCAATTTGCTCCTCAGAATCACAACCTGTAAGTATGTTTAATTATTGAGTTATATATATATTCTCCCGATAGTTCAAAATACATAGTTTTGTGTTTTATATGGTTTATGTCTCCGGCTAACTGATGTTATTTATGTCTTACTGAAATACTTCTGCTAATCAGCTGTGGGCTCACTATTACCTAAAACTGTGTCCATTAATGTAGATTGTCTGTCATTCTTAAAGGACAGAGCAAGATTTGTTTTACAAACTTTAATGTTACATCGGTCATTCACGTTAGTGCTTGGCTAACGTATGCGCTATTATAATAGATTTAATGATACAGTTCCCACATGTGCACCTCAAGAAATATACACATCGGTTTGTTGATGAACATACACTTGTTAATACTGATGGTGAGGAATTACAGTTGCAACATCTTGATGAACGTCAAACTGAGTAGCGTATCACTGAGAAACGTCCTGCTCGAGTCGTCCTTGCGATGGAGGCTCAATAACTAGTTCTTCCCAATTTTTCATCATCGACTCGAATTGATATGGTAAAATCGTTTACATTAAAACGCCATCATTACCTGTGTTACCTTTACAGTGTGTACAATCGCTGAGCTTTAGGAAGCCTCTGGAGATAAAAAGTGTAGGAAGCAAAGCCTATAGGAGTAGCGCGAGGAAGCGGTGTGCAATAAAATGAATATTCATGAGGTGAGAGATCGCTATTAAGGTACGCTCCCACTGCTTTGCCCAAACCACACCAGAACCGTTTTCAGAAGCGGAATTTGGAATTTTAGAATTTTGCATCGTTCCAGTATTTTTCAAAAAACAATAACTGTGCTGGATAAGAACTGGTTCTAGGTTCCTAACCCTATCAGGGACCCATGGCATCTGTTTTTCAGAGTCAGTAGAAAGGTCTCTTTAATGTCCTAAGTTATTGGAACTGTGACTTTAATTGTCTACCGCCTGTAAACTGTTAGTGTCTTAAAGGGGTCATCGGATGCACATTTTCCACAAGTTGGTGTGATTCTTTAGGATCTTCATGTAAAGTCTGTAACATACTTTGGTTAAAATTCCTCAATGGTTGTGTAAAACAACACTCTTTTACCTCCTGAAAAACAGCTCTGTTCACAGCGACCCGTTTCGGAGCATGTCTCTTTAAATGATAATGAGCAACTGCTCACCCCACCCCTGTCTTCTGTGGGGGGTATCGACACAAGACAGGTAAAGTGCTGCCTTGGCAACCTGCCTTGGCGGACAGTATAGAAATGGCTGAGGGCAGAAATATGCTAATACGGGACAGTCCGTCAGCAGTCGTGGGCGGAGCATAAGCAATATGACATAATTTTTTATGACATTATTTTTTTTCATTGTATGGTGGTTGTGTCCACACACTGCAAATACACATTTATATGCAAACACCATATAAAAGTGAATTTTGCATCCAATGACCCCTCTAAGGACTGTTCCACAAGTGAATGTGGGAATAATTGTTTTAGGTTCATTGAACAAGCATTAAAAACATTGTTCAATCCCTTTCCAATAAAGATATGCAAATTTTATTTGGATTTTACATAATTATTTTTAAAATACAGTATACCGAAAAAAGAATGCTTCTTTTTATTTATTTTTTTGCAGAGTTTAGAAGACTGTGGCTTCAATGTTACCCAACTTACAGTTTTACTCTTAAACAAAGCTCTCTCTTACAGTCGATTCAGCTTTTCTTATCTTCAAATTCACCCATCAAGGATGAGCTTTATCCTGGTCATTGTAAACTCTCCCTTGAGTCTTGTTGTTACTCTAGTGTCTATTCCTGTAGGCTGCAGGACTCCTGTTTCTCCTGCTTTAAATGTTGTGATCCTGCCTTACAGAGTGCTGTGAGTTGGTCAGACAGTGGCGTGCCGTGGGCATTACATCAGCCCTTCATTACTGTTTAAACTGCCACTATTAACCAGCGATCTGCTCTAGACCCATGCTCGGACAGCACTGCGCCACACACTGACAGCTACCGCCGAGAGGCGTCCATCCCGCTGAGTGCCTGTGTTAACGAGACTGCCTCTCACTGTCCACAGACAGACGTTTTATACCTTTAATCCCTTCTGAACTGATCGCAGGACAGCGTGTGACCCCTGCTACCCTCAGCGTGTCAATTAAAGCCCATCTGACAGACTGCAGTGCAGATGTGTCTGATTCAAAACTCCACCTCTATTATCGTGAAACCCTTGTGACCACATAGATGCTGAATTTGGAGTGGCATTTTCTTCGGTCTCACACTTCGGATTAAATGAGAGGATGGTGCTTTAATAATTTTAATATGTTTAAGGGGGCATTTACACTGGGGGCATTTGCTGCTGTCCGAGTCGGAGTGTGATTGTTCCTGGTGCCCCCCGCAGTGTTGGTCTGGTTTCACACTCAACTTGATTCTGTCGAACCCTGGTGCATTTGCATTCATCTTGCATCATCACAAACGCACACGGCAGATGATAGAAAACAAAACGCATGTCAATATAGTGTTTTTTATTCATTTGGTGATATTATGCGCAGCAGAGTAAACGACACTTGGGTTTACTGAATGGGTGTCACATGAATGCGGTGTCATATTATCCTGCTATCTGCAAACAGACTCTTTTGAGGAGACAGCGGATTGCAAACCATTCATTTGTAGGGTTGGGAACAGAGAATCGGTTATTATCCAGAACCGGTAGTGTTTTTTGAGAAACACCAGAAACCTTGTGAAATTCCTAAGTTTCGGTTCCGAAAACGGTTCTGGTGTCAGATATAAATACAGAGAGAGAAAGTATAAGGGCGTTTTCACACCTGAAAGTCCGCACCAAGGTCCAAACCAAAGTTCATGTTTTGATACATTGTATACATTCGGTTAGTTTTGGTTTGGTTTCACATTGCAATTATGCGAGCGCACTAAATAACTTTACATGGCGTACTTGCGTCCTGTCGTCATCATCTATATCGGCTGCATCTTGACATTGATTGGTTTGTAACCAGATGTGCGTCTGACTTTAGCGTGTAGTCATTTCTGTGTGAAGAATCGCTGTGGGCAGGACTGACAGATCTGCTCATAAATATTCTTCTTCAGTTGTTTAGGCTACGCGGGAACCACCGGAACTTCCTGTAAATGGTCTGAAAGTCCGAACCATACAGAAAATGCTTTCACACTAGAAACGAACCAAACCTTTGTTCAGTTTGATCCGGACCGAGACTACCTCTTTTCGTCGGACCAAATTTTGTCTGTTTGGTCCGGACAATGGTCCAGGGGAAGTTTCACACCTGTAATTTTGATTCGGACCAAATTGAAAACTTTTCAGTTTGGTCCGAAAATCCGGACCAAACAAGGTAGGTGTGAAAGGGCCCTAAGATAGAGCTGCATGATTAATCTTTAACAAAAATCTTGATCATGATTCAAACACCCACGCAATCTTATTCCTAAATGGCTTTTTCACTATCACAGTCTTTTCAACCACTGACTACGGTAGCAACCAAAATAGAGTAAATCACCTTTTGAAAGTAGTCGCTTCAAATAACAAGTATATCGTGTGACTTTTTTATGTTCATTTTCCATTTTCCAACCCGTGTTTTTATCTTATCCTGAATCACTATGGGTAAGCCTATATAATAAGCGTTTATATTCAGACTACTTTAGACTGGTCGGGTCGGCACCGCTGCGGAGTAGCCCAGTGCCTGTGTGACTTGTCATAGACAAACAGAGAGTAGCAGCGCCAACTGCAATGTTCTTTCGCAAGACGCATGCAGCTCTGCTTATTAACCACTAGAGAGCCAAAAGTTACGGACTGCAGCTTAAAAAAAATGGTCCCAGTTTATATTAAAGGGATAGTTCACTTTGAAAATAAATTTTGGTATGTTTTAGCTTACCTCAAGGGCATCCAAGATGTAGGTGTCTTTGTTTCCACAGTAGTTTCAATTTTGATATTTTTAGGTCAAACCGTTCTTGTCTGTCAGTCATATAATGCAGGTCTACGGTCACTGTCTCAAAGAGCATGCACAAAGTCAAAATTAAAACAATTCCCCATCGTCCAAATTAAACAATTCCCCATCGTAAGTACACATTGATGGCCTAAGGCACGAAACGAGCGGTTTGTGTGAGTAAACGAACAGTATTTATATCGTTTTTACCTCTTGAAAACAGCACACGTCCAAATGATCTGACGGCGCGGGCGGGTATAGATATATACATAGATGTCGCCTTGGCTACGGTTTTGTTCCAATGAACTGCAGTAGCGAAGGCGACATCTAGTGTATACATCTATACCCGCCCGCGGGCGGGTATATATATATACACTAGATGTCGCTTGGCTACGGTTTCGTTCCAATGAACTGCAGTAGCCAAGGCGACATCTATGTATATATCTATACCCGCTCGCGCCGTCAGATCATTTGGACGTGTGCTGTTTTCAAGAGATAACAACGATATAAATACTGTTCGTTTTCTCACACAAACCGCTCGTTTCGTGTCTTAGGCCATCAATGTGTACTTATGATGGGGAATTGTTTCATTTGGACGATGGGGAATTGTTTTAATTTGGACTCTGTGCTTGTGTTTTGAGACAGTGACCATCGACCTGCATTATATGACTGACAGACAAGAACGGTTTGACCTAAAAATATCAAAATTGAAACTACTGCGGAAACAAAGACACCTACATCTTGGATGCCCTTGAGGTAAGCTAAAACATATCAAAAATTTATTTCAAAGTGAACTATCCCTTTAAGTGGCGTTAAGTACTATGTACTTACATAAAAAAAAATAAGTACAATGTACTTATTGTGTTCATGTTTTATTGTAAAACACTTTTGCTGTTATTGAGGTGTGATACGGGTAAGGTTAGGGACAGGTGTGGTGGATTGGGTAGGTTTAAGGTGTAAGGGGGTCAACTGTGTAATTACAAATGTAATTACATAAATTAATTACAGCTGTAATTACATGCAGGATTTTTTTTAAATGTAAGTACAATGTAAAAACATGTAGTTACACAATAAGTACATTGTATCAAATTATTAATTTCAATGTAAGTACATGTAAGTACATAGTACTTAAAGCCACTTAATATAAAGTGGGACCAAAAAAAATATTTGTCAATGAATCATTCATTCAAGAGACTCGTTCAAAAACGCTGATTCATCCAGTAATGAAGTCTTTATGAATCAATCATTCAAACTGATTTTTAAAAATATTCTGTTTCACCTGTCTGGATCTTACATGTGCGTTTAAGCATATTATACCCCTTCTGAGAGGGTATTCTCCACTGCTGGAGATACAATAAGCCAGGAGAGTCCCAAATTCTCCCAGAGAATGCAGAAATGTTGATTTTTCCTTCAGAAATATTAACTATTTTTGCAAAAATTGCTAAATAATATGGTGAATTTGTGGACATTCCCAGTCTGTTAAACTCATTTGACAAGTATAAGAAATAAACACAAAAGAGATTTTTGAGTTGAGTATTGTGCATTTTTTCCTTACTAATATTTTTAACTTGTATAATAATTTTAATGGAATCGAAACCGCAATCGTTAGGCGGAACCGGAGAAAATTTCTTACGATTCCCAGCCCTCTTCATTTGCCGTTCTGATTGCACTCACTATGTGCGATTACACTGCATGCTCACTCTGGTTCGTATCCAAGGTAAATCATCACCACTATCATCCCTTACATGTATTTTGCTGAACTATTGACGTCATCTAATGACATCAGCTAAAATCCATGTGCAGGAACAAGTGCGCAGCTGAGTCCAAGTTGCTTTCACATTTGAATCGCACCACAGTTCCAGTGCAACTGAATTCAAACCATCCCATACAGGTAGTATCGGGTTCTTTACCCCGGTGCGCTTTCACTTTACCACAGCTTTCACACCAATTTTTCATGCAAACCGTGCCCCGTTTCGAACTAAACTGCCAGTGTGAAAGAATGCAAGTAGATGCAAGTCTTCCAAAATGGACTGGGTGAATGTATAATAATGGCAATCTATACAGGATTCAGGACACCTCTTATACGAATCAATAAAGATAAAAAATTAGAGGAAAAGACAACTTGCAATAAGACCTAATTTCTCACTTTTAGATTTAGTCATCATGGCTCACATTTTAACTAAATATTAAATATTTCAATATTAGAGCAAATTAGGAAATTGTTAGGCTAATACGTTAAATTATATTTTAACACTGTGACTTCCCAATATTAATACTGAAATCAAATATTTATTTTTCAAATAAGCTTTTCTACCGCACATTTATATACATCAAGCCATCGTTTGGCAGCAAAATGCATCATACTGTAAAATTAAATGATTTACATTTTGTCAAATTCTAACACTTATTTGATATAGAGAAAACAGATCTGAACAATTCACTGTTAAAAACATGTAAACTATTAAACACTGACTAGTTAACACCATGAGAGTTCAGAATCACTCACACCAGAGGCACATTCAAAAACAAGACAGATACAACCAATTCTTCTCTGAACTTTTGTCTGTTTGTTTTTCATATACTTAAAAGAGTTTTCATACTTCAAGTAGGGATGGCGAAAACAAAAAATGTTCTTGACCGACCACCGAGCCTCATTAGCCAGTTGAAACCGGTTAACCGATTAGTTTAAAATATGCTACGCTATTTGAAATAACAGCCATTTCGAGCCGTGCCTGCAATTTCGCAACTCTGTCGCATCTCTCTGCCGCCCGCTCGCGATATTTTTTTTCCCAGGATGGTAGGGGAAGACTCATGAATATTAATTAGGGAAGCTCGCAATATTTTTTCCAATCAGGGATGACTTCCCTAATTAATATTCATGAGTCTTTCCCTACCATCCTGGGAAAAAAAATATATCGCCGCCCGCTCACACACACACTGCCGCCGCGGCGTCGCCCTTCCACTCACGTCACTTTTTTTAAATCCCCTACAGCGCGAAACATGAGTCCCGCAAACGCGGTGGACAAATCGGAGGACAAATGACTCCTTAGTTTTCGAAATGGTTTGGGTACAAGGTGATCGCATTGAAAATAAAGGCGTTTGTCTAGCGTTAGAAGCTCATTTGAAACATTGCCGCGGCTCATTTAAGAAAATGACAGCTCCGAAGAGACGCCGCTTTAGTTTGAGGTAGTTCTAACAATAATAAAGATGATGATTCCTGTCGTCTGCCCTGGCTCTAACCTCGAGTGTTTTAGCCTGTAGCCCAGGGATCAGCAACTCCGGTCCTGGAGGGCCACTGTCCTGCAGAGTTTAGCTCCAACCCTAATTAAACACACCTGAACAAGGCAATCAGTGTTTTCAGGATTACTAGATAGATACAGGCAGGTGAGTTTTTATCAGGGCTGAAGCTAAACTCTGCAGGACAGTGGCCCTCCAGGACCGGAGTTGCTGATCCCTGCTGTAGCCTTTACTTTTCGCAAACCTTGTGAGCGCGCGAACCCAAACGCTGTGACCTCGTGCCAAATGTTTTTATTGGTTTATTAAGTACAAACAGGCGAGTTATGAAATATTAAGTGTGAGGAATTTGTTCACTTCACACAAAAAGATCTTGGAACGAGATGGCTAACTGTAGTAGCGTTTAGTCCACTGTCTATAATAGCCTAATTTAGAGATCACTTTTCTTTTTTTTTAACCGACTACCGACAACTTTGATCAGTTAAAGTTGATACGGTCAACCATCGGTCAAACGGTCATCGGTTAACATCCCTACCTTCAAGTATGCTCAGATTTATATTCTAATAATGTTGGTTGTTTCATTTGTCACTGCATTTAACATTGCATTTGTTACTATTAAGTTTTTCCTCACTTTGTATGTGCAGAAAATTAGCGGAATACCATTTAAGTGTAAATATTATTTAAAACATATTTCTCACAGTTCTTTCACATTAAATCTAAATTCTATATTGTCTGAAGCATTGCTAGACAAAAAAAAAAAAAAAAAATGTGTACCAGGCCCTTTTTTAAAATTATAAATACAGGAACCACTTAGCCTAATCCTTGCTCATCATCATCATCTTACCTTCAATATAACTTTGACCTCTTCTTTAGAACAGTTGTCTAGTCGAGTTATTCTGTGTTCGATCCATTGCTGGACCACGGCTCTCTGTTCAGCGCTGTCTCCTAGCAGCTCAGCTCTCTTGGCCTCATGGACCAGATGGGATGCTATAGTGACCAGACCAATCAATGCTGGTCCATTGTTGT
Source organism: Scardinius erythrophthalmus (assembly GCF_964197995.2). NCBI lineage: Eukaryota > Metazoa > Chordata > Actinopteri > Cypriniformes > Leuciscidae > Scardinius > Scardinius erythrophthalmus. The sequence goes on from NC_138242.1 coordinate 9,496,050, forward strand.
TTTGGAGAACAGGGACCTACAATTGGACAAATAAATGAATACATATTAAAAATCTACTTTCCAGATGAAAGCAATCAACAAGCATGGATCTATTCATCAAAAAAGAGGAACAGAAAAAACACAGGAGAAAAAAAACTAACATGGAATTTAATACATAGGCTAATTACATAAAAAAAAAACATAATACATAAACTTTTTTAACTTCAGCTGTCAAGAAATTAGCCAAATCAAGGGTTTTGCTGTGTTTCATAAAATTCATGCTAATGATAATAATGATGTTTGCACATGGTTTTGAGGCTGATGAAGAGAGTCATTCATTACTTTATATGAAGTTTTACAGTGTTGACCGAACACACAGTTATCAGTCCCAATATTCAGCCTGTCATTTTAAAAGTGTTTCTTACAGCCATGGTTGCAGATTTGCATAAAAATAAACTACTCTAACAAAGAAACAATATAATACACATGTTATTTTAGACCATACTTTTGATGCTGACAGCATTACAGCATTCCATTATTTTTATTTATTTATTATAAATAGGACTATGTATTGCATTGCAATATGTTTGTATTTGTATTGTTATTGTTATGATTATCATCATTATTAATGGTAGGAATGCAAATAATAGTGTTCAGTGTCTGTAGTAAAGTTCAAATAAAATTTTGGGGGACAATATAAATAAAATTTCTGGGATACCTCTGAACCTTTTCTCTTTGGAAATACATGACAAATTTATGTGAGCCTCAAATACAACTGGTGGGTCTAAAAGTGCTCATGACTTTTGTTAAATTTGTCTAAAGTAATTTGTACTTTTGGGGGATCCACATGCTGAAATACAAGTTAGCTAAAATGGCCATGTGGTCTTTTTGAAGCCTAGTGTTTTTTTTGTGTGTAAATTTGTAAATCATCCAAGGTACTTTATGTGCCAACGACTCTCTAGCATGTTATCTAAAATACGTAAGTTATTAGTAATATTTTGTACATGTCTGTCTTTGGTGCTCCAGATGTCACACAACAACACAGATCTGTCAGTTAACAGATTAGTTAACTAACACTAAAATGCATTAACTTTTATGAAAATTTATGAAATATTCATGTCAAAATGCTGCTAAATCATGATAAATGGAAAATGGTACCTATACTGAAATCGTATAGTAATAACTTATATATAGTCCCTCTGATTTACACTAGTCATTCATTCAATCGATCCCTAATATATGTCATATTACCCGACACAAACGCCTCTTTAAATATAATACAGGCTCGTAACTCCAAGTATATCACGATCGCTTGATTCACCTTTTTGCCTCCCTGCGTGCTGTATTTATTTGGCTTTTTTAATCCTAGAAATCTCTCGAGCGAGCTCAGCTCCCGAAGCGCCATCTTGATTACACCGGAAACCAATCTGACACATAAAACGCTCGCTGATTGGTGGAGATCCTCTAGTCCCGCCCCTCTTACCTCATGATGGACAGATGTCCCATGTGCTGATTCTAATGCTTGATTTCATATGGTAGCCTAAATAAAAATAGAAAACCAGGTACGTTTATGGCCCTTTTAAATGTTTTGATCAAGCAAAAACAAATACAATTAGTATTATTATTTATTATTAATACTGATAATAACAATTATAAAGCTCACTAATCTATTTTCCAAATTAATATTTAAAAAAGACCAGTCTCTTTAGTTTATTTGATTCATTTATTTGTATGGTCTGATTTATTTTTAGCAAATTATCTTCTTAATGAATGTAGTTTCAGTGTTGTTTTGGAAAGCCAGTTTGGAAGTTTGGAAAAACTTTAATGAGTAACAAACGAATTTGCATATTTATACACAGCAACATTTTTAATTGTATGACAGTGTATGACAAAGGATAATAAAGTAGGCCTATCTTAATTAGTGCCTGTTGGAGGAAGTTGATGCCTTAAAATATTTGTCGAATATAGGCCTATACTGGTCAAACGTTTGGAAACATTACTATTTTTAGTAAGAAGTCTTTTTTTGAAAGAAGTCTCTTATGCTCACCAAGCCTGCATTTATTTGATTAAAAACAGTAATATTGTAAAATATTATATTGCAATTTAAAATAATAGTTTTCTATTTGAATATACTTAAAAATATAATTTATTTCTGTGATACATTGCTGAATATTCATCAACCATTACTCCAGTATTCAGTGTCACATGATCCTTCAGAAATCATTCTAAGATGATTTATTACCAATGAAGGAAACAGTTAAGCAGCTTAATATTATTATTATTTTTTAGGATTCTTTGATGAATGAAACGGTTAAAAAGAACAACATTTAAAATATTTAAAATAGAAATATTTAGTAACAATATACTACCATTCAAAAGTGTGCGTTCATTAATTTTTTTCATTTTTTTTAAAAGACATTTTTATTCAGCAAGAATGTTAAATTGCTAAAAAGTAATAAAGATTTATATTGTTAGACAAGATTTCTGTAATGAATAAATGCTGTCCTTTTAAAAAATGTATTCATCAAAGAATCCTGATTTTTTTTTTATCACAGGTTCCAAAAATGTTAAGCAGCACAACTGTTTCCAACAGTGATAATAACCGAGTATCAAATCAGCATATTAAAATGATTTCTGAAGAATCATGTGACACTGAAGACTGGAGTAATGGCTGATGAAAATTCAGTTCTGTATCACAGAAATAAATTATATTTCAAAGTATATTCAAATAGAAAACCATTATTTTAAATTGTAATAATATTTCACAATATTACTGTTGCTTCTGTATTTTTGATCCAATAAATGCAGGCTTGATGAACATAAGAGACTTCTTTCAAAAACATTAAAAATAATAATGTTTCCAAAATTTTGATCGGTATATATATATATTGCGCATTAAAACAAAGCGTCAACAATTCAAAAAAAGAGAGATAGGATTATAATATTTTTGTTGAATTGTTAATGTGCAATGGACCCACTCAATCAGGAAATTATGGAGTCAGTCTTTCTTCTTTTATTGCTCCAACCACAGTGAGTATTTGTAACTTTGTTTGAGAGCATTCACTGAAACAAAACCCATCATAAGATCAAAGAGATGCTGAACTTCCCTTGAATAGCCCACCGACACAGAATTCAGACTCATTTTTAGATTCTGCATGGATGTATTGTATAAACAATTTCCCCGTGTTTGTTTTCATGCAATCATACTGTAAGTATCTTCTTGATGGAGAATTGAGGGGGGGGGGGAAATCCTTGTGATCTTGGCATCGGTCAGCTCACACACAACTGTACAGCAGATGAAAGGGTTGCAGCACAGTTTATAATAGCATCCTATATGTATTTACTCATTTTTTCTCATCTAAATCTTGGAAATTTAAATCAAAATGACAGCGAGGGTTTAGAGTTTCCCGAGTCCTGCAGCAAGTTTCCCTCTGCTTCACTTGGCTGTCTGTTTCCCAGCATCATCCTCCTGCTCGTCCTCCGTGCTGCGTGTCTGTTTGGATTTACACAATCACTGTATGACTCCTCCATAATGAAATGTCAGCTATCAATCAAACTGGCCTTATTAACTCTATAAGGTCCAGGTGTGGGTGACATCATGGAAAGCGACTGCGGCTTTGGAAGTGTTGCGTGCCTCTCTCTCTCTCTCTCTCTCTCTCTTGCTCCCATCAGTCAAATCACTGCCTGAATTACTTGGTCGAGATCTCTTATTTTTCCTTTGAGGAGGACAGACAGTGAGAAGGCAAACAAGGCTTCCTGTTTAAAACAATGCGCAAGAATCTAGTACTAACTCACAAACCCTAAACAGGAACAAAAAAAGCCCTTCTGTGATGTTGTGTCCCGTTTCAGGAAGACGTGACAGCATCCACAGTCCAATCATAATTACTTTGCCCTATAAATTGCAGACATATAGGCCTACCACCGGTTTCACAGACAAGGCTTAAGCTAAAATGCATGTTTGAGCTGTTTTAACTGATAGCAACTTGCACTAGCATATCTTAAATGTATTCAGACACCTTCAACATTTCGCACATTATCACAGTTCATTCGCTATAGTTTAGAAAACGGTACTTATCAAATCAGTTGATATTTCACTGTTTTGGCCATCCTTCTGTTAGACTCTCTCACAAATGAATTAGGTCGGATTGCTGTCAGCTCTTAAATGTAAGTACACAATTAGATAATACCAATTTAGGTCAACCAATAATGCTTAATTTTGTTTGCCTGTGGTGTAAAAAGGTCGCATTAGCAATTAAAGAAAAAAACACTAAGGCAAAACATGGTCAGGTCAAAGTGTCTGAATAAAATTTGGTCCCAAATGTTATACATGTTACTGGTAGTCCACTGTATGAAGAATTGTTGTGTATAATGTCTCAGTTTACTTCATTGTTCTATCCTCACTTAAATGAACTATATTGTCCTGCACCCAAAATTAGAAAAAGTTATATGGTGTCTGAATAATTTTTGGATTGACTGTAGCCTATGTCAGTTCCATTGTTTTGTCTCAAGATGCACACCAGTAGCCTACTGTATTTATTTTATTATTATTATTATTATTATTATTATTATTATTATTCTAAGGCATGTTTATAAAAGACACTTAAATGTCCTAATTGGAAAAGGCCCTTTAATCTAAGACCTGTCTGTAAAAAAAAAAAAAAAAAAAAAAAAAAAAAAAACAACCTAAGATGACACATATGCTATTTATATTTGTTATTGTTGTTTTATCTTTTCTTTAACTATGTAAAAAAAAATACATTTATGGAAACAAACAAATTAAATTGTATTAATAAAATAAAAACAGCTGGCCTAAATACACGCATAATGAGCACTTATACAAACGATCATAAACTATTAGGTGCACATGAGGAGCAAGGTAAGACTAATTCTGTTGTTTTCCCTGCCTCTGCTTTTGTTTGCGCGTCGCGGTGCGTCAGACAGTTTTTAGCCCGTAGCGTTCTCATGAACGCACGCCGCCAGGGCAGCGCAATGGCCGGAGCTGCCACATCCTGTATGTATGAGCCAGCACGCAGGACAGCGATCCCCACTCCCGGGAACAATCCGTAGCCTGTGGGAGTTTTCCCATGCCAATTGTGATACTACACAATACGGGGTCACATTAGTTAGAAATATATTGTGGGGGGAACCGATCTCCCACTACCACTCTCTCTCTCTTTCCCTCCCGTTATACTGATTTGTCTAGCCGCGTGTCCCGTGCGTAACTGTCTGCACTGCTACCTCTCATAACCTGTAAGTGCAGCCGCTGTAGATGTAAACGTACAGCAGGATCGGGCGCAGTCAGATGGGCAGCGGGAGCAGACGTGCTGCCTGTCAGGAGGCATCGGGCAGATCGTGTCTCGGGACGGGACGCGGGACGACTGTGTGACAGTTTGGAGAAACGCAGGCCTGACGCCACAAGAGGCACATATCAGCTGCAGCGGCCGCATGTTTGTGATTGCTCCGTATCTCTTTCTGTCTCCGGTAATCCGCAGATTTACACGGCACATCACACCGCACGGATGGAGAGAGAAGAGTAGGTAGGCCTATAGGAGACCTTCCAAGGACATAGCTTATGTCAATCTTTGGTCAAGTCTAGGCAGTTTTTTTGGGGGTAGCCTATTTAATAGTTTCTTAAATTCTTTTTATTTATGTGTCAGGAACTTGCATGTACATTTCCCCCCAGAACTTTATTATGTGAAATCATTTTTTCTTTAAAAACAATCATGTTCTTATAAAATCAGGACATCTGGCCTGTTATAGTCACCCTGAACGAGAACTGGCCATTCTTATTTTGATAAAATATTGGAGTGTTTGTCATAAATGACAAATAATTTATTAGCAAATGACAACAATCCAATCTATTCCCAGTGGACATTTTATCATTCCCGTTATTTCTTATTCAAGAAACCATTTCACTCTGATAAAAAGTCAACATGAAATCTAATTTTGCCTCCATGTGAACCCAAATGCTCAAAATAATTACTTGGTTTGAGTAGGGTAAACTTTAATTCAACCAATTAGATCAATCAAAATAACTTGAGTATTAAGCAATTAAATTGTTCAGTGTTTTGAGTTTTATGAATTTGTTTATTTTAATTTAGAGACAAATTTAACTGAAACTGCCATGACACTAAAAGGGAGAGTAAATACTAAAATGAAGTGTTAAATAATATTTTATTGTGCAAGATTAATTTAGTAGTGTTTAATGTTTTGCTATGCTAATTTAGAAGATATTTGGTTATGTGTTGATAACGTGGGAAAAAAGTGGTCTCTATACAACAACATGCCCAACATGACTCTCCAGGTAAGCGCAGTTTGAATTCTGTACACGTCATGGACTATGGCAAGTGAATCAACAAGACCAGGAATGTGCATTAGTAAGTAAACATTTTGATTTTTACATTGGCTTTAAAATGCAAGGGACAAGCCAATGGTGTATAAACACAGAGGACCTTTGGAAAAGATACACCCATGCATCACACATGATACATGCAAATGCACTGCGAGGAGGGAGTAAAATAACTGGTGACAGAAAGATGCTTGAAATTTGCTGGCATCTCTCATCCCTTCCTTCTCTTTTGTGACACAATATTAACATGTCCACCCGTCGGAGACCCTCGAGACACTGAGAACGCTGGAAAAATGAATGCAAGTGACAGCACAGTTCCTCTGTTTCACAACATGCAGAGCAGCCAAAGGCCGAGGGTCACGCTACCGGCCGTGGATCCCAGACCGCCACTCACGCCCAGCGACACTCATTTATGAGTTTTAATTACGCTGTGAAATCTGTTTCCTCCAGCCATGAGGGAAAACATCTACAGGGAAGATGTTGATTGTTATATATTGTGAAAAGTCAATTCATCTTTGTTGCCGTTTCCCACTGGCCATGCAGGTTGTGTGAACGAGACAAATTCTTGGAGGAAGCCTTTAAAGTCAAGCTTTTTTGCATTGCCCGCCAGGGTAATTACGCACACTGTTAATAGATCATCGCGAGCATTGTGCGAAACACTCATACACACAATTGCATCACCTAAGAAAGCAGGATTTTTGACCAGTCATTCTTAAACCATTGAACAAGTGAATTGTTTTGGTCATCCAGCAGGGAGCACTGTGGTTCTTTCAAACCTTCTCAGTTGCATGGCTGTGTTTGTGATATAACACATGCCTTTCAACATGCAAAACTTCTGTGAAAGGCAAAGACAAGCTGCCGTGTGGCTCACAGCCCACTTAATGACAGAAACACATCACCAACGAAAGGCAAAATGCCTGTTATGTGATTTTACCTGCATAATAAGAGCATGATATAAAACAGACTATGACCTTTTTGTTAAAAACACACACACACACACACACACACGCACACACACACGCACGCACACACACACACACACACACACACACACACACACACACACACACACACACACACACACACACACACACACACACACACACACACACACACACACACACACACACACACACACACACACAAACAACAACCTTCAAATAAACCATTTTTGTTTCCATTAGGAAAACACATGCTTATTTATTGGCATGTAACTCATCATGGCATCTGACGAACAATCCATATAATATAATAATTACCACACAGAACACCCTAGCAAATACGGTATTGTGACTTCCATCAATTTAATTTGCTAATCAGTCAAAAGTTTTAAATATCATAATTTCTTGACGATTCATTTTATATATATCAGTATCAGCACTTAGACAAATTTATTTTAGTACAATAACAGGAAGAGACGGTTCTTGTCTCATGACCAGGCACATATTTAATCTGCACAGCCAGCAGCAGATTTCCGTTTAATAAGAAAACCCGCGTTTATAAAAGTTAAACACATCTGTCAACCTTTGTGTATTTGTTTATTAAATATGTTGCCTAATTTGTTAATGCTTTTAGCAACCAACAAAAGTCTAGTACTTTTAAAAACTATTTTAATGGCAAAACCATCATGGGCCTACTCCTGATATTAGCAATTCATGATATATATCATGATAAAAAAGAGTGTGTATCCTCTTAAACTGTGTTTATGTATTAGTGTTACAGAGGGAATGAGAGAGAGAGAGAGAGAGAGAGAGAGAGAGAGAGAGAGAGAGAGAGAGAGAGAGAGAGAGAGAGAGAGAGAGAGAGAGAGAGAGAGAGAGAGAGAGAGAGAGAGAGAGAGAGAGATGGCCGAGGTGACAGGTCCACCCTTAGCCCACTCAGTTGATCTATATGAGCTCAACTTTATTGCCAATTTCAGCTTTGGGACAGCTGAGGCTCTGACCATCATAAACACACACACAACCACACACACACACACACAACAAAGGAGAAATAAAGTGTTGGTGCAGACAGGCATGTCCACAAAAGGGAGTGTACACATTTCAACACATCTGCACCTAGAGGGAACTTTTATTGCTCAGAGGTTGCTCTTTCAGCTCATGAGACTTAAGGGAGCACTCATTTATGGTTCATTTAAATGTCCGTGGTGTCTCATATACCACTCCTAATGGCTAAGGAGAAATACAATTAGAAACATTTGTTGCCATACAGCAACCTTAAGGTGCAGTCACATTAGCAAAATTATTTTGCAGGCGTACGTAATAGTGTAGCGATACATGAAGCACATCTCAGAGACTTTCAAACCAAGCAGCTTTCTGTTGGTCAACATGCCGAACTTGCGTAACCAACTTGAAAACGAGTGTAATCTGTTTCACGTGAAACTCCAGATCTAGTGGATTTCTATTTTAAAGACAAGATTTTGCCAACAAAATTTCGCAGCAATGGTAAATGTGACCGCACGTAGGCCTATAGTCATATAGAGTTATAAAATCTATTTAGGCTAATGTGGCTAGTCAATATGAATATCAGCTGAAATAATTTTATCTTGGGAGAATAATGAGAAACTTAGTTTACATTGAAATGTCAGACTTGCTTGGTGTCTGCTATCTCTCTCTCATTGTTGTCTAGGAGAAACAATTGACAAATTTAAGAGATTTTATTTCTAATTTAAATTTTTTATAAACATGTCCAATTCTATTAGACATACAAAATGCAAATGTATGGAGCTGTCAATCAGGCAAAAAGGTTTTAGAGCACATACATTAAAAAGCACAGCAGCCTGCTTATTTAAGTTTCACACAAGGTTAATGTACAGATTTGCATATAAAATTCATAATCATACAGCATAGCAACCATACAACACCACTGTAGCTTAATGAACTCATTTTTTTAAGCCATTATTCTCAAGTCTGACCGCATATGAGGCGGCCCTCCTTAACATATTCTTCTTTTTTGCCCCTTTCTGTGAAGCACGCTGGGGGAAGTCTTAGTGAGCTAGCAGGACCGCCACACTCGCACAGATTTGACAGTGTTTCCTCGGGCTATTCCAGCACGGCTGGTTTGAGAGACAGAAGCTTCTGTAGTGATGAACACCATGAAATGGCCCTGTAATGAATAATCACTTTGGTATATGTTTCAGTCAGGCCAAGACGCCATTAGCAGAGTCTGTCTCGCTGGGCAAAATCAATTCACACACACACACACACACACACACACACACACACGCACACTTATGTTCTGTGTTTACAACACTGTCACATCTGAACTGGATAACAGTATTGCAAATGTGAAACATTTTGTCTTTTTTATCCTTCCCAGCACTAATCAACAGTCAAGAGTTTACAGAGTTTGATTTCATGGTGATTTCAAATGAAGACCTTCACAGATGACAAGAAAAAAACAATCATCCGAGATGGCAGACAAATTGAAAGAAATGTTCATTATAAATACTATTCATTCAATACCAAGAAGTATTTATAAAATTAGTTTAACTTGTTGGACAATGCCCCTAATTTTTATTTAAATCTTATGTATTATTAGCTCATTAGCATAGCAACATGCTAACATCAAACTCCAGTCCATTGGAATCAATTGTGTTTCCGTTTCACTTTACATGACGAGAGCTCTTTTGGTTGAGTTGCTGCCTACTGAGTAACATTCCAAAGCTGTCAGCCCGTCACTTACTGTATAAGGTAGCATTTGGTTAGGATTTGCTATCTTAGAAGGCAGCTCCCAATAGACAGCAAGGCATCTTAGACTACTTGGTTTTGAAACAGAGCCCTTTTTGAAAGTGTGTAGTTGTCACCTCCCCTCAATGTTTAGGTCCATGATGAGGTCTCTCTCTCTCTAATTAGGTTGATCAGATGTTGCTATCATGACATTTAAAGGCTTCATTCTCTCCAGTCATAAGGGCCGCTGCCATAACATGAAATGACAGGCACGCACATCAGATGAACCATATAGAAATTACAGACCTTTACTGATATTATGTTATTAGTTAACATTAACTACTGCACTGTACAACTGCTAATAAAATAGTTTTTTTCCAAAACCTATAGCGAGCAGTTTCCTATCTACATAAGCAGTTATCCTTTAAGGCATGCTGGAACCTAGATTTGTAACATTCTACAAAGGTGGCAATGCTGCATGCAGATGCTCCTCATGTGAAACACACAGGAAACTTGACAACATGCTACCATGTTGCTATGCTAAAAACACTCTAATAAGCACAAAAATGCACAGAACAGACAAATATTGAGTAACAGAAGAACATTTTAATTAGATTGAACTTGGTTAACTGATGCCTGTCAGTAATTCAAAGAATGTATACTAGACGTTTCTCTGAACTTGTCTGCCATATTGGGTAAATTTTGTTGGTCTGCAGTCATGATGAATGATCCTATTTATGAGATGAGTGCACATAAATACACCACTTGTCGAAGACTTGACATTCCGAGCTGGGTACATGTCAACAGAAGAATAGTGGCGAAAGCAGAATGATGTTAGTGAGCTGTAATAATAAAAATAATTTTGAATGGTGACTGTATACAGCTTAGTTTGAACACATTTTGTGTTGATGAGAAGTAATAAGCACACAAGAAAATATTACTTATTTAGCTGTGAGCTGAGAGGCTTGCACGACAAAATATTTCCTATAATTCACTGTTGCAGCTTAAAAAAAGCATCAGTTACACAGCTAATACACATCCACTGCTCTTTATTTTTGTTGCAATAGCGCTAAAGGTTTTATGTGTTTGTTATTAAATTCTAAATAAAGTCCAGTGCATAGGCTATATTTATTTTTTTACCAACTCGACACACATCAAACTGTTAAGTGGAAACTTCCCAGACGGACAAAAAGGTGTTTGATGGACAAGAATTGATTATTCATTTAAAGGGGACCTATTATGCAAAATTCATGGGTCTACAGTGTGTGTAAACCAGCAGCCTATAATGGAGGTACCCTCTCCTTTTTTATAATCTTCATAAATCAGAAGCAGTGTCTAAAAATACTCTGTTCCAGATTTCCCCCTACTGTGACGTCACAGTAGGGGCAAGACCCGCCCATGATTGGTGTCGATCTGCCCTATTAGCATAGATCCCGCCCTGAGTGAGGCATACACCATGCTTATGTCCTTGCTATAGCACCTATTGATATAATGTCTGCGCCACATAAACATTACAAATGTTCTGTTTTAGGGTGTACTGCTTCGCAAACGAGGGTCAGTTCAACGCTGGATTTGCACATAGTTGATTCTAAAAGATGGGTCGAACCAATTGTTCGTGCTCAATCTTCATATCCAGAAGTATCACATTTAATATTTTGTGAATGTTTCTGAATTGAGTTTCTGAATGTGCTTGTTAGCATACTGTATGGCTAATGGTGCTAAAGATGATTACATAAATTATAACCGGTTTCACAGACAGAGCTTAGACTAAGCCAGGATTAGTTCTTAGTTCAATTGGGTAATTTAAGTAGCTTTTATAAATGTGCCTTAAAAAAACAAAAACAAAAAAACAAAAAACATTGCTGTGTACATCTTGAGACAAAACAATGGCACTGACATATTCTTAGATATGCCAGTGCAAGTTGCTTTCAGTTAAAACAGCTCAAACATGCATTTAAGCCTTTTCTGTGAAACTGGGGGTATGTGTCCGAAAACTACATTCAGTTTGCATGTATGTATATTCTTTTAAAGTATTTTATTTCTGTAATAAGCACACTTTTTAAAAGTATGCTAAATTGCTTGCTACCTACCTTTCGGAACTGCCTTTGTGTCTGAAGCGTGCCTATGATGACTTAAACAAATGGCATCAAGGTAGGCCGCTCTGTGTTGGAACATAGCTAATATTTTGGTGGTTGAGTTTGAAAACAGTGTTAATAGTGCATGGACACAAATTTAGCAAACGGACCAGAATGTAAGACTCTGTGTATGTTTTTATGGTACAGCATGCGTTTGTACTTGCCTAGACCTCTGGACCCCTGGCTACATCCTCCATCAAACCTCCATCAAATCTGAGACATTTTCACTCACTCACTCTCTCTCTGGCCCTTTCTCTCCGCTCCATAACCCATTTATCTCCAGATAACTTTGTCAGATTGTCAACCAAACTCTCCGGTGGGAACTCAGCCCAAAGCCTATTAAGAAGGAATAAACTCCGTCCTCGCTGGGCACTGACAGGCAATACCTTTCCCGGAGCGTTACTGTGACGATGTTAACAGCGCTCTTGTTACTGTAGCCACAGCCAGACGGGCCAGTAATCACATTTCCAACAGTAAACGACAGACATATTTCATTGATTACATAAAAGAGTAGAATTGCTTTCCCCTGACCAGATGTAAACCCGGTTTAACACAGCTGTGATTGCGTTGGATGTCTTGGCATGGATTGAGGTACGTTGGAGAGAAACGTGTACATTAACGAGGAGATGCGGTGAGGTTTTCTCTGTGGTCGCGGTGACTTCAGCCTCATGAATAATTAGCGTGTGTTAATGTTGAGTGTAGCTGATTGAGTCAGAGCTGCTTTTGAAGAGCGGTGTGCTGAAGGGGTTATACTGACAGGAGGGAAACGGCAGTCATAATTGAGTCAGGGAGAGAGAGGTAGAAAAGAGGAGGGAATTTTGGCTCCGTCTGGACACCTTTTGTTTTTTGAACCCCTTCATGTTCTGGCCTTGGGAATAGACTGTTATTTCTCACTTTGCCAGAACATCTTTGCCCCACATTTATGTATGTAATAACTGAATCCTCTTGGAGCAGATTCATTTTTGTTGAAGAAGAACTGCAAATTTGACCAATGAAATTTCATTTTTGCTGCATTTATTACAACGTTTACTGTATAAAGTGAAATGACAGCACAATGACAATGATGGCGGGCCTGAACCACAAAAGCGGCGGTCGACCACCGTGCTGTTTTTGCTCTCTCTGCAGCGAAACCCCAGTTTAGCGATGTAATGACCCAGAACTAATGGCGCCCCATTCATTTAGCTCTATCAATGTCAACGTCACACAGGCTCACACAAGACCGCAAATATCTACCCCATGTATGTGCATGTATGCACGTATGAGAGTCATTACCCACCATTACATTACCTGAGGTTGGCTAGTAAACAGCTATATAGCGCAGGGTGTTAGGACTAGCCTCACTTAAGTGCTGTGAGGAACTTCACCTCTGATAATCTGTGCAGTTATTTATCTGTGTCATTGTTTAGATAATATTTGTTTTTATGTAGAATCATATAATATATATTATATGAGGCTTATATATTTCATAGAGTTAGTGCAGGAAAAATACAGTCAGAAGTGAAGTTCTCTCACCCTGATGCCACGTATGACATTCTTTTTTCCTTTTATTACAAAAGGGGAAATTTAGCAGCATGTGCAAGCAGCTATTTTCCATACAATGAAGGAATGAAGAGACCAGGTGCTGTCCAGGTCCACAAATACCTCAAATTTAGTCAATGTGCTAATATTTCCATTATTCCGAATGTTTGTGTGAAAAAAGGCCAAAATATAACTGATTAACTGAAAATCTTCCCCTCCATTTTATACTCACAATTGATAACCTATTCATGTTTGTGCATGTTTGGCATCATTGTTTCTTGTGTGTTTTGTGACAAATCACCGTAACACTTTACAATAAGGTTCATTTGTTAACGAACTATGAACAATACTGCTACAGCATTAAATAATCTTAGTTAATATTAATTTAATTATTAAAATCAAAGGTTGTATTTGTTAGTTAGTTAATGCACTATGAACAAACACTGAACAGTTGGATTTTTATTAACTAACATTAACAAAGATTAATAAATATTGTAACAAATGTATTGCTCATTGTTAGATCATGTTAGTTAATACATTAACTAATGTTAACTAATGAACCTTATTGTAAAGTGTTACCCAAATCACAATATGCCATGCACATAAGTGGGAGCATTTAATGGAGGGCAATTATTCAATATACTAGTAGCCCTGCCCGTACCAGAACCTTGAATTTGAGATTCATTGGATGTTTTGAGCCAAATGCTACAAGAATAAAACAGTTATGCAACTGTTGTGCAACACTCACTTTAATTGTGGATGGAATGGCTTCCTTATAGAATCTTGTGTAGTCAGGCCTGGGATAAATCATATTCCACTTTCATTGTATGAAAAAATAGCTTAGACTTCCTTCAAAATATCTCTGTTTGTGTTCCATGGAAGGAAGAAAGTCGATTTTCATTTTAGGATGAACTGTTCCTTGAAATTTATACAGTGTATACCGCTCTGGCTATGACACAGTAGAAGGATATTGTGGTAATGGAGTTAAAATCTCATTGTTCGTGGTTCTCCAGTGTTGAGTAAAATGATTCAGTTAGAATGTGAAGTATTTAAGGGAAAAGGGAAATAAAAAGCAACACAGCCCTGAATTTTTCATCTTCCTGCTGGAGACGTACATCTGTTCCTCTGCTACAGATGTGAGTTAGTGTTCTTAGTTAACTCAATTACATGAAGCTTCCTCTTACGGGGCGCAGCAAGACTCTCTGACTACCACAAACAAACCCCCAACATAGCACACAGTTAGCAAGAGGGTTGAGAGGTTCGGGCAGGAAGTTCATTGTTGTGTGAAAGAATTAGAAAAAAGAATAACCAAGATTCAGAGACACTATTCAAAGTCTTTATTCTGTCTCTCTCTTGTACCCTGAAGGCACACAGAGACCATCAATTTTAAAAGCAGCCATATGCGTTTAGGTAGTTCCTATCTACTTATTTCCTATTGGTATTATCCACTTAAAGGAACTACTCTGATGCATATCGCATGGACCCCACTTCCTGGAAATAATTGTTAATGACATCATTTTGTGGCCAGCCATCAGGCCTGTCAGTCATCAAGAGAAATAAAAAGGCGGTTTTATTCAAATACATACACTGCTCCCAATAATACTCTGGGAAGACCATAATAATAAATACTCTATAGGGAAGACAGGGAAGGACTACACGCCTGCGCACATATATTCAAACGCGCATACCTATAGACTGAACTCGTAATACGCATGTGCACGGCATCAGCGTTCTCACAGGTTCGCGTTTTTAAAGTTTGCGCAGAGAGAACTTAAAGTCTGCGTGAACCGGAAGTTGCAAACGGCTTTTCTCCAGTGTTGTGACGTATTTCCCAGTAAAAAGGAATATTGAACAGAGGGCAGGGTTTTACTCTAGCGCTCCTCCTCTCCATCTCTCACTCATAGCAGACTAACGGTTTGAGGGGAGTGGTTAAGCGTTTCCCAACCCAAGCCGTCAAACCTACTTCATCAGAGAAGGAACGCCATTCCAGACTGGAAGTAACTTTTCAGACTTTGATTAAAGATTACGACGGCAAACAATTTTTTTTTCGGTGTATTAACTTGCACGGATTAATTTTTCACCACAAGACTAGTAATATGTGCTAACAAAGTAAATAGGGTCAATTTTGTTTTCAGTTGGACTTTAAGAGTTTTCTGTTAAAACGGTGTCGTGTTAGCGGCCCCTAAGTTAATAACTAATGATCGTTGCGCCGGAAGTGAATCAGTCAAAACTAACTTTAGCTGGACAATAACTTTATTCTAGAGCTGCTATAGCCAAAGCAATCTCTGTTATTTTAATTTCCTATTATCACTGTAAAGCCGCTTTGGAACAATCTACATTGTTAAAAGCGCTATATAAATGAAGAACTTGACTTGACTTGACTCTTTAATATCAATAGTTTCATGTTGTAGTAAAAAATATTACCTACAACATTTTCAGGACAGTTTTTAAAGGGGTCATATGACGGTTCTAAAAATAACTTTATTTTGTTTAATGCAATGTGTTTATGTGGTTTTAGATATAAAAAAAAAAAACATTATATTACACATAACGTACATTATTGTTGCTCCTCTATGCCCCGCCTTTCTGAAACGCGTCCATTTTTACAAAGCTCATCATTCTGAAAAGCGCGGTGTGCTCTGATTGACCAGCGATCCAGTGCATTGTGAATGGCCCGAAAACCTTAAGTGTGTGACGGAAATATCACGCTCCTTAATTACCATATTTTGAACATCAGCTCCCAAAGCAATACAGGTGATAATGTTGGTAGGCTACTACAAATCAATTCGAGCCCGAATCTGATTTGGAAAATGCAGAAGACCAAGCTGATCGATAAGGCGCGACTGGACCAGGATGTATCAGATTGGTAAAGTTTTATTTCATTGGTGACATAATTACTGATTATAATGACATATACTGTCTTTTTACGCATTGTGCGACGGTTGGGGGAACACTATGTAAACATAAAACCATGTCTGCATTTGTGACGGTAGAAACGACAAACAAGCGCTACTCTACACTGCTCAAAACTCGCGTTTGAATAGTACGTAGCAAATTATTAAAATATGAAAACATACTTAACGTAACAGGCTGTGTCTGTGATTTAGAAGCACCAGACTGCATTTAGAATCAGCCTTTGTGCACAGCCGGCCTTGTACTCTCTCAGGTTCTGGAAAAAGTCCATATGACAGATATATGTATTTTTTTTTAAATTTAGACCACTTATATTATTGATTGATATCAGGATGTGAAGAGAGCTTCAACCAGTATAACAAAAAGTGTTTATAAAGAAAATTGCCTACCCTGCCTTATATAGTTATGCCTTTGGTTATACCACAATGTCCATGGTGGTTACGGGTCTGGTAATTTGAAGAGGAAAAATATGATAACATGAAAGCTCAGAATTTACAAAAAAAACAAAACTAAAATATTTATGGGGGGAAAAATCTTACATTTTCTGACACAAATGACACTTGGTTTCCTGATTATATATTATGTATAATAAACAAGTAAAAGTGAAAATCAAAATAATCAGTGAAAGACAGCAAAATTATCGTGTTGACATGATGACATTAATATAGGTGTTTGAATTATAAATCTAAAAGCACACAAAAAGAAACATCCCATTTCCCAGAGTTCTTTGTCAGGATGTCCGACTGTCCAGTATTGGCTCAGCTAGTCTTTATTTCTGTCACAGTTATCTGATCAGAGCCTCAATCTCTGTAACTACACTCTCCCTGAGTCCTGCCCAGCCTGAACCTCCTGACAACACACATATCATTATACTGTCTGAGTCCTGCACTACCTCTGAGTGGAGCTGACACCGTAATATACCTATACATCCCCTGATACAAGCACCTCCATCCCTGTCTTTCTCTCTGTCTCTCTTTCCACTCAATTGTACACTGACCCTGTTTTATTGGTTCCTTCAAAGGCAGAGGGGGTGGCAAAATGCATTCTCCGCTCTCTCTGTCTGTCTGTCGCACTGATCAGATCATTTTTTTCCACCAACTGCACATGGCAGCGGCTGCGGTTGAACCTGCGCACATCGTCAGGATGCTTGTTGTGCTAATGAGGGTGTAGATGCACGTGGGAGAGCCTCTCCTGGTCCGAGACACGGAGGAAAGCGGGAGGGCGGAGGGGTAGTTTGCTATAGAAATGTCAGTTTGAGAAAGAAGGTGGAATCAGTGAAGCACCTTGGCCCACCCATCCCGAGACTGAGTGGACCATAAAACGTGGTTAGAACAATTACTCGTCCAACTTCTGTCACAGCCAATCAGATCTGACAGATATTCTGCCAGTCGGGAAGTGAACCCAGAGACTTAGGCCTGAAACATACTCTATGCATTGGAAGTATGGATACATGAATTATTACAGCTATGCAATCTGTATGTGTTGTAGTGCTCTGGAATGTGTCAGAACGCAATTCACAACACAAGCACATGTTTCGATCTCAATATACCAAACATTTACTTAAACTCTTCAGGTCACTTACTGCTATGGCAGAGCTTTGAAGATAATTTTTCATGGAACTGATGATTATAATGACAAATTACTCAGCTCAGCTCTACAAACACTCAGTTCCAAGTTTTTCACCTTAATTTTACTAATAAGTTGGTCCACTGACCAAATCCTTTGTTTCAAAGTCAAAAAAGGGCTACGTCTATATTAATCCAGTATTTTCGTTTTAAAACGCTCTCTATTCACACAAGCGTTTTCCAAAAGATTGTTGTCCACACTGTAACATAGAAAAATGCTAAAACCGTTACTGCATATGCGTAAAACGTCATAAAATCTCATTAAGATACCGAGAGACCAGACATAATCAAGTTCTCACATTATTGTTCTGGGACGATAATTTTTTTTAGCAAAATATCATACCACTTACTGGTGTGTCCATGTTGCACTAAATCACCATTCCATGTGGTCTAAAACAAAATTGCCCTCATGTTTAGCCGCAGGACAGGAATTGTGAGTATACTTTCTGTCGTCTTTGCAGACATGTAATATGAACACCGTACAAAGTAGAAAATAGCAGGCACACCGGTATAAACATATCTATCGGTACAAGATCATTTTGAAATACCTCTATTTTCACAGTCCACACTACATTACAAAATGCTGTTTTCAAATTTATTCACTAGGCAAAAAGTTCAGTTTTCGAACGGACAAAAACTCCGTCTCAAGTGTGGAAGGAAGGCAAAAACATGGAAAAAGATTGTTTGTAAATCTATCTGGATTAGTGTAGAGTCTACGGCTCTCGCGGGCCGTATAAAATAATGTGGCGGGCCTTGAGTTTGACACATGTGGTGTAGACGTAACCAAAGAAACGAGAGATGGAACAACAACAACAAACTACAAGAGAACTCGACGTTGGTGAGTGCTTGTGGGGGTGAAGAGGTACTGTTACTCGAGTAAAATTACATTTTTATCATCTTCTTGAGAGAAATTATGTAAGCTTGTTTCTGCCACAAAATAAAAAATAAATAAATGATAATTGCGACTTTTTATCTCACAATTGCGAGTTTACATCTTGCAATCCTGACTTTATTTCTCAGAATTGCGAGATATAAAGTCAGAATTGCGTGAAATAAAGTCGCAATTGTGTGTTATAAAGTCAGAATTGCGAGATATAAAGTCAGAATTGCGTGAAATAAAGTCGCAATTGTGTGTTATAAAGTCAGAATTGCGAGATATAAAGTCAGAATTGCGTGAAATAAAGTCACAATTACGTGTTATAAAGTCAGAATTGCAAGATATAAAGTCAGAATTGCGTGTTATAAAGTCAGAATTCTGACTTTTTTTCTCGCAATTGCGACTTTATATCACGCAATTCTGACTTTATAACACGCAACTGCGAGTTTATATCTAGCAATTCTGACATATTTTCTCAGAATTGTGAGATATAAACTCACAATTGTGAGATATAAAGTCCAATTCTAAGGGGAAAAAAAAGACGGACTTTGTTTTTTTTCTCAGAATAGTTTATCTCACAATTCTGACTTTATAACACGCAATTGCGACTTTATATCATGCAATTCTGACTTTATATCTCCCAATTGCATATTATAAAGTCAGAATTGCATGATATAAAGTCGCAATTGTGAGAAAAAAAACATTCATATAAGACACAATTGCGACTTTATTTCACGCAATTCTGACTTTATAACATGCAATTGCGACTTTATTTCACGCAATTCTGACTTTATATCTCGCAATTCTGACTTTATAACACGCAATTGCGACTTTATTTCACGCAGTTCTGACTTTATATCTCGAAATTCTGAGAAATAAAGTCAGAATTGCGAGATGTAAACTCGCAATTGTGAGATAAAAAGTCGCAATTATCTCATAAAATGTTTTATTCTGTGGCGGAAACAAGCTTCCATAGAGAAATAGCACAGACACTGGACAAAGAGGAAACTTGCACTTTAAAAGGCCGTACGTTCGGTTGGGTATATTCTATGTGTTTGTGTCAAAACTGATAAACTGATGTACAATTTTGACTTAATGCATGATCATGCGTTTAATATATTCAATGCAAGGAGCTAAAAAAAAATCTGGAGAGAACTATCCGTTAGCATCATTTTAATGCCATTGGCATGTTTGATATCACTTCTCATGGGTGTTGCTCCAGATACATTTTTTGAGCCAATTACCTGAGCTGAAAAATGTCATGTGACTAATCACTCTGGAGCTACAGGAAAATTATTATTTAATGACAACGCTGATTGGCTAATGGTACCACAACAAAACAATCCTCCAGTGACTACTCTGAGTTGTAAGACTACAGTCATGTTTTTACGAGCCCTTCAAAAAACGGTCACTGGCAAAACATCTATAATTAATGAAATGTATGTCACTAATAAAAAATTGTATTCTGTCAATAGACAGCAACATTTGGCACTGCCCTTATGTGTCCTTTTTTTGGCAAAATGTTCTTTATTTCATTGTTGGAAATGTTGATGAAAATTTTACATTACTGTGGAAAGTTGTTCTACTAGGTATTGTAAACTCAAAAGATAAACAACCCCATACTTATTTTATTATTTTTTTTTTATTTTGATGGCTAAATTTCACATTCATAAATGCAAATTTTCAGGGAAAAAGACATGTTTTGTTGCATTTAAAAATGAAGTGAAGCTTTATATTGAGTCAATATTGCCCTCGAAGAAACAAAAAGCTATTAGAATTTTACAAGCATGTACACTTTTTAAAGCATTCCTATAATACTGTCTGTACCTCCCCCTAGCATTTGAAATGTATTTCTATTGTTTGTTTTGATATTTCTTCAATAAAAAAATTAAAATAAAATAAAAATAAAAATAGACAGCAACATGGCCGACATAATCTTGTAGTCACAACATCTACCAGCAGGGGCTAACTGGGCTATGCTAACCAGATATATATTTTTTTAACTTAGCCAATTAGAAACAAAATTAAAAGAAACAAATGTTGTTTAATCATTATTTTCACTGTTTACTTTGTATGAATGTTTTTTGTCTTTGGGTCAATGACTATATTTGATTACTATTAAATCAAAATTTAACCAAATAGTTTATGGTTGAACCCAACCATAAATATAATTGGAGAAAAAATAATATTTATAGTATCTTTTTTTTTTTTTTTTTTTTTCAGTGCACATGCATTCAGTAACAAATTTAACCAAACAAGCACATTAGTCTTGCAGTTATGACCACCAGTTACATGCTGGATGCTCAAGAAGTCTGCTTGGTTCTATAGTTTACTCTCTCTTTGTCTCTCTAGAAGGGTCATTATCCAGTAATGATGGGTCTTCATGGGGGGTCTTGAAGCACCGGGGAATCCTGCCGTTGTTAGTGTCACCCCTTCAGTCTCATCCATCACTAACACTACCCCACTACCACTTTCTCTCTGTGTGCCCACTCCACCTCATTTACTGCGATTAGAGTTGTTATGCCCCTCCGTGTAGAATATACCTCTGACAGGAGAAGGATACACCCCGTATCTGTCTGACTGTATCTGCATCTCTCTCCCTCTGCTTTTCATTTGTGTATTTCTCTCCATTTGTCTGTCTCTCTGTGTCAGTCAGTAACACATTTGACATCTTTAAGTACGTATTTCCTTAGTAATTCATATACTGCTGCTGATGTCAGTATGGCTAGAAGACCAAATAAAAAGACTATAATGCCTCAATATGCAATTGATAATTGATAACAGGCTTGAACCTCGGATTTTTATTTTATGGTATTTAGTTTTTTTTTTTTTTTTTTTTTTTTTACAAAATTTCAGTGCAAGGAGGTGCCTAACCTTTTTTGCCCATTTATTGTAAACAAGGTTTGCAATTTGTATAATAATGTATATAATAAAGGTTTTTACGGAGCCCCTAAAGGGACATGGTCATGAGATGGGAAAACATATGAGATGGGAAAAATTTTAATGCTTTTGCGTTCTCTTGCTAATGTTTTGCATTCCCTCTCAAAATGTTTGCGTTCCCCCAAGAAAGCTTGCATTAACTCACAAAACATTTTTGAGCTCTTTATGAGCGAACGCAAAGGTTCTTGGGGAACACAAAAAGAAAACTTGCGAGAGAAATATTTTTTTTTCATCACAATGTTCTTCTAGGGGCTCCTTAGTTTTAAACACTGATTTGTGTGATTTTATTATTGTATTAAATAATACATAATTATGAATTCCATTGTAAAGGTTTTAATGAAGTCAAATATACTCAAAGGTTAATTGTTGCATGTTGCTTAAATTCATTTAACGTCCAGTAAGTTGTTAGCTACTGACATATTTGACGTAAAATTAAAGAGCATATATGTTTCATAATTTCATTTAAACAAGATTTATATTTGGGTTGAATGACTTGACAAATGCAGTCCACTCTAAAATATGTGCAGAAAATCTGAAAATGGAATGAGATTATTTACTTGTCTTCCCAACATCCTGTAGAAAGGATGAAAATGGTCATTAAAATATAATTACATTTGATGAACATTAATGTGTTTTTAATTCTACGTTATATAATATTCAAGATGCTAATAGTTCTCTCTTCAAAGAACATAAGAGTTTTGCCGACCCCAAAACCTCCGCAGCGTGTGAAAACAACTGCAATGTAAACTATACAACATTAACATATATCATATAATATCATATAACATCTATTTTTTCCCTGAAAATAGTATAAGGAATAAGAAAATATCTTGATCATCCCATACTGCACGCTTTAAAGTATGTTAGTATTTCATTTATTTTGGTTGTGTGGAATTCACATCAATGACTGAACCGCAGGAAATTACACACATAGAGAGGAGAGGTAAACAATCGTTAAAGTAGCATTATAATGTTTTTTGGTAAACACATCTGTGTATTTACAAATGATATGCAGTCTGACACGCTGTTTGCGCTTGTCATATAACAGCACTATAATTTAAATTATGGGACAGTGTCTATTTATTTGTGCTTTTCTCTCTTGAATATGAACTCTAAAAATAGGATAGAATGACAGTCTACAGCGGAGATCACAGATCTTTAGCTCCGGGCCTTTTACCATCCCATCAGAAAACATCTCATCCGCCTCCTCCTGCTACATTCATATGTAGTTTTTCTTATCTTTAAATTATAAATTGAAAATGACAATTGGATTAAAGCAGTGAATAATTGAAGTACTTTAGAAAAGAGTTTCTAAAAGAAGAAAAAAAGGGCCGCAATTCTACATATTAGGTCTGAAATGAAAGCTCGTCGTATTGTTTGTGAAGTGCCCAGTCTAACTGTCACCAGAAGGAGATGTCTGCATGGAAGATATTATTTCTGGCTAGTGTGAGTGCGTCTCGAGGCACAGTCTTGGCTCTTTTATTTTACGTGTCATAATGCGATGGTGGAGTTCTCCCTGCGAGGCATCGTGGCTATTGGAAAGGCGAATAACATATGTTGTGTCTCAAATGCATCTCTCTGCTTTATTCCACTAGCGCAGATGACCAGTGAGCTGTCCAGTGCCAAGGGCTGAGGGGCAGAGGGACAGTACTCTGTGTTTGTCACAGATACACTCGTTTATTTGAAGAGAGAGAATTTAGTGTAGACGGAGAAGAAGCAAAAGGGTAGAAATACGGCCTAACAAGCCCCCATCCGTGAAGACAGCGATGTAATAGAGAGTATATTATTTGACTATCGATTGTTCTTTTAGAGGGATGGATTCTAAACTGTCAACACATGATTATATACTAAAGACTCTATAATATAGATGAATTATAGATGAAAGTGCCCCCCCCCCACACACACACACACTTTAATTCAGAGGAAACTAGAGTATGGAAAATGAAAGGAAGATATGGGTGAACAGTATTGTGAAATGTTGCAAGCCAAATTCAAACTCTTGCCATCAATACACACAAGCAAAAACTTTAAAATAATTTATTAGCATGTGTAACTTTCTACTGAGTTCTACTGCAACTAAATCAGTTAAATCTCATGAAAACTCCACAACCTAATCTTTTAACTGTCACGACTAACACTGTTCTGTTCAACCAAAAATGGAATAGTATCCTTTCCTTTGCATTTTTGAAAAGTTTTGAATACAGAAAACAACGTTGTCAAAACAATCCCCGTTCACACAGATCCATGAAAACAACTAAAAATGCTATTTTATGCATGCCAGCCAGTATTTGGCGGTCACTTTGTAAAAAAAACACTACGCACCTATATACTGAACACGTAATACGCATGCGCACGGCCCCCAGAACAGCGCTGTCGTTTAAACGAACAGCCAAAGCGCATTAAGAGTTTTCCGTTTTTAGTTGAACACGGTGTCATGTAAACTCCCCTTTATTTTGATGTTCATTGTTCCTGTGTTTAGTTCCTGTTTTCTGTGGTGGCTAAGTATGTCCTTGTTTGTTAAAATGGTTACTGAGGTAACATTTTAGTTTAGGGTCCAATTCTCACTATTAACTAGTTGCTTATTAGCATGCATATTACTAAGATATTGGCTGTTTATTAGTACTTATAAAGCACATATTAATGTCTTATTGTGCATGACCTTGTTCTACTTTCCTTACAACTACCTTACTAACTATTAATAAGCAGTAATTAGTTAATAGTTAGGTAATAGTGAGAATCGGACCCTGATCTGAAGTGTGACTGTTACGGATTATGTTTATCACCTGTGTCTAGTTTAGTTGATCATTATCCTGTGTGTTGATACTTCTTAGTTTCTGTTCATTGACAGTTGTTGCCTTTTTTGCTACAAAGTTTGTGTCGTCTTTTGATTACTTTCCTTGTGCATTGTCATCTTCTAATAAAGCTGCAAATAGATCCTCGCTGTAGCTCCCTCCTTGCCCAGACCTTCTATGGTCCCGACTGTGGCTGTAAAGAGCGCACTAATAGTATTTAATAAATCCAACCGGGAATACACAAGAGATCACAGGAGAAATAAACAGACAAAACCATGTTAAACTGACGATACGGAACAATGAACAAACAGAACACAAAGCACGTAATCAAATAGAAACAGAACAGGTGTGTTGAATTAGGGACTATGGAAACTAATTAACAAACAGGGAAATTAAACCAGGAACTCAGGCAAATAGGAACAGAGCAAAACTAAAACAGAACATACAACTATGATATTGTCTCATAGAATATTTGATATCTTTAAGATATTTACATCTTTTTAAACTAAAAAAAAAAAAAAAATCGACATAGTTAACCCATTAATGATAATAACAATGGCTTAAATTGTTAAATTACTAGCCTAAAGCCTGGTTTCACAGACAGTGCTTAGATTAAGCCAGGATTAGGCAATTTAAGTAGCTTTTATAAATGTTCCTTAGAAGGAAAAAAAAAAAAAAAAAAAACATTACTGGTGTGTATCTTCAGACAAAACAATGGCACTGACATTGCTTTTAGTTAAAACAGCTCAAACATGCCTTCTGTAAGCCTTCTCTGTGAAACCGGGGGCAAAATTACCTGTTTTATCTTGAGAAATAAAATAGTTTAATTTAAAAGTGATATTGTATCGATATCAGCAACACAGTACTAGGTATTGTGTTGAGACAAAAAAAAAAAAAAAAAAAAAAAATTGGTAGGCTACTTCACATCGCTAGTAAAGATGTTAAACTAGCAAAGCAGTAAATGTAGTCGTCTCTTTCACAGATTCTCTGTGGTGAAAAAAGCTCTATTTCTTACAGTAGGTATAACACACAGTGGGACCACCGTATCTGCCTCCATCCTGCCGCTTTTGTCCTTTTATCTTTGAACTAAAAGAGAAAATAAAAAAAAAACTATGGAGGAAAAGAGGGTTTGAAAAGAGGGAGTAAAGTTTAGAAAAAAGGCCTTGAGCATTAGGGAAAAAAGAGCAACATAGCAAGTCCTACAAAGCTAATTACTGATGGCATCGGATGAGTGATTTAATATTTGCCCCCAAGAATATCAGAAGACCACTGAGTCCACGATGTCCATCCAGCAAAAGTCCAGAAAAAAAAAAAAAAAAAAAAACAGTCCATAACAAATGCAGAGTGATACAGGAGCGGTAAACAAGCATTGTGTTTTCTCAGATGAAGGGCCACCAGCGGCCACTGTCATCCCTCGTAAACCCGTTCAGATCATGCAGAATATCTGCGGTGATAATCACCTGCCCACAGGCCCGTGTGGACCTGCGCTCGGCTGTAATTGGAGGTCTTCACATATAACAGCACACCTAACTCACTCTAAATAAACGCCAGTCCAAGGGCTGAAATGATATGCGCTCATCTTTTTAATTTTTTTCTTCTTTTTTTCACATTGCTGAATGTATTTTACCCAGGGCTTTGTCTGGGTCAGAAGTAGTTTACCTGCTCTCTGCCCTGTGGTGTGTAAATGCAGGCATTTGTGTTTGTGTGTATTTGAGACTTTTGACTTTAAGGCATAGACGACAAAAACATTGACTGAGCACCACTTAGCATAGATGCTACTGAAAAGCCCTCTGGCTCCTGTAGTGTTTAGAGATGTTTGATTTACATGATAATAATATTCTCTCTATAGAAATGCATAGGAATCCACATGAATTCCTTCTGCAGTGTAAAGAGGAATATGACTGAATTCAAATATTTATTTATAGTAAATATTAAATATATAATTTTAAAATGTATGTATATTTTATATTTGTTTTTTAAAAACAAATATTTGTTTATATATATGTGACCCTGGATCACAAAACCAGTCACAAGTCGCACGGGTATATTTGTGGCAATAGTTAATAGATTTGTTATCGATTTTTCTTTTATGCCAAAAATCATTAGGATATTAAGTAAAGATCATGTTCCATGAAGATATTTTGTACATTTCCTACCGTAAATATATAAAACATTTATTTTTGTGAGTAAATGCAGCACAATCGCGAACATAAATGGACAACTTTGAAGCCGATTTTCTCAATGTTTTGATTTTTTTGCCCCTCCAGATTCCAGATTTTCAAATAGTTGTATCTCGGCCAAATATTGTTCTATCCTAACAAACTATACATCAATGGAAAGCTTATTTATTCAGCTTTCAGATAATGTACACTCAGTATACATCTCAATTTGCTACTGCTGAGACATCCATATTGGTAAAATGCTGTAAAGTTCTTTAAATGTTTTATTGTGAATGTAAATAAAGTGAACCTAGTGCACATTCCATAGATAGATAGATAGTTGAATTCATTTGATCAAAAGTAAATACAGTAGTAGTCTGTGAAATAATATCACAATTTAAAATAACTGTTTTCTAGGAAGCTTGTTTCTGCCGTGGAATAAAACTATTTAAAAGATAATTGCAACTTTTTTTCTCACAATTGCGACTTTAATTGCAAGTTTATATCACATAATCCTTAGAAAAAAAGTCAGAGTTGCGAGATGTAAACTTGCAATTGTCAGAAAAAAAGCTTTTTTATTTTTTATTCTGTGGCGGAAACACGGTTCCATAGTTTTCTGTTTTAATGTATTTTAAAATGTAATTTATTTCTGTGATGGCAATGCTACCATGTCTGTAAATACTCTAAAGGCCCTTTCACACCAGTCAGTCACTGAATGTCATCACTGGATTACAGCTGAAAAATGCCATCAGTTAAACTGAAAAGCTTAAAAAAGGAGCAATGTTTTGATAGTCACAGTGTAAATGGTTTACTTGCAGTTGTCTTTGCATAATAAGCTTGGATAGCTTGGAGAAAAAATACACACGTCACCTTTAAACTCTCCGCTCTAAGATGATAAAGGTAGTTATTTCATGCCAATGTGAGGTTGATGTGACACACTGTGCGAGTGGCTTTGTGATGGCGTTGTAATGAACAGTAAGGAAAGAAAGCCCTGTGAATTTATCCTTGACCTGTGAGTATGCATCATTAACTCCATTTGTCCCTCTGCAATTAACACTGCCTGCTTGACGGACCGTCCACTCCCTCGTTTCTTCCACACATCCATCTCTCCATCACTCTACTCTCCCAGGTTAACTCCAACCCATTTCTCCACCCCCCATATTACCCATCACCCACTCCTACTTGCCAAGTCTGACCTGATTGTGAGGGTTCACGCTCCTATTGCAGTCCCCAATTCCAGTCTCCATGGCAGTCCTCACGGTTGTCACGGTGACAGGTCTGACCCTGTCGTCTGGGGCCGGCCGCTCAGTAAAGAGTTGGAGGCCAGTGGCCACTCGCAGGGGACAAGCCTCATCCCCTGATTACTCTGACCTCTGATCTTGTGCTCAATTTCAGCTCATTTACTTATACTAACAGGGCTCACTTGAACACCAGCAAATGTGTGAGATGACCATTTAGATTAAACTAGCCCTAAAGGAATAGGTCACCAAAAATTGAGAATTCTGTCACCTCATGGTGTTCCAAACCCACATAATTTCATTATTATTATTATTATTATTATTATTATTTTCTTCTGTGGAATCTTTCCATAGAAGGATTGTTCTTAGTAACCATGGCTGACTATTTTATTTTGTATTAATAAATAAAGTAAAGATATAAAGAAATAACCAAGCCGATCTCATGGCAATTCGTACAAATTTTACGAGGTGGCTAATTCGTACAAATTCGTACGACCTCACTTGTACGAATTAGTAAGATTTTTGCTAAATCATACATATTTTACGAGTTGCCCAATTCGTATTAATTCGTACGAATGACCTACCCCTGACCCGTCTCCTAAACCTGCCCATCACATGAGTTTAGACAAATCGTCCGAATTCGTACAAGTAAGGTTGTACGAATTCGTACAAATTAGCCACCTTTTAATCACTCGTACGAATTTGTACGAATTGGTCATGAGATAGCGTTGAATAAACATAAACAGCATGAAAATAATCCATATGGTAAAAGTGCTATATTCTAAGCTTTCTGAAACCCTATGTTAGCTTTTGTGTGGGGATGTTAAATATTTATAACTGAAATCTTCCCATTCGCTGAAGCTCTGATATCTCATTTGAATTTGTTTTCAGGTTATGTAGACAATCATAGATTCAACATATTTGAATGTTCCTAATTCAATCAGTATAGTATAACTTTACAAAACACTAAATGATCCAAGTTACATGGATCAAGTTTATGATATCTGTTTTTATATTACTTTTATGATAGTTTTTTTAGCTTGATAACCATAATCACTATGAAATGTTAGGTTACACTTTATTTTAATGTGTCCGTGTTACATTGTAATTATACATTTAAGTACTGAGTAATAATAATTAACTATGTATTTAGAGATTAGGGTGTGGTTCTGGTTTAGATGTATGCTCAATTTGATTACTATAGTAACTACATTTAACTGTTTTAACAAGGACACTGTAAAATAACCAATTATACTTAGTATAAGCATATAAGTTATGTTGGTGCATTGTAATTACATTTAAACTCTCATAATAACATTTCTAAGAAACATGATCATATTGCTATATGATCAACAACTGAGTACAACATTCTACTCAGAGCTGTTTACACTCTCGTACTCTGAATTATGTACATGTGCTTCTATGGCAACACTATTAACTCCAAAATTAATCAGTGTAATTTGGATAATCAATAGACAAAAGAACAAGAATACAAGTAACAGTCGTTATGCAATATATACCTGCTTATTGGAGATTATTTATCCAACTCTGTGCTACATTAAATTGTATTGTATGCAATTTCGTAAGGAATAATTGTGTTTTGTGTCATTGAATAATTTTGTGTCAAAAACATGGACATAATTTGTTGTTTTTATCCTATTGTTTACTATATTTATTTGCTTGGTCTGTGTCATTGTGCGTTTTGACTTTTAAAATAACTAAAATCATTTGGCGAGTTGAAATGGAACTGTAGTGCTGTCAAGACCTGCCTGGAACTACTTTATCCGTGCATTTCCCTGAAAATAATTGCACACCTTAGAACGTCTCGGTTAGGTACAGAATGTAACCCTCGTTCCCTGAAGGAGGGAACAGAGACGTAGTCGACATGTCGACTGATTGGGATCACGCTAGGGAGCCTGTCATCTTTGAGTATTGTAAAAAATGAGTCAATGGACATCACATCACACGCCCCGTCCTGCAGCGGGGGTATAAATACGGAAGTGGATGCACACACCAGTTGTTTTTCGTTGAGGAGCTGAGCGGACCCTGGTCAGTGGTGGTACAGCAATAGTGGTTGGGGGACTACGTCTCCGTTTCCTCCTTTAGTCAAGTCAAGTCAAGTCAAGTCATCTTCATTTATATAGCGCTTTTAACAATGTAGATTGTCTCAAAGCAGCTTTACAGAGATAAGCGTATAATTTAAGGTAACAGAGATTGTTTCGGCTTTACAGCAGAGTTAAGTTATTTCCATCTAAAGTTAGTTTTAATTGATTTGGTTCCGTCGCAATGATCATTTGTTATTAAATTAGGGGCCGCTAAGACGACACCATTCTCTCTACACAGACTTTAAACGCGAACCTGTGAGAAACGCTGATGGCGGTCACATGCGCATTTAGAATGGGTTCTATAGTTATGTGCGTTAGAATATACGCAGGTTTGGAATTCCCTACAAGCCAAGCCTAAACAAAATACTTGTCTTTCCTTATAAATTTTGATAAGGAATTTTATTTTATTTGTTGCTTTGGGGTAGGACCGCAAGACGAATTTTCCCGACAACGCCTTATCTGTAGAGTGGTAGTGGGATCCTCCATAGGGAGAGACTAGTTGGCACTTCAGCACTGCGTTGTCATCGGTCCAGGTGAAGGTCCTTCGTCAGATCTGGATACGGCCTGGATCCGGCAGGCTGCAGGAAAAACCTTGGGATAAACACAGACACTAAAATTAGCGTAGATGCCATTCTTCTCATGATGTAACGAGTACATCAGGATTTTTGGGAAGTGTTCCCGGTTCCGGCTGACCTAATCTATGCAGCATAACATTAAATTATAGAAGTCTATAATGTATTATGTGAAAGCTAGGTCAAAGAGATGTGTCTTTAATCTGGCTTTGAACTGACAGAGTGTGTCTGCTTCCCGGACAATGGTAGGAAGACTGTTCCAGAGTTTTGGTGCTAAATAGGAAAAGGATCTACCGCCAGCAGTTGATTTTGATATTCTAGGTATAATCAACTGGCCGGAATTTTGAGATCGTAATAGACGTGACGGACTATAATGCGTTAAGAGCTCGCTCAAGTACTGCGGAGCTAAACCATTCAGTGCTTTGTAAGTAATCAGCAATATTTTAAAATTTATGCGATGTTTAATAGGGAGCCAGTGCAGTTTTGACAGAACTGGGCTAATATGGTCATACTTCCTGGTTCTGGTAAGAACTCGAGCTGCTGCGTTTTGGACCAGCTGTAGTTTGTTTATTAAGCGTGCAGGGCAACCACCCAGTAGAGCATTACAATAATCTAGCCTTGAGGTCATGAACGCATGAACTAATTGTTCCGCATTTGTCAATGAGAGCATATGACGTAATTTAGATATATTTTTAAGATGGAAAAATGCAGTTTTACAGATACTAGAGTATTGTAAAATACTTTAGGGAACGAGGGTTACATACGTAACTGAGACGTTCCCTTTCAGTCAGGCACGTTCAACGTAGTCGACGTGTTGACTGATTGGGATCCCTACTAAGACGCCACTAGTGCTGCCACCTTCCAGTGCCTAGACAAAAGCCTCCAGATCTTCCGCACTTGCGAATATGACAGGGCTTAGGCCAGGAAAATCACTGCTGTTCCACAGGACCACTGGGAAAGGGTACCTTTCGTTGGAAGGTCTACGCTGTGGAAGCCACATCCTGCCCAAAGGAGGTAACATGTGGAGAAACACATATGGACTGAGCAAACTTAGCGGGCAGTACAACATATGGCATGTCACTGAGGTGGCTCCAGCCAATAACAGAGGGGAGACGCAACTGGTCAGTGACGGCAGAACAGGCTCTGCCAAGGGAAGACACGGGCTTGCCGTAGGGAGTCAACACGTGGAACAATACACATATGGGATCACCGTAGGGATCACAACATATGGACCCCACCTAACACAAGTTACACAAGCACACAAGTGATAGTTTTAGTATCGGACGCTCCGCCACGTCCAGCACCAATGGGGTGAGGAGGAACTCAACAGGGTTTGGAAGAGGGAACTCAATTGGAGCAAAAGGCATACTTATCCAGTCCATAGGAGGGGAATGGGGCAGCAAGCCCGAAGGTGAAGCTGGCTTCATGAGAAGGGAGCCCACGGAAACATTACCGGCTCGACACATAGGCTAATTTCTTAGCGAATGTGCTGGTGTTGCCCAGCCCACAACCCTTAATCTGTCAGCAAGTCACTCGTGTCAACACCCAGGAAGGAGATACACTCTCTTTATGGAGGAGCTCACTACAAGTGGGCACGGTGCACCTTGGAATTTCATCAAGATGATGGCCACACTCATTTATGTTAGTAGGCCAACCTCCGCATGGAAACCGCCTTCTCTTCAGCTGGTTTACGCAACAGACAAGAGCTGGAGAGGTCCTGAGACTTTGCATTCTGTCCTATATAACCGCACTAGTGGGAGAAACAGAGAAAAGTCAGGGCTGGGTCTGCCTCCTCCGGGGCAGCGCTTGCAGGCTCACCACCTGGTCCCGTTTTAGCCGGCCCGAAACCAGGCACGATTCGTTGACCGAAAATGTGTGCAGGTCCCCTACCTTCTCGATAGAGGAAGCAAGTAGGATAACTGTTTCTTTAAAAACAGATTTTTAACTCAACTACCTGTAGTACTCAGGGGAGGTCTCAGAGTGCAGTAGCACTGGAGATAGGTACCAAAAAGGTATAGAGGGGGCTCAAGGAAGATTTCATCTCCTTGCACCGCTCAGGAACCTGATGATCAAGTCGTACTTTCCTAGGGCAACATCATTTTGAGGGTGGAGCGGAACAGCCACACTCTGAACCATCTTCTGCAGGAAGGAAGCACAAAAGTGATTGAACACTCTCGGAGGTCTTCCCGTGAGAAGAACACCAACAACAAACAGGTCCTACTTCAGATCGAAAGCAAGCCTCATTCTTTTTAGAGGGAGCTATCGCAGAAGTAATAGTATCTAAGCTCTTTCAGAGATAGATAGCTTAACCACCACAACAAAACCTGGATTTATTCGGTTCGGTGCGGGTGCCATTGATGCCCCATCCCTAAGAAGTCTCAGAGGAATGAGTCAGGAAGGCTGTCTGGGGAACGAGGTCCTAGTTGGGCCATTACGGGGCAACTAAAGGACCTGCTCCTCTGACCTGACTTAGCATAGTAATGTGCAAGAGGACTCACTGGGGATTAGCCAGTGTCTCCGTGTTTAAGGGAATAAACGACTAGCAAGGGAACAAATCAGAGCGGCAACAGATGTAACTGTGCGGCCTGAAGATATCCCGAACAGCTCCACTTTCTTCGGCAACAGGCTGTCGTGAGGCCACCTGGGCGGCACGATTGAGCAGGCCGGAATTTTAGAGTGAAAGAAGCGACCTCAGAAGCTTCTAACACCATAGGAGGAGGTGGCAGGTGAGTTGTGACATGCGAGGGAAGCGTATGAGTAACGGGCGCTGTACTGGGCAGTGCATCTTGCTGAGCAGCGACATCAAGCAAGGAAACTGCTACAACTCGAGGCAACTGAATGCCAATGCAGTGAGGTAAGCCCAAGCCCTCCTTACTGCATGCCCGTTATACATGGCCCCTTTGCTAGTGTTTAATAGAAACTCGTTCTAGGAGCGAATAGCCCGGAGAAACAAAAGGTCTGAACACTACTAAGAGTTTGGCAGCATACCAGGTGTTTTTAACACACAGAGCGTGCTGCTCTGCCACGGCCACCTAGGAACTTGGTTATAAAGTCAGTGCCGAAGCAGTCATCATATGGAGGAAACCGTTTATATGTGGCTGTGTCTCACATATGCCCCAGGAGCCTCTGAAATTTATTCAGTGGGACCCTTTCTCACCTCTAAGCACCGACCGGACACATTCCAGTTGAGAAACATGTAAACCAAGTCCACCTCCGTACTGGAAAAAAGCTCCTCAGTCTGAAGAAGAGTTACTCTTCTCCAGTTGACCTGAAGACCCAGCTGGCTATGTAGCACTCGAAGGGAGGGACATGTACTGAGACTTCGACCCCTCAACGCAAGACACAGGATGGCCCGTGTTTACAGAGGATTGGATATCTGAAGTACGCGTCCTTCAAGTCCCAGGCTGCAGGCCAATCATAGGGATAAGCATTAGTAATGCGTACTGTGTAGTAACTTGAAAGGAGGCTTGAAAAAGGGCCC
This sequence comes from Scardinius erythrophthalmus, assembly GCF_964197995.2. Classification (NCBI taxonomy): domain Eukaryota; kingdom Metazoa; phylum Chordata; class Actinopteri; order Cypriniformes; family Leuciscidae; genus Scardinius; species Scardinius erythrophthalmus. The sequence goes on from NC_138242.1 coordinate 9,530,401, forward strand.
GAATCAAGCACACAGATCCCTGATAGTCTAACTCACTATAGTTTGAGTACAATGAAGAACAGGCCTTACTTAGAAGCCTATCTTCATGTCGGCTGGAGGAACGGCTCGATCGCAACCTTCGCCAGTAGGAAGCAATGACCGCACACACAGCAGCACAATTTGGAACACAGATGTGTAACAAACAGCGCTGCACATGGGCGGGTGCCGGACAAACTGAATTGTCTAGTCGAGTCTGATGATACATTACCGTCTGAGTCAGTCGGGAGCACCTTGCAGTGCTACAACGGACCAACACAGGGGTCCAAGGTATCAGAGACGTACTCAGAGTGAGGCAGCGGGTTAGAGACAGGGACCCAGCTGGGGAGGCCCGAAGAAGGCCCGAAGCAGTGTCTGCATTGTAAACACCTGTCTGTAGGTAGCGTCAGAGAGTGCGTGAGAAGGCGTGACCGGGTCCTCGAACGCATTCAATGCCAGCTAATGAAGCCAAGTCTGTTGGTACGGGGGAACCGCTGGATCAGCCAGGAGCACCGTATGGTGCTACAACTGAGCGATGCAGGGGAACCACGGATACCACAGACTTCTAGGCAAAAAACAGGGACCCAGCACGGAAGGCCCGAAGGCGGCCCAAAGCAAGGTCTGAGTGTGTAGTGTGACTCTTACCTGTTTGTTCATGACGGCAGAGAGTGCGTGAGAAGGCATGACCGGGTCCTCGAACCGCACCCAACTGCCGGCTGGCGATACAAGAGGTAGCTGAGGGGTGCAAGGCTTTACAGGGTCGCACCCCACCAGTCTGGCCCTCTTTGAACTCAGGAACAGAGGAAACTGCTCTTTCTTTGAAGTGTGGGTACCGCCGGCTCCACTGTTTTATGGGAGACAGCGGCGGAACAGTCACACACACACAACAAAGCCTCCACCCGGCCCTCCACCGGGGGAAGGGAGTGGATTGGACCAACTCCAAGAACATCCTTCTCCATCCCTGAGTGGCCCGCTCAGGAATGCTTTCTCTGTCGCTTGCCACCTGGCTTGGCAGCGCCTAGAGCGGGCTGGGCGCCCCTACTGTGGCCGGCTCCATGCTGAGGCCTGGCTGAAGGCTGCTGTGGAGGCCAAGCGGGAGCGGCGGCAGGGGGACGCTCTCTGCGACGAGCAGGCACTGGCGGGGTGGAGGCAGCAGCGAACCGCCGGGGCAGGATGTGCCGGAAGTTCTCCATCTGCACTTGGGCTGCAGAGAACTGTTGGGTGCAGTTCTCCACCGCGTCACCGATCAGCCCAACATTGGAAGTTGGGGAGACCAGGAACCGAACCTTGTCCGCATCCGCCATATCACCTAGGCTGAGCCAACGATGGCGCTCCTGGACCACTAAGGTGGACATCGCCAGACTGATCGCGCACGCCACGACACTCCTGCCCTGGAGGGCAAGGTCAGATGCGGTGCGGAGCTCACCTATGAGCGCATGGTCTGGGCTACCCTCGTGCATGTCCATGAGTGCCCTGGCCTGATAGACCTGTAGCAGTACCATGGCACGCAAGAGGAGGTGGTTTGCCCACAGGCTCTGTAAGCTCTGCCCATCAGAACGGACGAGAACTCACAGGCTTCTCTCTCTCTCTCTCTCTCTCTCTCTCTCTCTCTCTCTCTCTCTCTCTCTCTATATATATATATATATATATATATATATATATATATATATATATATATATATTTCCACAAACACATGATACAACTATTGTGACCATCCATTTGGGGGGACAGGGAATGATCGCATCCAGAAACGCACGAGTGTAATGACATCTTGAAAAAGACGTAAACGCACCCGTGTTGCTCTTTTAGGAAATGGGACCCATTAGCAGTGCTGGAGCACACAGGGAAATGTCCGTGGCAACACTGAACAGTGAACTGAAACAGTGAAGCACTCACTTTTCTGCCCTCTAACCAGCCATCAACAACACAGAAATTTGATGCTGTTAAAACAGCAGTTGAGAGCTCAAAGCTCGCGATCCACTGCTGCACTCATTGCTCTAGAACCACCAGCACTGGGAGAGTCTTCCTAGAAGAACACCGACACACTCACTCGTTGTAAACAACAGTACTCTTCAGAGACATCGAGACCGATCAGCTCCGAAGCGAAAGACAACTGGTGCGTGCATCCAGAGTGTGTGAATGTTTTTTTAAGGGAAGATGTTTAGGAAATAAAAATATTTGGGCTTGTTTCTTACACAAATCTACAAAGCTGATCTGGCTTCAGAAGACTTTCAAATGTAATGCACAAGTATCGTTGATTACTTTTGATAGTTTTTTTTTTGTGTGTGTGTGCTTTCATGTCCTTTTTCGTTTTGAAATGACATAGAAGAGCAAATAATTACTTCAAAAATGTACAATTTTCAATTTCTAGAATTCATTAGAATTCATATTTTTGTGTACAATAGTGTAAAATTAAATTACGAAAAAAGCTGAATTGAGTGCGAATCAGAGTTGAATTTTTGCAGTAAATTATGTTTTATTAATAAAGTTCAGGAAGAGCACGTTCAAATTATCTACCCAATAAGCAAGAGAAAAGGGTTATATACGTAGCCGACTCACCCATGTTCCTCAACAGGTTTTTCTGCATCCCTCCACCACCCCGTCTCCTCACACTCGCCTGGTTACTATCCTAACCAGAGATACAGGGAAGGACTCTGGGTTCGGGCCACATTCCGAGCTCGAAGCCTTCCCCCAGACAGCACACCAAATACGCATACTCTTTTACTCTATCTAATCATTTGTAAGTGTGAACTCATGAAGTAAAAAGATTAACTCACCAAAACGAGTTAATATATGAGACGAGAGAGCGAGGTGTAAATTACCTCATTGAGCAAATAATAATTTTCGTTCATCATTTATTCTAGGTCTATACTTATGCTAAACATGAGTGCATATAACATCTAACAGAGCTGTCTTTTGAATTTTAAATTTTAATTCTCCAGAGTAGCACTGCTCTTCTCTCAGTAGCACATCATGAGGGGGTCCATTGAAAGGAACTGCCATTAGCTGAAGCCAGAAACCTCTGAAAGTGACCAGAATGAAAGGGAAAGCAAAGTGTGTGTAGTGTTGAGGGACTCTTCAGGCAGTGCCAAGAGCTAATACACTAATTACGACCTTCACATGAGCCGTACACCACTGGTACTGCACTCAACACAGTCCTACTGAGAGCTCAAATGAGGGATGTGGAGAACAGACGACAACAGACAGAAGGTGAAGAGACGAGCAAATGCAGGCAATGAGAACTGCTGAAGAACACAAAGAGGAAAGAAAAGCAGTGGAAGAGGTCATGGTGACCATGAAGTAGACAACAAGGGATAAGGTTTTTGTCAAATGGTGGGCATAAGAGACTAGGTGAAAGCCCTTTGCTAGTTGAAATTTGCACAGAAAATCACCTCACATAATCTGAACACCAATTTTCATATTCTACCATGCACAAAAAGTATCAACTGGGGAATAATTTTGAGTATGTAGCAGTATGGCAGTATTGAGACACATTGCATAAAAGTACATGTCATTGATTCTTACAAATTAAATTTGGGCCTGTTCTGTTAGTCATTAGTGAACCATCACAAATGTAATGTCCTCATCTTGTGTTCTGCAAATGATTGTTGGTAATACAAGCACAAAAGCATGTGAGAATGCACACTTAGAATATCCACTAGTAGTAGTAAACCATGCAGACACCTTTGGGATACTATTTTCAAAAAACTATTATCTGGGATGCACAAATGCTAATCTTGTATACTATACAGTACAGACAGCTACGTATAACACACAGAGGCAGGGAGTAAACCCGTGGGAGTTTATTGAAGAAAATGGAATAACAGGTAAGTATAGAGTAGATCATGGTGAGTATACAAGTATAGGGTGATGAACCAACAGACACAGGCTCTTCACAGGGTAGAAAATGGATAAACAGAAGCATACACAGACTGCAATATCCAATTCAGCTTAATAGTACAGGTAAAAACAGATAATTTCTCTTTCCACAGGATATACAACAGGAGTTTTTGGGAGAAACAAAGGATTAAATCAAAGTCACTTATCTTCTTTGGAAAATACATAGGAGAAAACAGGAACAGAAAATCACCAAAGATCACAGAAATATCCCTAGAAATCTTTAAAACAACAGAGGTGAGTCCTTAACAATAAAGCTCAATCAGCTCCCTAGTTTACTACAGACGACAAAATTGTCAAAAAGATCCCTGTACACACGGATTCACGAAAATGATAATAAATGCTGTATTATGCACTCTCTGAGGCCACACACACACACACACACACACACACACACACACACACACACACACACACACACACACACACACACACACACACACTTATTTACACTCACCTAAAGGATTATTAGGAACACCTGTTCAATTTCTCATTAATGCAATTATCTAATCAACCAATCACATGGCAGTTGCTTCAATGCATTTAGGGGTGGTCCTGGTCAAGACAATCTCCTGAACTCCAAACTGAATGTCAGAATGGGAAAGAAAGGTGATTTAAGCAATTTTGAGCGTGGCATGGTTGTTAGTGCCAGACGGGCCGGTCTGAGTATTTCACAATCTGCTCAGTTACTGGCATTTTCACGCACAACCATTTCTAGGGTTTACAAATAATGGTGTGAAAAGGGAAAAACATCCAGTATGCGGCAGTCCTATGGGCGAAAATGCCTTGTTGAAGCTAGAGGTCAGATGAGAATGGGCCGACTGATTCAAGCTGATAGAAGAGCAACTTTGACTGAAATAACCACTCGTTACATCCAAGGTATGCAGCAAAGCATTTGTGAAGCCACAACACGCACAACCTTGAGGCGGATGGGTTACAACAGCAGAAGACCCCACCAGGTACCACTCATCTCCACTACAAATAGGAAAAAGAGGCTACACTTTGCACAAACTCACCAAAATTGGACAGTTGAAGACTGGAAAAATGTTGCCTGGTCTGATGAGTCTCGATTTCTGTTGAGACATTCAGATGGTAGAGTCAGAATTTGGCGTAAACAGAATGAGAACATGGATCCATCATGCCTTGTCACCACTGTGCAGGCTGGTGGCATGGCTGGACTGGCCATTGGGCATACCGGGCATTTGCCCGGTGGGCCGACGTGCTTTTTGGGCCGATATATCTCATATCATACTTTTTTTTTTTTTTTTTTTTTTTTAACGGCCCATAAAATTTGTACATCGGCGGCCCATTTGTTTTGTTTTGTTTTGCTTAATTGGCGGCGCTGGGTTTGTGCCGGTGTAATGCATTGGTCAAAGTCGTGTTAGTTTTTTGTTTTTTTTTGACAGACCAGCCCATGAAACACGTAGATCAGCGGCCCATTGGCTCTTTTCTTGATTGACACTGGGCTGGCCCAATCACAACTTTAAACGAGTGAGCGAGCGTGCAGCAGTGTCAGTGTGTATCTGTCAAAAATAGATGGAGAAGAAACGCAAGGAATGTGCAGATAAATAGCGTGAAAAAATAGAACCAAGCAGACTCTTTATGTGTCAAAATATGTTTTCTGACCTTCATCAGCTCCTGTGGCAGATGATGATAGTGAGGACGGGAGGATCAGGAGAGAGATGAGAGAGTGTAGAGTCCGCGGTAAGCAGAACTACTTTCAAAACACTTAGGCTAAGTCATGAGTGTAGATTATTTCCACATCTGCATAGTTGACGATTACCGCAATTCACTAGAAATTTAATAAGAGGCGTTTGTAAACCATGTTTTCCGCCAAAATAAAAGCTTGATGCAGTTTGCGTCAAAATAAAAGATCATGTGCATAATCTCTTTCAAGTATAGAAATTGGTACAACACTAATTATGAAAGTTTCCTTTATTTTTTAGTGCATTTGTTTTACAAAATATGGCTATTACTGTCATTGGATTAATATTATAACTATTATTATGTAGTAGGTAGACACTGTAACTAAAAGAGGTTTGAATTTTTCTTTGTTTAATTTGCACACTGAATATGGGTTGGAGCTTTTAATTTTGAACTCTCAAAAGTGCACCAGATTGATAAATTTAACATTAAAATGCACAAAATTTTCTCACGGGGGGGGGGGGGGCATGCCCCCCAACCCCCCTAGAAGGACCAAGGTCACACCACCATAGTTTTAACAAAAATCCTGTAAGAAACACTTGTAGCCTATTGCTAAGCCAGAGCCGCTTATAGCTTGTTTTAGGATTCATCACTGTGGAGTATAGTTCAACTGTATTAATAAATATCAAATTTTGACTTATTTCATCTGTTAACTCTCACTCGTTCCTATTCTCACTCATTTACATGGCATTAGTGGTTTTAATGAATAGGAGTTGGTATGCATATAATTAAGGGCGTGCAAAGATGGGTGGTGTTTATGATCATACAATGGGCCGGTCTGGGCAAAAATGCCCGGGCCGATTTTTTGTCCCAGTCCAGCCCTGGCTGGTGGTGGTGGTATAATGGTGTAGGGGATGTTTTCTTGGCACACTTTAGGCCCCTTAGTGCCAACTGGGCATCGTTTAAATGCCACGGCCTACCTGAGCATTGTTTCTGACCATGTCCATCCCTTTATGACCACCATGTACCCATCCTCTGATTGCTACTTCCAGCAGGATAGCTCGAATCATTTCAAATTGGTTTCTTGAACATAACAATGAGTTCACTGTACTAAAATGGCCCCCACAGTCACCAGATCTCAACCCAATAGAGCATCTTTGGGATGTGGTGGAACGGGAGCTTCGTGCCCTGGATGTGCATCCCAAAAATCTCCATCAACTGCAAGATGCTATCCCTATCAATATGGGCCAACATTTCTAAAGAATGCTTTCAGCACCTTGTTGAATCAATGCCACGTAGAATTAAGGCAGTTCTGAAGGTGAAAGGGGGTCAAACACAGTAGTATGGTGTTCCTAATAATCCTTTAGGTGAGTGTATAATTATATATAATTATATTTATATTGTCCAAAATACATTAAAATACATTTTAAGTTTGTGTATTTTAAGAAATAATTCCTGACATGTACGCTAAGGTTAATACTTTGTCTCTATGGGTGCTTGTGATATACGCAGTATCTAGATTTAGTGTTTCATGTCAAAACTGTTACTTAACAGGGTAATTTAACATGATTGAAACTCTGTTGTGACTAATCAGCATTCAGAATCGCAGCTATATATTTTATGCTGTGGCACTGATTTGACAGGCCAGTCAAATTTATTATAACGCAGTCATGTGAGCATCATTGACCAAATGCGTGTTTGCGTGCTGACAGAGATGCATCCTGCATTCACTTCGGCTGTCAAAAGACGAAAGCAAACAGAGACTTCAGATCTGAACAGGGCATTCTGGTGAACGCCTTGTTGATGGCAGATGACTGTTTTTAGACTTGCCGTTCCTCCCCGGTGACAGATTAATAGCTATCCCCTCGATATCATTATGACATACTTTCAGCATCAAGGACAATCCAAAGAGCAATGGAGCAAAAATACAAAATGTAATATGTTTTGCTGTACCTCAGGGAGACAGCGAACCCTTGCACGGCGAGTCTGTATCTGAAACTGTCCCAGAGGAAAGAGCCGGCCACAGCACTCCAACCACAGCAAAAACTTTTACTTGAGCTCAAATTAAATTTTCATGCTGGTGATTCCTCTGGAAAATTAGAATTGAGTTAATTAGCTGGAGAAATGTTGTTTCGAGTGTGTATTTTGACTTTCATGTGTCCGATTGTTTCCAGCACCAATGAAAGATTTTGAGGAACGGATCTTGAGACTGTTTATTTATAGCTGGTCTACTTTCCTTCTCAGAAAAAAAAGGTCCAGTTTCTCTGTGAAAAATCCAGCATTTAAACTTGAGGAAAAAATATCATCAGCGTGTCAGGTTGCATCAGAAAATGTCTTCTTATTGTACTCAATAGCAGAAAGAAAAACATCATCACATTAAGTCTCTCTACTCGTTTTATATTCTTATATATAGTTTTTAAAACACAACATGTTTCATGCATTACAAAAAAAAAAAAAAAAATACTCCCAATAAATCTACAGATGTAACTCTTTCCCTGAGTCAAATATATTGTTTTATTGATTACATGTGCTTCTGCCGATAGTGAATATGTTTGAAAGCAAGTATTTCCACATCTGTCCTGTCCGTGTGCTCCAGGTTCTCAGTAGATCCGTGTCCCGTCGGGAGGTTTGGATGTGCTGCTTTAAATGGAGGGTGATGACAGCACTATGGAGGTGCTACAACAATGGAGTTTTGTATGAAGCCTGTAATTCTCTGACAGCAGATCCTGCTTTCCTCTTTAAAGTCCCTCTTCCAGAGGAAGTCCTTTTCTACACACACACATATATCCACACAAATACAGAGACGCAACCTCAATCCAGCCTTTCTCCGCACATCCAGTGCTCTCCGGTTGGATCTGGTACACCTGCCAGGCCTCTCTGTTTCATTCCCAATCACACAATGGATTTCCAGTTCTACTGCTGGCTTCAGCGTGTGTCTCTGCGGACATAAACGTGACCTTAAATAGTTCTTCATTTCTTTCCACTGCTTCTCTTTGCCAGTGCCAGCTATTCTTTCATAAAGAGGATCAGGGTTCGCAAACGTTGTACCCTAATGGCCGTCTCTCTGCATAATGAAAGAACCTTTGTTGTCCTCTGAATAGACAGGTTTGCCTTCAAGTCCTAATGAAATAGCACATTTCAGTACCATTTCATTGTAAATTCATTTGTTTTAATTAGGGCTGTCAATTGAATGTGTTATTTTTTCGTGATGAAGCATACAAATTATAAAAATGAAAGTAATCCTCTCCCGACACATACACAACAATTCCATAATAAGGGATTTTCCTACTATAATAGCAATTCAAGTCCATCTTGAAGTTATTTATTTATTTATTTATTTATTTTTTGCGAGTTTGCAGTCAGCCCAAGCTGCTTACAACAGGCCTCTCCAAATTACACTTACTGACAGCAGAAAATGAGGGACGAATTCTCAAAGTTCTTGTGTTTCAAAACAGCTAGATGGAGCACAACAGAATAAAACAACATCTAGACGTTTTCAAGGTGGGGTGACTTTTAACTTTACATGGTGTCTTTACCGTTTAAAAAGAATGTGTCACTTTTTGCAACATTTGTAGCATGACAGGTGTTTTCAAAATAACATAGCTTTTCGACTAACCTACTTTTCCCAATGTTTAGTGGAGTAGTGGAACCAAATGTTTTAAAAATACCAGTATTTAACATTGTTGTTTGTTTGTTAGTACATAACAGAAAACAATTATGCATATTTTAAAATACAGTACAATAAACACGAAGAGAAAAGAGAGTATTCCTGTCTTTAAGTAAATTAAATTAAACATTGGCAGACAAAATGTTTTTATTTTTATAAGTGAAATTTTACCTTCATATGATAGCTAAATTAGCTTTTATTTATGGTGAAGAAAAGATTAAAAAAAAAAAAAAAAAAAAAGCCAAAATGTTATACTGACCTGCATTAAGTAACATTTTGGTTTGTGTCTAAAGAAAATACATTGATTAAGTATGTGTTCAACTTTATTGTCAGGCTTAATTGAGACATTTTCTAGCTAAAAACAAACAAACTATATGTATATATATATATATATATATATATATATATATATATATATATATATATATATATATATATATATATATATATATATATATATATATATATATATGTATATATATATATATATATATATATATATATATGTATATATATATATATATATATATATATATATGTATATATATATATATATATAAATCAAAAATTAACACAATTAATCCTTCCACCGACCCATTCATAAATTCTGTAATAATTTATTTGACTTCAGTGTTATTTTAGTTTTACAGCAGAAATATGATTTCTTTTCTGAAATATATTTATAATGATAATAATTATTTGAAATATATTGTCCCCTTTAGTAGCTTTGGTGTCATTAACTACTTTTTGTTAGTGTAGCTAACTACTTTTTCAAAAGGGGAGCTTGACAGTTGTTTAACTATATTTTAAATTACAAGTAGCTTGTAGCTTCCCCACACTGATATTACTCATGGCTCATGTGTGCTCGATTGCATATTTTATAAGAATAAATACATATACACCTAAGTGGCTGCATCAAGAATTTAGAAAACTGCACATTAAGAACACAGTTGTTTGAAGTGAGCCTCACCACATGGTTTTCCATATGAAAAATGTGGATAGCGACAACATTTAAAATTCAGATCACTTTCCTTGGGGACTCCCATTTACAATGCATGGCTGTAATGTATTTGTTGTCTTTACCACTTAGCCCAGCCATTGAACATCATTAGGTAATGTGCAGTCGCCAGTCGAGAAAAATAAAGTGTTTATCATCATTATTTGCTGTGGATGTCATTTGAGTGCCCCAGACTGCCTTAAAGTGACTCGACTGTGCTCTATCAGAAACCCCGGCGTACTGCCCAACTCATCCCATTTATCATCGGACCTACAAACTGGTAGCTTGTGGAAGAACATCATTAGTGTGGTCTGTTTATAAAGGAGAAAGCAATAGCATTTGGGAAAGTTTACGACAGCCTGCGGAGAGAAACGTTAGAGGCTGTTTACGCTCTTTAGTATAATTTGCATTGAAATACGATTAAAGCAGTTGTGTCGAAGATCCAGCACCTTATGAAGTCCACGTTAAAAAAAAAAAAAAAAAAAAAAAAAATGTCCCTTTAAATTAAACCAATGCATGAAACTTTAATAAGTAATATCTACTTTGACTGCATTATAACAATAATAATAATAAAAAAGGAATGTTATTTGAAATTTACCTTTACATAGATTTATTTAAAGGGATAGTTCACCCAAAAATGCAAATTCTGTCATCATTTACTTACCCTCAAGTTCTTCCAAAACTGTATGATTTTCTTTCTATCAAAGTGCCCCTATCATGCTTATTCGAATATTACCTTTCATTCAGAGTGAAATATAGCTGTTTGTGTATGTAAAAGGTCTGGAAGTTTTAAAGACCAAAGTGCATGACAAATAAAGCCATTGTCTCCTAAAAGAAAGAATTGATTCTGAACTGCTGATGCGAGTTGTCAGCAAATCCCGTCTCACGTTCTGTTACACCCATGTAACAATGTAACAAATTTGCATAATGCAGCCTATGGTCTTCATTGGCTGCCCACGAACAATGTTTATGCCATGCCCTCAAACACTGTAAATGTCGATGTCGAGAAGACACTGTTTTTAATTGCATTTTTAGTTTTTAATAATTGCAATTTTTGTACTACAAGAAGGGTCAATGATTCTGAAAATAACATACAGTTTCTAAAAAAAAAAAAAAAAAAAAAAAAATGCCATGTTCCATTATTTCCATTTTCTTTAGTAGAACTCTGCAGATCATTTCCTATTAGTTAACGGATTAAGAACACAAACTTAATTACAGTTGGGATGATGCTCCAAATGCCTGTCTAGTAAATATCTAGCCAATATTGTTGTGCAAGAAGTAAATGTATCCAGATGGGAAATAATAAAGGCTAATATCCCTGGCTTACTTTACAGAGTCCTAATATTTGTAATATTGGATTATGATTATTGAGGCCAGCAAACTACATAGAGGGCAAACCCCAGAGTCTAACACTGCCCTGGAGCAAACTACATAAAATCTTATTTAACTATTTTGTTTGCCACATAGACAGACTAGCCATGTATCAGACTCTTAATAACATAGAGGAGATGTACTAGACATATGAGACAGTATGTACTAGACAGTACTACCCCCATTCTGCTATTTCCATAAAACAGCACTGAAATTAATTTCACTGACATTCACATGAAGAGCAGTAAACTAAAAAAAAAAAAAAAAAAATCATAAATTACTTGTTAATGTTTATAGGAATAGTGTAAATAGTTGTGAAAATTGAAAATGTTGTCATTATTTACATTATAAACTCCCTGTGAACCTAAACAGAATATTTTGTTTATTACAAATTATTTTAAACATATGACTGTGTTGGTTTAAATGTTTTTAAATAGTTTCATATATTTTCAAGAAATATTTCAATTTATGTCTCTGAAATGTCATGGTTTAATCATCAAGTAAAAATATATATTTTTTTTTCATAAACCTTAAATACATGTGACTGTACACATCTTGTTTAGACTTTTTTATTTATTTAAAGTTTAATTTAAATAATAATATACTTAATAATAATAATAATAATAATAATAATAATAATAATAATACAGTTTAAAATAACATAAATGCTAACTAAAAGTACTGTTATCAGACACTTAAATGCATATTAAAATAATAATTAAATAATTAAAATAAAAAGTATGATAGTTTAAATGTATAATCAATTTAATTAGCTGAGCATTTTGACCCATTTAAGGACTATATTTAATTTAGGACTGTCAAATCTATTTAACATACAAGTTTGTGTTTATATATATATATATATATATATATATATATATATATATATATATATATATATATCATTTTTTTAATATGTTTTATGTTTACTGTTTTCACTTTAATGAGATATGTGGTGAATTAACCAGCAAGTGACATATACTGGTAGATAGAAATTTAAAAGCTATTTCTAAAATGCTAGTTCTTTCAGATGTTCCTGCCTTCATGTATAAATAAGCATACATTTAGATATGCTTTGTTACATGTAGCCTACATAGGTGTATCTTTCATCATTTTCCCTTATCTCTCTGTGAATCTCTCTGCTTTTCTCTCCTCGGCTCTGTCTCTGTCTGCATAATAGAAGTGGACTGCGTCTCGCAGCTTCCTGGACTCTCTTTCGCTCGCAGGCAAACATCCCTGAGCCTTTCAGAGCGCAGTACGCGCCGCAGTCTGCAGGCTGCGATTGGAGCGGATGGCCATCATGACACGCCTTTGTTTAGAGTCTGTAAGATCTTGACATATGCCTCAAATCGTTTGCTCTCGCCGAGCTGTGTCCCTTTCTACGCATGTGACGGGAGACAGTGTTCGGCCGTCTGCTGATCGAGATGGGAATAAACAGAAGCAGTGCCACACACACATATTTTGCCTTATTACAATCCTTGCAAAACAGTGATAAAAGTCAGAGAATAAGCATCTTTCATGATTTGTGTATTCACTTTTAAAGTAGTAAATTATCCAGAATTTCAAGGAATCCCTGTGGCTGATGCCCCGTTACTCTTTGACCTTTTTAACCAGAGACAGCCGCTGGCGTTTAGTGTCATAACAGCTAAACTTCATGGTGTCTACTAACGCCAAACCACCTTTAAACATTAAGGTAGTCGCATTGCTAACTGGATTGTGGAAAAGGAGGACACTTTAGCATTCTTTTTAAAAAAGTGGTTATTATGGAAATAATATACTCTAAGAATGAATACTTAAAGGGTTAGTTCACCCAAAAATGAAAATTATGTCATTAATGACTCACCCTCATGTCATTCCAAGCCCGTAAGACCTCCGTTCATCTTCGGAACACAGTTTAAGATATTTTAGATTTAGTCCGAGAGCTTTCTGTTCCTCCATTGAAAGTCAATGGACGGCATACTGTCCATGTCCAGAAAGGCAATACAGACATCATCAAAGTAGTCCATGTGACATCAGTGGCTCAATCTTAAGTTTATCAAGCGACGAGAATACTTTTTGTGCGCAAAAAGTAAACAAAAATAACGACTTTATTCCACTATTCATTTCCTTCTCTCTGGGCTTCGAGTGAGTTCACGTAGTGTTTTTGCGTAGCGCGTCTGTGTTGTACGTCACACGCATCACACATGACCAGCGTCGGCCAATAGTGAGCCTACGTGTGACGTACAACACAGACGCGCTGCGCAAAAACACTACATGAAATAGCTCGAGGCCCAGAGAGAAGGAAATGAATAGTGGAATAAAGTCGTTATTTTTGTTTACTTTTTGCGGCGTATGTCATTTAATATGACATATTAAATAAATATCATTCGGTGTCTATATTTCAATGTGCAGCAGCTTTTCTCACATAGTCTACTGCTCTTTTCACATAATTACATGTTCTCTAATTCAACCTGTTACATTTCTTAATAAGGGTAATGAAATTAACATTTGACTTCTACTCACCATTAGTCAAAAGTCTTGTGGACACATATTTAATATGTGTTTTGTGGTCTTAATTCAGCAACTTTCATTTTTATTTTTTCCAATAACCACGCATAAACATTATTCTCTTAAAAATACAAACATCTACATACACGTTGCTCGCCCTGTTTGTGCTATATAGAGTGAATTTACACCTTAGCCATTAACATGTTTATAAATAACTGAAAAAAGCACAAATGTCAAGGCATGTCAGAACATCTCAAGGACCCCAAAAACAGCTTGGTCCCCAGAGGGTTAAGGCCCAATCCCAATTCTCTGTCTTACCCCTTCCCCTTAGTTTTGCACCTTCATGTGAGAGTAAGGGCTATCCACATGAACGTGCAAAACTAAGGGGAAAAGGGGAAGGGGAAGGGGTAAGACAGATAATTGGGATTGGGCCTTAGTAGACAGTTTGCTTAATATCTGCTAACTCTCTTTGTGATGGTCCTCCAACAGACATTTTACTGACTATAAGTAACTTTGCAAGTATGTGTCAACTTATTCTATCCCTTACCCTACCAGTCTATTAATACTCTACTAACACTCTAAGTGCAACGCTACTTATTGTCAACAGAATGTGTTAATGGGACCATCAAAATAAAGTGAAACCAGTTTGTGGAATGTCCAAGTCAGCGAGGGTGGCCAGTAGGTGTCAAAGGCCGCAGAAAGGTCCAGCAGAATAAGAATAGACGACTTTGAGTCTCCATGGAGTGTCCACTTTTGAAGCCAGACTGGTTGTCAGCAAGTATGTTGTACTTTGAAAGAAAAGCCGAGAGCTGATTGAACACCACTCTTTCAAGTGTTTTAGACAGAAAAGGAAGAAGTGAGACTGGTATGTATTTTTCTTATAAACAAAGTTTATTAATTGTATGCAGGGAAAAAACACTGGTCGATGGGAAGTGAAGTGCGGTAAAGGTGACAGAGCTGGTGACCATGACAGTTAGGTGTTCGGTGTTAAGTGGACAGGGCTGCTTCACGTTATATATGTGAGAGTGAAACAAAGCAGGATGTTTCCCAAACAAGCCAAAATGAGGAAGGACTTGCCATTAAGAGGTTGTTAGCATTAACGCGAAACAGAATTTATTTGTTTACTGTTGCCAAGCAACATCACAACTTTAGTGGAGTTTAGCATGATTAATGCAAATTCAACTGCAGTCACAGGTGTGTGTATATCCGTCTTTTTAATATTAGTTTCACTGTTTTGAGTTATTCGAGTTGCATAATGTGAAGGGTTTTTTTCTTTTCTACTGATGCCATACTTTTTCATGAATAATCTTTTCTTTTAGTTTTCATCCATCATGTTCCAAAACAAGAGAAATTATTAAATGTGATGAAGTATCTTTCATTGAAATCACTGAATTATACAAAAATAGACATTACCCGACATTTCATGATGAGGGATTTTCCTTCCACACCTTTATGTTATTGAGAATGAATAGTTGTTCATGTAAGACATGTTCTTATGTTCAAGAGCAATGGAATATATATTTTTACACTGTGTCACATAGCACGAGAGGCTGAAAAACAGTGACCTGATGCAACCACCAAATACATTAGTCTGCAATTGGACACATTCAGCCATTAAAAAAGATCTTCATTTTTCTCAGTTGTGATTAATTGTATTAATTAATTGGGATGTCATGTAATTAATTTGATGAATATCATTTATTGATTGAAAACCCTAACATAAACCATTTTCCTTTGAACTGATATATAAAATGGTAATCTGGTCAGACCGCCAACCCCTACACTGTATTCATTCTATTTGTCTGTCTCTAAATGATTTCTTTGTCAATCTAAATCATGATATTCTCCAGTATCATCGATGTGTCACTCATCCCTCCAATCCCCCCTCCGATTCACAGCACTACTAGAATAATAAAAGCCCAAACCAATTACCAGCTAAATGTTCCCAGTATCCAGATGTTGAGATGGGAATGGATTGGGGATAAAAGCCGTGTACACGAGAGAGGAGAGCGATGTAAAAATAGGTCATGGAGAGGAACATCTGATTGCTAGAGCATGGCTGCAGCATTTCATGCTACATTAGTTTGCTTTTTGAAAGCTAATCTGTGTTTTCTGCTTAATTTCATGGAGGTGCAGAGCGGCTACCTGGTGCTGCGGTGGGGTGGTGGAGCGGAGACTACGACATGTATTAAATCCCCCGTGAGGCCGTGGGCCTGTGGAGAACCAGTCATGTGCGTTGAGACGCTCTGTCTACATGCATAATGAGAGTGTGTGATAACAGTGAGATTCCATTATAGGTTTATACGATACCGCTGTTAGTGTATCGCACTGCAGTGCAGGTACGGATCGGCGTCACGGATCTTTGGTCTACTTTAAACAATGAAACACTCAAGGGCTCTCATATTTAGATTACCAATAGGCTTTAAAAAATACCCACAATGAATAAAAGATGCCCTATAGCTTGAGTTGTACGAGTAAACTTTCAGTATCTAACAGTATGCTATTTAAAAATTGTCTCCCTTTCAATTCATGAACTTGCCACACACCACAAGATGTTGAATAGAGGAATTTACTGAATTAGAATGCAGATAAATTCAAATTTTCATTTGCACAACCCAATAACAAAACAGGTTAAGAACAGATATCATGTTTCCTCATCTATAAACCAAGCATTAGCAATGTTAAATGTTGAAATTACATTTTGCAGATGATTTCAACATATAGAATGTATCTGAATCTGTTCTTTTCAGTTGTTTATTATGTTTGAACTCAATTAGGTTTCCAGATGATGCTGTTTTCCACCGATGTAACAGCTGCCTTCACATGCTTTTGGAATTATCGTAAATACATATTATAAAAATTGGACATGAACGCCGTAATACATCGTTGTATTTACCTCTAGGAAGTTTGGGGATAATTTCGATACCCAACTTCCCAAGTTGGGCGTGCCATAAACTTTTAACATGGTGGAAAGGAGAACGAATGCTGCTGTGACTGGTATTCTTTATTTGTTATTTTACACAACTGCTACATCGCCTTGTATTTAAAGTTAAAGTAGTGCATATTTACATATATAATTAATCATTTGAAGCGTATTGTATGTTTTATACACTGCGAAAATAGCCTGTATTTGACCAAAATTCCAGAATTGTCAGAAAGCTGACTATCTAGATAGCACAGTGAATGTAAGTGTGGCAAACTGGGCGAGGCTGAGAGCTGTGGGAACAGAGCGAGGCCGGTTGCGTGAGTGCAAATGAGCGTTTAACCTGTTTAACAATCTATATTTTTAAAAGTGCTATATAAATGAAGGTGACTTGACTTGATTTGACCTGCAGGCCACACCAGTCTCAGGTCTCACGGAGGAGCTCCGAAAGGATAAAAGGAGGAGTGACAACATTGCAAGACGAGAGAGGACCAGGCCAGGATTTTATGTTGTTGTTTTGTTTTAATTCATGCGGTACTCCGTGAGGGGCTGCTGCTTTACTTTCGTTTTGTGGTTTCGTGTCTTACCTGAACCTTTAACATTGTTACAGTATGTTGTCAATGAATGGGATTCTATATCATTATGGCTTTAGTACGATTTTCCAATTTTATTAGCTGAAAATCACATAGATATGTCAGATTTATAACTATATTTGAACACTGCCCAAACTGTAAAAATAAAAAGATTTGTGAAAAAATCAGGAATGACAGTTTGACAGTTTAAATGCAGTGATTTTTTACAATATTTTCTATATTTCCTTTTAAATTCCCTTGTGAAGAAGAAGTGTGTTTAATTGATTAACTAAGACAATATTATTGAAATAAAAGGTGCAGTGTGTGAATTTTAGCGGCATCTAGTGGTTCGGTTGCAAATTGCAACCAACGGCTCAGCCCCCGCTCACCCCTCCCTTTCGAAGAAACTACGGTGGCCAAAACAATACAAACATGTCTTCGTCTGAGATAGCAGAGAGCAACGAATGTTGGCTTATAAATGAAGAACATCTCAAAAACTATCACATCTAGTGCAAGTATGATTTTGGCCACCGACAGATAACATGGGAAATGTAAGCCATGAGTATGTAACACTATCACTGTTTCTGTACCACAGAAAGTGCTAAAGTTGGACTAACTTACCTGTCCAGCAGAAAACAGGCAACTTCGCTGTCGTTTAAAAAAAAAAAAATCCATCTGGAAAAAGCCCCAACGATGTTAATACGGGATTTATGCCACCGTATTTCCCTACTTCATACGTGTGATCCTCCATTTGTTAAAATTTCACTACTTACAATCGTACTTTGTTACTACTGCTACTTCTTATTCGTGCATATTCAACGTAGTGACGGTGCAAGTTGCCTCTAAAAACACCAATGAAGAAGAAGCAAAAACAACAGAGTGACTAAACGCCCTCTGTGGAGAAGTTTGTCCGTTTAGGGCTACTGTAGTTTGGCGGCGCAAAATGGCGACTGAACATGTAAGGTGACCCATGGTGTATGTAGATAGAAATGGCTCATTCTAAGGTAATAAAAACATAACAGCTCATTTTGTAATGTCTTTATACACCACTCAAAACATAGTTATGTATATTATAATGGATTTCTGAAAATATGAGAAATTTTACACAGTGCACCTTTAAGTGTACTTAAAGAGAGAACACTTTCATAACTGTTTCTTAACACACTTTTAAAAAGTGCACTTTGTAATAATGTCAAATTAAACATTTTACCATGACGTGCATTTTAAATCATTGTGTTTTAATAATCTTTTGCATGCTTTAAAAAAGTTCACAAATTTTCATGTGTTTAACATACTACAGCACATTTTAATTAATTTGAACTGTAGTGTGCTATTTGATATTACATTTCAAGTTACACTGATATTACATTTCAAGTAAGCTCCAATAGTGATGACATTAGAATATAAATGCTTGTCAGTACATTTGACAGTACACTTAATGCATATTTCAAAGACAACAAAATTATTAAATTAAATAAGATGTACTTAAGTAGGTCAAAAAAAGCCCTCTTATGTTGAACTAATTGCATTTTATTGTGCATTTAATTATACATTTGAACTATACCTTTTCATTTAATTGTAAATGGCATGCAATGGCCTGAAACATTACATTTAATTCACACTTAAGCATATTCTTTTAAAGTATTATTATTTTTGTAAGAACAATGGTTCCACTCTGTATTTTGGTGAAAAGATTGATGCTTTTGAAAGAGCCCCCTGATCTGATTCAAAGTAATAACAACTTAGTAAAAAATACATAAGACATTTGGGCGAATTACCAGAAGAAACTGACACCTACGGTGATCATTATCACTCAAGCCTTTTTGAGAGTCAGTGGGAGGTTTTGTGAATTAAAAGCATTTAACCTGACTCTAGCGGAGCTGCATTCTCTGCATAATAACACTGGTGCCCTGAAGCTAAGTGCTAATCAACGCTGGGCTGCCTCCCTCTCCTCCATTCCTTTTTAATTGGACGTATCCAGCTGATTTGGCAATAGGGCCCTCTTACAAGTACTTACTAAGATCATTGATTTGAGAAATGATCCAGTAGACTGTAAGTTATAATTGGGTGGGTTTGTAATGGCATTAGAGGGCCGTAGCGCTGATGTCGTGTTTGCTAATTGTGGCTAATTTACTGTGAAGTTTATCTGAGGTTGGAGATGTTTGGGGACTTCCCTAATGATGCTTACAAGATCCATGGAATGCTTTATTAATAGCAGAGAAGACGGGGCTACAGATCAGTGATGTTAAAAATGTGCTGTGGTCTAGCACATACCTACAAGGTTATTCAGAAGAATGAGCTTAATTGGCCAAAAAGCAAAGGACGCGGCCCTGTGTAATGAGGTTCATTTGGGTGAAACTGGAATATGGGACACGGTCTGTGTGATCAGAATATCTTTGTCTGGTTTTCCAATAAAAAACTTGTGAAGAGAAACAATATAGTTGAAATCACTTTCAGAATTTTTTTTTTTTCAGCAGATAAATGATACTATGGAAGCTTGTTTCCGCCACAAAATAAAAAAAAAAGAAAAGATAATTGCGACTTTTTAGAATTTGCGTCTTTCAGAATTGCGTGAAATAAAGTCGCAATTGCGTGTTTTAAAGTCACAATTGCGTGTTATAAAGTCAGAATTCTGATATATAAAGTCAGAATTGCGAGATATAAAGTCGCAATTGTGTGTTATAAAGTCAGAATTCTGACTTTTTTTCTCGCAATTGCGACTTTATATCACGCAATTCTGACTTTATATCTCAGAATTCTGACTTTATATGACGCAATTGGGAGATATAAAGTCAGAATTGCATGATATAAAGTCGCAATTGCGTGTTATAAAGTCAGAATTGTGAGATATAAACTATTCTGTAAAAAAAAAAAAAAAGTCCGTCTTTTTTTTTTTCCCTTAGAATTGGACTTTATATCTCACAATTCCGAGAAAAGATGTCAGAATTGCGAGATATAAACTCGCAATTATGTGTTATAAAGTCAGAATTGCGTGATATAAAGTCAGAATTCTGAGATATAAAGTCAGAATTGCGTGATATAAAGTCGCAATTGCGAGAAAAAAAGTCAGAATTCTGACTTTATAAGACGCAATTGTTACTTTATATCTCGCAATTCTGACTTTATATCTCAGAATTCTGACTTTATATCACGCAATTCTGACTTTATTTCACGCAATTCTGACTTTATATCTCGCAATTCTGAGAAATAAAGTCAGAATTGCGAGATGTAAACTCGCAATTGTGAGAAAAAAAGTCGCAATTATCTTTTAAAATGTTTTATTCAGTGGCGGAAACAAGCTTCCATACCATTGACAGCCAATCAAAATCCTTCCTGCTTTAAAGAGCTTGAGCATTTAAAGCAGCAGACAGAAAAAACCCAGAACGATATTGTGCGTTGATGAGGACATTAATGTAGCTATCGGTAGTTATCTTTATTGTTATTGTTCTTTGTGTGAATAAGCCTTTCAACATACATTTAACAACATTTATGAAACTGCCTTTTCCAGGTAGATTTTTTTCAAGATATTCTTTTATCAGATAAATATATATTTTTTAAATTGGCTAAATTGGGAGACAAATATGAAAAGTATAGAGTTTACAGGAACAGGGTTGACAGTTTTACAGTTTATGTCACAAGTCAATTACAGTATAAGGTGCTTCTTATAAAGAGAATATTATGGCAAATTTTACACTGATAATTTTCAATTATCAGCTCTTTAATATACAAAATCATAGCTACAGGGTTGATATTTTAAAGTAATCTTAAAGTATATTTTAGAGAATATACATTACAGAGAGTAAAAACAACATGTTTTATTTTCATGTTATTTTATATTTAAATGCAATTTGATGAAAACTAGTTTCCATTAACAATTGATGATTTTGTATATTTAAGAAGTTGGAAACAAAGAGTGGGACAGAAAGAAAAAAAAAGATTTAAATTAATTAATTGTTGTGTTTAGAAAAAAAAATAGTAAAAGTAATAGTAAAAGTTGGAATCTGCCATTTAAACAATATCACTCAAGCAAGAGTGACTTAAGCAAATGTGTATTTTAGTTATATTGAATTAGTTTGAGCTAAAATAATCCAGATGTTTATTTTCATATCTTTTTTAGTAAATGCAGATATCTACATATTCTAGTTTCAATGACTTTCAGTTGATCAGTGCTGTGACAAGGACAGTCAGCGCTGCTGGTGTGACGTGCTCAGTCCCGTCGATTAATCTTCAGCGTGAGGTGTCACTCTGTGCAAGACAAATCAATGAGACAGAACTGTTCTTAATGTGAGATCACATTCACATCCACTCACCCTTGACAATATATAATCAAACAAGATCCTGCTGGATAAACTGCAGTTCTGAAAGAAAAAAATTAATAGGTCCATTCTTGTTCCTCATTAGGATTGGGAATCCTGATTTATGACAGAATTTCCATTAGCATTCCTTTAGGAATTTGGACAAAAGGCTAACTCACAATGTGCCCGCAGGCTAACTTAATGTTAAAGGTTTCAGTTTAACTATATAGG